>NC_138896.1:49362230-49741472 GCF_965194825.1 Balaenoptera physalus | reverse complement strand
CTTGTTTCACACCACACTTTGGCATGCAGCAGAATCCATGTAGCGTTATTCAGTGTGGTTTTGAGCTCTAGGAAGCATTCCAGGTCTCTTAGTACAGGCGGGTCTGTACCAGGATGAGAAAACTACAGGCAGGATGGCCTGTGTGTTTGGTGAGTTGTGAGCAGTGCACCACTGGGAACAGCTAGATGCCGAGTCATGGGAAGTGATTGGCTTCTTTTCTTAGATTCCAGAAGGTAGTAAATTGAAACAACTCAAGTATCTCCCTTCTAAAGCACCTTGGAAGTACAACGTAGAGAAAGAAACAGCAGAGACAAGGCTCTGTGGGCCCTTTTGTATATAAGGCTTGAAGGGAAACTTTATGTTCCTCATTGGGATTTAGAGAGTTGCGGGCTCAATTCTCCCTGAGAAACACTGTAGTTGCACATGTTCTCTTCATAGCAGAGTTGTCTTTGTGATGACAAGTGAGTTTCTAGGAAAGAAATATGGAGGTTGCCATTCTTTGGTAGCTGCTCATCCTTCCGTAATCTGTAGTGAATGGGCGACCCCAAAGAACACTCGCCTCAAGCTAACGTTCCTCTTGTATCATGCCGCAGGTTGCAGGCAGCAGAATCCAAGTAGCGTTATTCATTGTGGTTCTTGAGCTCTAGGTAGCATTCCAGGTCTCTTAGGACTGGCGGGTCAACACTAGGATAGGCAACGTATTAGAAGGACGGCCTGTGTGTTTGGGCCTTTGTGAGGAATGCAGCTTTTGGGAAGAGCTAGATGCCGAGTCACAGGCTGTGAAGGGCTTCTTTGCTTAAACATCTACCTTTTTGCAAGTTGAAAGAACTCATGTATCTCCCTTCTAAAGCACCTTGGAAGTACAAAGTAGAGAAAGAATCAGCAAGGTCAATGCTCTGCTGGCCCCTTTGAAGATAAGTCTTGAGGGAAACTTCATTTTCCTCTTTGGGATTTAGAGAGTTGGGGGCTCAATTCTCCCTGAGAAACACTGTAGTTGCACGAGTTCCCGTCATAGCACAAATGCCTTTGTGACGACAAGTGAGTTTCTAGGAAAGAAACTCGGAGTTTGCCATTCTTTGCTGGTGCTCGTCCTTTGGTAATCTTCAGTGAATTGGTGACCCCGTTTTAGCACTAGCGTCAAACTAACGTTCCTCTTGTATCATGCCACTTGTTGCCATGCAGCACAATCCTTGTAGCCTTATTCAGTGTGGTTCTGTAGCTCTAGGAAGCATTTCAGGTCTCTTAGTACTGGCGGATCTGCTCGACGATGAGAAACGTACAAAAAGGATGGCCTGTGTGTTTGGGGAGTTGTGAGCAGTGCACCCTTGGGAACAGCTAGATGCCGAGACATGGGAGGTGAAGGGCTTTTTTGTGAAACCTGTAGAATGTGGCAACTTGAAACAACTCAAGTATCTCCCTTCGAAAGCACGTTGGAGGTACTAAATAGAGGAAGAAACATGAGAGTCAGGGCTCTGCGGGCCATTTTGAATATAAGGCTGAAGGGAAACTTTATATTCCTCATTGGCCTTTAGAGAGTTGTGGGCTCAGTTCTCCCTGAGAAACTCTTTATTTGCGCATGTTCTCTTCATAGCACAATTGGCTTAGTGATGACAAGTGAGTTTCTAGGAAAGAAACTTGGAGGTTGCCATTCTTTGGTAGCTGCTCATCCTTCAGTAATCTGTAGTGAATTGGCGACCCCAAAGAACACTAGCCTCAAGCTAACGTTCCTCTTGTTTCACACCACACTTTGGCATGCAGCAGAATCCATGTAGCGTTATTCAGTGTGGTTTTGAGCTCTAGGAAGCATTCCAGGTCTCTTAGTACAGGCGGGTCTGTACCAGGATGAGAAAACTACAGGCAGGATTGCCTGTGTGTTTGGTGAGTTGTGAGCAGTGCACCACTGGGAACAGCTAGATGCCGAGTCATGGGAAGTGATTGGCTTCTTTTCTTAGATTCCAGAAGGTAGTAAATTGAATCAACTCAAGTATCTCCCTTCTAAAGCACCTTGGAAGTACAACGTAGAGAAAGAAACAGCAGAGACAAGGCTCTGTGGGCCCTTTTGTATATAAGGCTTGAAGGGAAACTTTATGTTCCTCATTGGGATTTAGAGAGTTGCGGGCTCAATTCTCCCTGAGAAACACTGTAGTTGCACATGTTCTCTTCATAGCAGAGTTGTCTTTGTGATGACAAGTGAGTTTCTAGGAAAGAAATATGGAGGTTGCCATTCTTTGGTAGCTGCTCATCCTTCCGTAATCTGTAGTGAATGGGCGACCCCAAAGAACACTCGCCTCAAGCTAACGTTCCTCTTGTATCATGCCGCAGGTTGCAGGCAGCAGAATCCATGTAGCGTTATTCATTGTGGTTCTTGAGCTCTAGGTAGCATTCCAGGTCTCTTAGGACTGGCGGGTCAACACTAGGATAGGCAACGTATTAGAAGGACGGCCTGTGTGTTTGGGCCTTTGTGAGGAATGCAGCTTTTGGGAAGAGCTAGATGCCGAGTCACAGGCTGTGAAGGGCTTCTTTGCTTAAACATCTACCTTTTTGCAAGTTGAAAGAACTCATGTATCTCCCTTCTAAAGCACCTTGGAAGTACAAAGTAGAGAAAGAATCAGCAAGGTCAATGCTCTGCTGGCCCCTTTGAAGATAAGTCTTGAGGGAAACTTCATTTTCCTCTTTGGGATTTAGAGAGTTGGGGGCTCAATTCTCCCTGAGAAACACTGTAGTTGCACGAGTTCCCGTCATAGCACAAATGCCTTTGTGACGACAAGTGAGTTTCTAGGAAAGAAACTCGGAGTTTGCCATTCTTTGCTGGTGCTCGTCCTTTGGTAATCTTCAGTGAATTGGTGACCCCGTTTGAGCACTAGCGTCAAGCTAACGTTCCTCTTGTATCATGCCACTTGTTGCCATGCAGCACAATCCTTGTAGCCTTATTCAGTGTGGTTCTGGAGCTCTAGGAAGCATTACAGGTCTCTTAGTACTGGCGGATCTGCTCGACGATGAGAAACGTACAAAAAGGATGGCCTGTGTGTTTGGGGAGTTGTGAGCAGTGCACCCTTGGGAACAGCTAGATGCCGAGACATGGGAGGTGAAGGGCTTTTTTGTGAAACCTGTAGAATGTGGCAACTTGAAACAACTCAAGTATCTCCCTTCGAAAGCACGTTGGAGGTACTAAATAGAGGAAGAAACATGAGAGTCAGGGCTCTGCGGGCCATTTTGAATATAAGGCTGAAGGGAAACTTTATATTCCTCATTGGCCTTTAGAGAGTTGTGGGCTCAGTTCTCCCTGAGAAACTCTTTACTTGCGCATGTTCTCTTCATAGCACAATTGGCTTAGTGATGACAAGTGAGTTTCTAGGAAAGAAACTTGGAGGTTGCCATTCTTTGGTAGCTGCTCATCCTTCAGTAATCTGTAGTGAATGGGCGACCCCAAAGAACACTAGCCTCAAGCTAACGTTCCTCTTGTTTCACACCACACTTTGGCATGCAGCAGAATCCATGTAGCGTTATTCAGTGTGGTTTTGAGCTCTAGGAAGCATTCCAGGTCTCTTAGTACAGGCGGGTCTGTACCAGGATGAGAAAACTACAGGCAGGATTGCCTGTGTGTTTGGTGAGTTGTGAGCAGTGCACCACTGGGAACAGCTAGATGCCGAGTCATGGGAAGTGATTGGCTTCTTTTCTTAGATTCCAGAAGGTAGTAAATTGAAACAACTCAAGTATCTCCCTTCTAAAGCACCTTGGAAGTACAACGTAGAGAAAGAAACAGCAGAGACAAGGCTCTGTGGGCCCTTTTGTATATAAGGCTTGAAGGGAAACTTTATGTTCCTCATTGGGATTTAGAGAGTGGCGGGCTCAATTCTCCCTGAGAAACACTGAAGTTGCACATGTTCTCTTCATAACAGAGTTGTCTTTGTGATGACAAGTGAGTTTCTAGGAAAGAAATATGGAGGTTGCCATTCTTTGGTAGCTGCTCATCCTTCCGTAATCTGTAGTGAATGGGCGACCCCAAAGAACACTCGCCTCAAGCTAACGTTCCTCTTGTATCATGCCGCAGGTTGCAGGCAGCAGAATCCATGTAGCGTTATTCATTGTGGTTCTTGAGCTCTAGGTAGCATTCCAGGTCTCTTAGGCCTGGCGGGTCAACACTAGGATAGGCAACGTATTAGAAGGACGGCCTGTGTGTTTGGGCCTTTGTGAGGAATGCAGCTTTTGGGAAGAGCTAGATGCCGAGTCACAGGCTGTGAAGGGCTTCTTTGTTTAAACATCTACATTTTTGCAAGTTGAAAGAACTCATGTATCTCTCTTCTAAAGCACCTTGGAGGTACAAAGTAGAGAAAGAATCAGCAAGGTCAATGCTCTGCTGGTCCCTTTGAAGATAAGTCTTGAGGGAAACTTCATTTTCCTCTTTGGGATTTAGAGAGTTGGGGGCTCAATTCTCCCTGAGAAACACTGTAGTTGCACGAGTTCCCGTCATAGCACAAATGCCTTTGTGACGACAAGTGAGTTTCTAGGAAAGAAACTCGGAGTTTGCCATTCTTTGCTGGTGCTCGTCCTTTGGTAATCTTCAGTGAATTGGTGACCCCGTTTGAGCACTAGCCTCAAGCTAACGTTCCTCTTGTATCATGCCACTTGTTGCCATGCAGCACAATCCTTGTATCCTTATTCAGTGTGGTTCTGGAGCTCTAGGAAGCATTTCAGGTCTATTAGTACTGGCGGATCTGCTCGACGATGAGAAACGTACAAAAAGGATGGCCTGTGTGTTTGGGGAGTTGTGAGCAGTGCACCCTTGGGAACAGCTAGATGCCGAGACATGGGAGGTGAAGGGCTTTTTTGTGAAACCTGTAGAATGTGGCAACTTGAAACAACTCAAGTATCTCCCTTCGAAAGCACGTTGGAGGTACTAAATAGAGGAAGAAACATGAGAGTCAGGGCTCTTCGGGCCATTTTGAATATAAGGCTAAAGGGAAACTTTATATTCCTCATTGGCCTTTAGAGAGTTGTGGGCTCAGTTCTCCCTGAGAAACTCTTTACTTGCGCATGTTCTCTTCATAGCACAAATGGCTTAGTGATGACAAGTGAGTTTCTAGGAAAGAAACTTGGAGGTTGCCATTCTTTGGTAGCTGCTCATCCTTCAGTAATCTGTAGTGAATGGGCGACCCCAAAGAACACTAGCCTCAAGCTAACGTTCCTCTTGTTTCACACCACACTTTGGCATGCAGCAGAATCCATGTAGCGTTATTCAGTGTGGTTTTGAGCTCTAGGAAGCATTCCAGGTCTCTTAGTACAGGCGGGTCTGTACCAGGATGAGAAAACTACAGGCAGGATTGCCTGTGTGTTTGGTGAGTTGTGAGCAGTGCACCACTGGGAACAGCTAGATGCCGAGTCATGGGAAGTGATTGGCTTCTTTTCTTAGATTCCAGAAGGTAGTAAATTGAAACAACTCAAGTATCTCCCTTCTAAAGCACCTTGGAAGTACAACGTAGAGAAAGAAACAGCAGAGACAAGGCTCTGTGGGCCGTTTTGTATATAAGGCTTGAAGGGAAACTTTATGTTCCTCATTGGGATTTAGAGAGTTGCGGGCTCAATTCTCCCTGAGAAACACTGTAGTTGCACATGTTCTCTTCATAGCAGAGTTGTCTTTGTGATGACAAGTGAGTTTCTAGGAAAGAAATATGGAGGTTGCCATTCTTTGGTAGCTGCTCATCCTTCCGTAATCTGTAGTGAATGGGCGACCCCAAAGAACACTCGCCTCAAGCTAACGTTCCTCTTGTATCATGCCGCAGGTTGCAGGCAGCAGAATCCATGTAGCGTTATTCATTGTGGTTCTTGAGCTCTAGGTAGCATTCCAGGTCTCTTAGGACTGGCGTGTCAACACTAGGATAGGCAACGTATTAGAAGGACGGCCTGTGTGTTTGGGCCTTTGTGAGGAATGCAGCTTTTGGGAAGAGCTAGATGCCGAGTCACAGGCTGTGAAGGGCTTCTTTGCTTAAACATCTACATTTTTGCAAGTTGAAAGATCTCATGTATCTCCCTTCTAAAGCACCTTGGAGGTACAAAGTAGAGAAAGAATCAGCAAGGTCAATGCTCTGCTGGCCCCTTTGAAGATAAGTCTTGAGGGAAACTTCATTTTCCTCTTTGGGATTTAGAGAGTTGGGGGCTCAATTCTCCCTGAGAAACACTGTAGTTGCACGAGTTCCCGTCATAGCATAAATGCCTTTGTGACGACAAGTGAGTTTCTAGGAAAGAAACTCGGAGTTTGCCATTCTTTGCTGGTGCTCGTCCTTTGGTAATCTTCAGTGAATTGGTGACCCCGTTTGAGCACTAGCGTCAAGCTAACGTTCCTCTTGTATCATGCCACTTGTTGGCATGCAGCAGAATCCTTGTAGCCTTATTCAGTGTGGTTCTGGAGCTCTAGGAAGCATTCCAGGTCTCTTAGTACAGGCGGGTCTGTACTAGGATGAGAAAACTACAGGCAGGATGGCCTGTGTGTTTGGTGAGTTGTCAGCAGTGCACCACTGGGAACAGCTAGATGCCGAGTCATGGGAAGTGATTGGCTTCTTTTCTTACACTCCAGGAAGTAGTCAGTTGAAACAACTCAAGTATCTCCCTTCTAAAGCACCTTGGAAGTACAACGTAGAGAAAGAAAGAGCTGAGACAAGGCTCTGTGGGCCCTTTTGTATATAAGGCTTGAAGGGAAACTTTATGTTCCTCATAGGGATTTAAAGAGTTGCGGGCTCAATTCTCCCTGAGAAACACTGTAGTTGAACATGTTCTCTTCATAGCACAATTGGCTTAGTGATGACAAGTGAGTTTCTAGGAAAGAAATATGCAGGTTGCCATTCTTTGGTAGCTGCTCATCCTTCCGTAATCTGTAGTGAATGGGCGACCCCTTTGAACACTAGCCTCAAGCTAACGTTCCTGTTGTATCATGCCGCAGGTTGCAGGCAGCAGAATCCATGTAGCGTTATTCATTGTGGTTCTGGAGCTCTAGGTAGCATTCCAGGTCTCTTAGTACTGGCGGGTCAACACTAGGATGAGCAATGTATTAGAAGGACAGCCTGTGTGTTTGGGCCTTGGTCAGCAATGCAGCTTTGGGAAGAGCTAGATGCCGAGTCAGAGGCTATGAAGGGCTTCTTTGGTTAAACCTCTACATTTTTGCAAGTTGAAAGAACTCATGTATCTCCCTTCTAAAGCACCTTGGAGGTACAAAGTAGAGAAAGAATCAGCAAGGTCAATGCTCTGCTGGCCCCTTTGAAGATAAGTCTTGAAGGGAAGCTTCATTATTCTCTTTGGGATTTAGAGAGTTGGGGGCTCAATTCTCCCTGAGAAACACTGTAGTTGCACGTGTTCCCTTCATAGCACAATTGCCTTTGTGACGACAAGTGAGTTTCTAGGAAAGAAACTCGGAGTTTGCCATTCTTTGCTGGTGCTCGTCCTTTGGTAATCTTCAGTGAATTGGTGACCCCGTTTGAGCACTAGCCTCAAGCTAACGTTCCTCTTGTATCATGCCACTTGTTGCCATGCAGCACGATCCTTGTAGCCTTATTCAGTGTGGTTCTGGAGCTCTAGGAAGCATTCCAGGTCTCTTAGTACTGGCGGATCTGCTCGACGATGAGAAACGTACAAGAAGGATGGCCTGTGTGTTTGGGGAGTTGTGAGCAGTGCACCCTTGGGAACAGCTAGATGCCGAGACATGGGAGGTGAAGGGCATTTTTGTGAAACCTGTAGAATGTGGCAACTTGAAACAACTCAAGTATCTCCCTTCGAAAGCACGTTGGAGGTACTAAATAGAGGAAGAAACATGAGAATCAGGGCTCTGCGGGCCATTTTGAATATAAGGTTGAAGGCAAACTTTATATTCCTCATTGGCCTTTAGAGACTTGTGGGCTCAGTTCTCCCTGAGAAACTCTTTACTTGCGCATGTTCTCTTCATAGCACAATTGGCTTAGTGATGACAAGTGAGTTTCTAGGAAAGAAACTTGGAGGTTGCCATTCTTTGGTAGGTGCTCATCCTTCAGTAATCTGTAGTGAATGGGCGACCCCAAAGAACACTAGCCTCAAGCTAACGTTCCTCTTGTTTCACACCACACTTTGGCATGCAGCAGAATCCATGTAGCGTTATTCAGTGTGGTTTTGAGCTCTAGGAAGCATTCCAGGTCTCTTAGTACAGGCGGGTCTGTACCAGGATGAGAAAACTACAGGCAGGATTGCCTGTGTGTTTGGTGAGCTGTGAGCAGTGCACCACTGGGAACAGCTAGATGCCGAGTCATGGGAAGTGATTGGCTTCTTTTCTTAGATTCCAGAAGGTAGTAAATTGAAACAACTCAAGTATCTCCCTTCTAAAGCACCTTGGAAGTACAACGTAGAGAAAGAAACAGCAGAGACAAGGCTCTGTGGGCCCTTTTGTATATAAGGATTGAAGGGAAACTTTATGTTCCTCATTGGGATTTAGAGAGTTGCGGGCTCAATTCTCCCTGAGAAACACTGAAGTTGCACATGTTCTCTTCATAACAGAGTTGTCTTTGTGATGACAAGTGAGTTTCTAGGAAAGAAATATGGAGGTTGCCATTCTTTGGTAGCTGCTCATCCTTCCGTAATCTGTAGTGAATGGGCGACCACAAAGAACACTCGCCTCAAGCTAACGTTCCTCTTGTATCATGCCGCAGGTTGCAGGCAGCAGAATCCATGTAGCGTTATTCATTGTGGTTCTTGAGCTCTAGGTAGCATTCCAGGTCTCTTAGGCCTGGCGGGTCAACACTAGGATAGGCAACGTATTAGAAGGACGGCCTGTGTGTTTGGGCCTTTGTGAGGAATGCAGCTTTTGGGAAGAGCTAGATGCCGAGTCACAGGCTGTGAAGGGCTTCTTTGTTTAAACATCTACATTTTTGCAAGTTGAAAGAACTCATGTATCTCTCTTCTAAAGCACCTTGGAGGTACAAAGTAGAGAAAGAATCAGCAAGGTCAATGCTCTGCTGGTCCCTTTGAAGATAAGTCTTGAGGGAAACTTCATTTTCCTCTTTGGGATTTAGAGAGTTGGGGGCTCAATTCTCCCTGAGAAACACTGTAGTTGCACGAGTTCCCGTCATAGCACAAATGCCTTTGTGACGACAAGTGAGTTTCTAGGAAAGAAACTCGGAGTTTGCCATTCTTTGCTGGTGCTCGTCCTTTGGTAATCTTCAGTGAATTGGTGACCCCGTTTGAGCACTAGCCTCAAGCTAACGTTCCTCTTGTATCATGCCACTTGTTGCCATGCAGCACAATCCTTGTATCCTTATTCAGTGTGGTTCTGGAGCTCTAGGAAGCATTTCAGGTCTATTAGTACTGGCGGATCTGCTCGACGATGAGAAACGTACAAAAAGGATGGCCTGTGTGTTTGGGGAGTTGTGAGCAGTGCACCCTTGGGAACAGCTAGATGCCGAGACATGGGAGGTGAAGGGCTTTTTTGTGAAACCTGTAGAATGTGGCAACTTGAAACAACTCAAGTATCTCCCTTCGAAAGCACGTTGGAGGTACTAAATAGAGGAAGAAACATGAGAGTCAGGGCTCTTCGGGCCATTTTGAATATAAGGCTAAAGGGAAACTTTATATTCCTCATTGGCCTTTAGAGAGTTGTGGGCTCAGTTCTCCCTGAGAAACTCTTTACTTGCGCATGTTCTCTTCATAGCACAAATGGCTTAGTGATGACAAGTGAGTTTCTAGGAAAGAAACTTGGAGGTTGCCATTCTTTGGTAGCTGCTCATCCTTCAGTAATCTGTAGTGAATGGGCGACCCCAAAGAACACTAGCCTCAAGCTAACGTTCCTCTTGTTTCACACCACACTTTGGCATGCAGCAGAATCCATGTAGCGTTATTCAGTGTGGTTTTGAGCTCTAGGAAGCATTCCAGGTCTCTTAGTACAGGCGGGTCTGTACCAGGATGAGAAAACTACAGGCAGGATTGCCTGTGTGTTTGGTGAGTTGTGAGCAGTGCACCACTGGGAACAGCTAGATGCCGAGTCATGGGAAGTGATTGGCTTCTTTTCTTAGATTCCAGAAGGTAGTAAATTGAAACAACTCAAGTATCTCCCTTCTAAAGCACCTTGGAAGTACAACGTAGAGAAAGAAACAGCAGAGACAAGGCTCTGTGGGCCGTTTTGTATATAAGGCTTGAAGGGAAACTTTATGTTCCTCATTGGGATTTAGAGAGTTGCGGGCTCAATTCTCCCTGAGAAACACTGTAGTTGCACATGTTCTCTTCATAGCAGAGTTGTCTTTGTGATGACAAGTGAGTTTCTAGGAAAGAAATATGGAGGTTGCCATTCTTTGGTAGCTGCTCATCCTTCCGTAATCTGTAGTGAATGGGCGACCCCAAAGAACACTCGCCTCAAGCTAACGTTCCTCTTGTATCATGCCGCAGGTTGCAGGCAGCAGAATCCATGTAGCGTTATTCATTGTGGTTCTTGAGCTCTAGGTAGCATTCCAGGTCTCTTAGGACTGGCGTGTCAACACTAGGATAGGCAACGTATTAGAAGGACGGCCTGTGTGTTTGGGCCTTTGTGAGGAATGCAGCTTTTGGGAAGAGCTAGATGCCGAGTCACAGGCTGTGAAGGGCTTCTTTGCTTAAACATCTACATTTTTGCAAGTTGAAAGATCTCATGTATCTCCCTTCTAAAGCACCTTGGAGGTACAAAGTAGAGAAAGAATCAGCAAGGTCAATGCTCTGCTGGCCCCTTTGAAGATAAGTCTTGAGGGAAACTTCATTTTCCTCTTTGGGATTTAGAGAGTTGGGGGCTCAATTCTCCCTGAGAAACACTGTAGTTGCACGAGTTCCCGTCATAGCATAAATGCCTTTGTGACGACAAGTGAGTTTCTAGGAAAGAAACTCGGAGTTTGCCATTCTTTGCTGGTGCTCGTCCTTTGGTAATCTTCAGTGAATTGGTGACCCCGTTTGAGCACTAGCGTCAAGCTAACGTTCCTCTTGTATCATGCCACTTGTTGGCATGCAGCAGAATCCTTGTAGCCTTATTCAGTGTGGTTCTGGAGCTCTAGGAAGCATTCCAGGTCTCTTAGTACAGGCGGGTCTGTACTAGGATGAGAAAACTACAGGCAGGATGGCCTGTGTGTTTGGTGAGTTGTCAGCAGTGCACCACTGGGAACAGCTAGATGCCGAGTCATGGGAAGTGATTGGCTTCTTTTCTTACACTCCAGGAAGTAGTCAGTTGAAACAACTCAAGTATCTCCCTTCTAAAGCACCTTGGAAGTACAACGTAGAGAAAGAAAGAGCTGAGACAAGGCTCTGTGGGCCCTTTTGTATATAAGGCTTGAAGGGAAACTTTATGTTCCTCATAGGGATTTAAAGAGTTGCGGGCTCAATTCTCCCTGAGAAACACTGTAGTTGAACATGTTCTCTTCATAGCACAATTGGCTTAGTGATGACAAGTGAGTTTCTAGGAAAGAAATATGCAGGTTGCCATTCTTTGGTAGCTGCTCATCCTTCCGTAATCTGTAGTGAATGGGCGACCCCTTTGAACACTAGCCTCAAGCTAACGTTCCTGTTGTATCATGCCGCAGGTTGCAGGCAGCAGAATCCATGTAGCGTTATTCATTGTGGTTCTGGAGCTCTAGGTAGCATTCCAGGTCTCTTAGTACTGGCGGGTCAACACTAGGATGAGCAATGTATTAGAAGGACAGCCTGTGTGTTTGGGCCTTGGTCAGCAATGCAGCTTTGGGAAGAGCTAGATGCCGAGTCAGAGGCTATGAAGGGCTTCTTTGGTTAAACCTCTACATTTTTGCAAGTTGAAAGAACTCATGTATCTCCCTTCTAAAGCACCTTGGAGGTACAAAGTAGAGAAAGAATCAGCAAGGTCAATGCTCTGCTGGCCCCTTTGAAGATAAGTCTTGAAGGGAAGCTTCATTATCCTCTTTGGGATTTAGAGAGTTGGGGGCTCAATTCTCCCTGAGAAACACTGTAGTTGCACGTGTTCCCTTCATAGCACAATTGCCTTTGTGACGACAAGTGAGTTTCTAGGAAAGAAACTCGGAGTTTGCCATTCTTTGCTGGTGCTCGTCCTTTGGTAATCTTCAGTGAATTGGTGACCCCGTTTGAGCACTAGCCTCAAGCTAACGTTCCTCTTGTATCATGCCACTTGTTGCCATGCAGCACGATCCTTGTAGCCTTATTCAGTGTGGTTCTGGAGCTCTAGGAAGCATTCCAGGTCTCTTAGTACTGGCGGATCTGCTCGACGATGAGAAACGTACAAGAAGGATGGCCTGTGTGTTTGGGGAGTTGTGAGCAGTGCACCCTTGGGAACAGCTAGATGCCGAGACATGGGAGGTGAAGGGCATTTTTGTGAAACCTGTAGAATGTGGCAACTTGAAACAACTCAAGTATCTCCCTTCGAAAGCACGTTGGAGGTACTAAATAGAGGAAGAAACATGAGAATCAGGGCTCTGCGGGCCATTTTGAATATAAGGTTGAAGGCAAACTTTATATTCCTCATTGGCCTTTAGAGACTTGTGGGCTCAGTTCTCCCTGAGAAACTCTTTACTTGCGCATGTTCTCTTCATAGCACAATTGGCTTAGTGATGACAAGTGAGTTTCTAGGAAAGAAACTTGGAGGTTGCCATTCTTTGGTAGGTGCTCATCCTTCAGTAATCTGTAGTGAATGGGCGACCCCAAAGAACACTAGCCTCAAGCTAACGTTCCTCTTGTTTCACACCACACTTTGGCATGCAGCAGAATCCATGTAGCGTTATTCAGTGTGGTTTTGAGCTCTAGGAAGCATTCCAGGTCTCTTAGTACAGGCGGGTCTGTACCAGGATGAGAAAACTACAGGCAGGATTGCCTGTGTGTTTGGTGAGCTGTGAGCAGTGCACCACTGGGAACAGCTAGATGCCGAGTCATGGGAAGTGATTGGCTTCTTTTCTTAGATTCCAGAAGGTAGTAAATTGAAACAACTCAAGTATCTCCCTTCTAAAGCACCTTGGAAGTACAACGTAGAGAAAGAAACAGCAGAGACAAGGCTCTGTGGGCCCTTTTGTATATAAGGATTGAAGGGAAACTTTATGTTCCTCATTGGGATTTAGAGAGTTGCGGGCTCAATTCTCCCTGAGAAACACTGAAGTTGCACATGTTCTCTTCATAACAGAGTTGTCTTTGTGATGACAAGTGAGTTTCTAGGAAAGAAATATGGAGGTTGCCATTCTTTGGTAGCTGCTCATCCTTCCGTAATCTGTAGTGAATGGGCGACCACAAAGAACACTCGCCTCAAGCTAACGTTCCTCTTGTATCATGCCGCAGGTTGCAGGCAGCAGAATCCATGTAGCGTTATTCATTGTGGTTCTTGAGCTCTAGGTAGCATTCCAGGTCTCTTAGGACTGGCGGGTCAACACTAGGATAGGCAACGTATTAGAAGGACGGCCTGTGTGTTTGGGCCTTTGTGAGGAATGCAGCTTTTGGGAAGAGCTAGATGCCGAGTCACAGGCTGTGAAGGGCTTCTTTGCTTAAACATCTACATTTTTGCAAGTTGAAAGAACTCATGTATCTCTCTTCTAAAGCACCTTGGAGGTACAAAGTAGAGAAAGAATCAGCAAGGTCAATGCTCTGCTGGTCCCTTTGAAGATAAGTCTTGAGGGAAACTTCATTTTCCTCTTTGGGATTTAGAGAGTTGGGGGCTCAATTCTCCCTGAGAAACACTGTAGTTGCACGAGTTCCCGTCATAGCACAAATGCCTTTGTGACGACAAGTGAGTTTCTAGGAAAGAAACTCGGAGTTTGCCATTCTTTGCTGGTGCTCGTCCTTTGGTAATCTTCAGTGAATTGGTGACCCCGTTTGAGCACTAGCGTCAAGCTAACGTTCCTCTTGTATCATGCCACTTGTTGCCATGCAGCACAATCCTTGTAGCCTTATTCAGTGTGGTTCTGGAGCTCTAGGAAGCATTTCAGGTCTCTTAGTACTGGCGGATCTGCTTGACGATGATAAACGTACAAAAAGGATGGCCTGTGTGTTTGGGGAGTTGTGAGCAGTGCACCCTTGGGAACAGCTAGATGCCGAGACATGGGAGGTGAAGGGCTTTTTTGTGAAACCTGTAGAATGTGGCAACTTGAAACAATTCAAGTATCTCCCTTCGAAAGCACGTTGGAGGTACTAAATAGAGGAGGAAACATGAGAGTCCGGGCTCTGCGGGCCATTTTGAATATAAGGCTAAAGGGAAACTTTATATTCCTCATTGGCCTTTAGAGAGTTGTGGGCTCAGTTCTCCCTGAGAAACTCTTTACTTGCGCATGTTCTCTTCATAGCACAATTGGCTTAGTGATGACAAGTGAGTTTCTAGGAAAGAAACTTGGAGGTTGCCATTCTTTGGTAGCTGCTCATCCTTCAGTAATCTGTAGTGAATGGGCGACCCCAAAGAACACTAGCCTCAAGCTAACGTTCCTCTTGTTTCACACCACACTTTGGCATGCAGCAGAATCCATGTAGCGTTATTCAGTGTGGTTTTGAGCTCTAGGAAGCATTCCAGGTCTCTTAGTACAGGCGGGTCTGTACCAGGATGAGAAAACTACAGGCAGGATGGCCTGTGTGTTTGGTGAGTTGTGAGCAGTGCACCACTGGGAACAGCTAGATGCCGAGTCATGGGAAGTGATTGGCTTCTTTTCTTAGATTCCAGAAGGTAGTAAATTGAAACAACTCAAGTATCTCCCTTCTAAAGCACCTTGGAAGTACAACGTAGAGAAAGAAAGAGCAGAGACAAGGCTCTGTGGGCCGTTTTGTATATAAGGCTTGAAGGGAAATTTTCTGTTCCTCATTGGGATTTAGAGAGTTGCGGGCTCAATTCTCCCTGAGAAACACTGTAGTTGCACATGTTCTGTTCATAGCAGAGTTGTCTTTGTGATGACAAGTGAGTTTCTAGGAAAGAAATATGGAGGTTGCCATTCTTTGGTAGCTGCTCATCCTTCCGTAATCTGTAGTGAATGGGCGACCCCAAAGAACATTCGCCTCAAGCTAACGTTCCTCTTGTATCATGCCGCAGGTTGCAGGCAGCAGAATCCATGTAGCGTTATTCATTGTGGTTCTTGAGCTCTAGGTAGCATTCCAGGTCTCTTAGGACTGGCGGGTCAACACTAGGATAGGCAACGTATTAGAAGGACGGCCTGTGTGTTTGGGCCTTTGTGAGCAATGCAGCTTTTGGGAAGAGCTAGATGCCGAGTCACAGGCTGTGAAGGGCTTCTTTGCTTAAACATCTACATTTTTGCAAGTTGAAAGAACTCATGTATCTCCCTTCTAAAGCACCTTGGAGGTACAAAGTAGAGAAAGAATCAGCAAGGTCAATGCTCTGCTGGCCCCTTTGAAGATAAGTCTTGAGGGAAACTTCATTTTCCTCTTTGGGATTTAGAGAGTTGGGGGCTCAATTCTCCCTGAGAAACACTGTAGTTGCACGAGTTCCCGTCATAGCACAAATGCCTTTGTGACGACAAGTGAGTTTCTAGGATAGAAACTCGGAGTTTGCCATTCTTTGCTGGTGCTCGTCCTTTGGTAATCTTCAGTGAATTGGTGACCCCGTTTGAGCACTAGCGTCAAGCTAACGTTCCTCTTGTATCATGCCACTTGTTGCCATGCAGCACAATCCTTGTAGCCTTATTCAGTGTGGTTCTGGAGCTCTAGGAAGCATTTCAGGTCTCTTAGTACTGGCGGATCTGCTCGACGATGAGAAACGTACAAAAAGGATGGCCTGTGTGTTTGGGGAGTTGTGAGCAGTGCACCCTTGGGAACAGCTAGATGCCGAGACATGGGAGGTGAAGGGCTTTTTTGTGAAACCTGTAGAATGTGGCAACTTGAAACAACTCAAGTATCTCCCTTCGAAAGCACGTTGGAGGTACTAAATAGAGGAAGAAACATGAGAGTCAGGGCTCTGCGGGCCATTTTGAATATAAGGCTGAAGGGAAACTTTATATTCCTCATTGGCCTTTAGAGAGTTGTGGGCTCAGTTCTCCCTGAGAAACTCTTTACTTGCGCATGTTCTCTTCATAGCACAATTGGCTTAGTGATGACAAGTGAGTTTCTAGGAAAGAAACTTGGAGGTTGCCATTCTTTGGTAGCTGCTCATCCTTCAGTAATCTGTAGTGAATGGGTGACCCCAAAGAACACTAGCCTCAAGCTAACGTTCCTCTTGTTTCACACCACACTTTGGCATGCAGCAGAATCCATGTAGCGTTATTCAGTGTGGTTTTGAGCTCTAGGAAGCATTCCAGGTCTCTTAGTACAGGCGGGTCTGTACCAGGATGAGAAAACTACAGGCAGGATTGCCTGTGTGTTTGGTGAGTTGTGAGCAGTGCACCACTGGGAACAGCTAGATGCCGAGTCATGGGAAGTGATTGGCTTCTTTTCTTAGATTCCAGAAGGTAGTAAATTGAAACAACTCAAGTATCTCCCTTCTAAAGCACCTTGGAAGTACAACGTAGAGAAAGAAACAGCAGAGACAAGGCTCTGTGGGCCCTTTTGTATATAAGGCTTGAAGGGAAACTTTATGTTCCTCATTGGGATTTAGAGAGTTGCGGGCTCAATTCTCCCTGAGAAACACTGAAGTTGCACATGTTCTCTTCATAACAGAGTTGTCTTTGTGATGACAAGTGAGTTTCTAGGAAAGAAATATGGAGGTTGCCATTCTTTGGTAGCTGCTCATCCTTCCGTAATCTGTAGTGAATGGGCGACCCCAAAGAACACTCGCCTCAAGCTAACGTTCCTCTTGTATCATGCCGCAGGTTGCAGGCAGCAGAATCCATGTAGCGTTATTCATTGTGGTTCTTGAGCTCTAGGTAGCATTCCAGGTCTCTTAGGACTGGCGGGTCAACACTAGGATAGGCAACGTATTAGAAGGACGGCCTGTGTGTTTGGGGCTTTGTGAGGAATGCAGCTTTTGGGAAGAGCTAGATGCCGAGTCACAGGCTGTGAAGGGCTTCTTTGCTTAAACATCTACATTTTTGCAAGTTGAAAGAACTCATGTATCTCTCTTCTAAAGCACCTTGGAGGTACAAAGTAGAGAAAGAATCAGCAAGGTCAATGCTCTGCTGGTCCCTTTGAAGATAAGTCTTGAGGGAAACTTCATTTTCCTCTTTGGGATTTAGAGAGTTGGGGGCTCAATTCTCCCTGAGAAACACTGTAGTTGCACGAGTTCCCGTCATAGCAGAAATGCCTTTGTGACGACAAGTGAGTTTCTAGGAAAGAAACTCGGAGTTTGCCATTCTTTGCTGGTGCTCGTCCTTTGGTAATCTTCAGTGAATTGGTGACCCCGTTTGAGCACTAGCCTCAAGCTAACGTTCCTCTTGTATCATGCCACTTGTTGCCATGCAGCACAATCTCTGTAGCCTTATTCAGTGTGGTTCTGGAGCTCTAGGAAGGATTTCAGGTCTCTTAGTACTGGCGGATCTGCTCGACGATGATAAACGTACAAAAAGGATGGCCTGTGTGTTTGGGGAGTTGTGAGCAGTGCACCCTTGGGAACAGCTAGATGCCGAGACATGGGAGGTGAAGGGCTTTTTTGTGAAACCTGTAGAATGTGGCAACTTGAAACAACTCAAGTATCTCCCTTCGAAAGCACGTTGGAGGTACTAAATAGAGGAAGAAACATGAGAGTCAGGGCTCTGCGGGCCATTTTGAATATAAGGCTAAAGGGAAACTTTATATTCCTCATTGGCCTTTAGAGAGTTGTGGGCTCAGTTCTCCCTGAGAAACTCTTTACTTGCGCATGTTCTCTTCATAGCACAATTGGCTTAGTGATGACAAGTGAGTTTCTAGGAAAGAAACTTGGAGGTTGCCATTCTTTGGTAGCTGCTCATCCTTCAGTAATCTGTAGTGAATGGGCGACCCCAAAGAACACTAGCCTCAAGCTAACGTTCCTCTTGTTTCACACCACACTTTGGCATGCAGCAGAATCCATGTAGCGTTATTCAGTGTGGTTTTGAGCTCTAGGAAGCATTCCAGGTCTCTTAGTACAGGCGGGTCTGTACCAGGATGAGAAAACTACAGGCAGGATTGCCTGTGTGTTTGGTGAGTTGTGAGCAGTGCACCACTGGGAACAGCTAGATGCCGAGTCATGGGAAGTGATTGGCTTCTTTTCTTAGATTCCAGAAGGTAGTAAATTGAAACAACTCAAGTATCTCCCTTCTAAAGCACCTTGGAAGTACAACGTAGAGAAAGAAACAGCAGAGACAAGGCTCTGTGGGCCGTTTTGTATATAAGGCTTGAAGGGAAACTTTATGTTCCTCATTGGGATTTAGAGAGTTGCGGGCTCAATTCTCCCTGAGAAACACTGTAGTTGCACATGTTCTCTTCATAGCAGAGTTGTCTTTGTGATGACAAGTGAGTTTCTAGGAAAGAAATATGGAGGTTGCCATTCTTTGGTAGCTGCTCATCCTTCCGTAATCTGTAGTGAATGGGCGACCCCAAAGAACACTCGCCTCAAGCTAACGTTCCTCTTGTATCATGCCGCAGGTTGCAGGCAGCAGAATCCATGTAGCGTTATTCATTGTGGTTCTTGAGCTCTAGGTAGCATTCCAGGTCTCTTAGGCCTGGCGGGTCAACACTAGGATAGGCAACGTATTAGAAGGACGGCCTGTGTGTTTGGGCCTTTGTGAGCAATGCAGCTTTTGGGAAGAGCTAGATGCCGAGTCACAGGCTGTGAAGGGCTTCTTTGCTTAAACATCTACATTTTTGCAAGTTGAAAGATCTCATGTATCTCCCTTCTAAAGCACCTTGGAGGTACAAAGTAGAGAAAGAATCAGCAAGGTCAATGCTCTGCTGGCCCCTTTGAAGATAAGTCTTGAGGGAAACTTCATTTTCCTCTTTGGGATTTAGAGAGTTGGGGGCTCAATTCTCCCTGAGAAACACTGTAGTTGCACGAGTTCCCGTCATAGCACAAATGCCTTTGTGACGACAAGTGAGTTTCTAGGAAAGAAACTCGGAGTTTGCCATTCTTTGCTGGTGCTCGTCCTTTGGTAATCTTCAGTGAATTGGTGACCCCGTTTGAGCACTAGCCTCAAGCTAACGTTCCTCTTGTATCATGCCACTTGTTGGCATGCAGCAGAATCCTTGTAGCCTTATTCAGTGTGGTTCTGGAGCTCTAGGAAGCATTCCAGGTCTCTTAGTACAGGCGGGTCTGTACTAGGATGAGAAAAGTACAGGCAGGATGGCCTGTGTGTTTGGTGAGTTGTCAGCAGTGCACCACTGGGAACAGCTAGATGCCGAGTCATGGGAAGTGATTGGCTTCTTTTCTTACACTCCAGGAAGTAGTCAGTTGAAACAACTCAAGTATCTCCCTTCTAAAGCACCTTGGAAGTACAACGTAGAGAAAGAAAGAGCAGAGACAAGGCTCTGTGGGCCCTTTTGTATATAAGGCTTGAAGGGAAACTTTATGTTCCTCATAGGGATTTAGAGAGTTGCGGGCTCAATTCTCCCTGAGAAACACTGTAGTTGAACATGTTCTCTTCATAGCACAATTGGCTTAGTGATGACAAGTGAGTTTCTAGGAAAGAAATATGCAGGTTGCCATTCTTTGGTAGCTGCTCATCCTTCCGTAATCTGTAGTGAATGGGCGACCCCATTGAACACTAGCCTCAAGCTAACGTTCCTGTTGTATCATGCCGCAGGTTGCAGGCAGCAGAATCCATGTAGCGTTATTCATTGTGGTTCTGGAGCTCTAGGTAGCATTCCAGGTCTCTTAGTACTGGCGGGTCAACACTAGGATGAGCAATGTATTAGAAGGACAGCCTGTGTGTTTGGGCCTTGGTCAGCAATGCAGCTTTGGGAAGAGCTAGATGCCGAGTCAGAGGCTATGAAGGGCTTCTTTGGTTAAACCTCTACATTTTTCCAAGTTGAAAGAACTCATGTATCTCCCTTCTAAAGCACCTTGGAGGTACAAAGTAGAGAAAGAATCAGCAAGGTCAATGCTCTGCTGGCCCCTTTGAAGATAAGTCTTGAAGGGAAACTTCATTTTCCTCTTTGGGATTTAGAGAGTTGGGGGCTCAATTCTCCCTGAGAAACACTGTAGTTGCACGTGTTCCCTTCATAGCACAATTGCCTTTGTGACGACAAGTGAGTTTCTAGGAAAGAAACTCGGAGTTTGCCATTCTTTGCTGGTGCTCGTCCTTTGGTAATCTTCAGTGAATTGGTGACCCCGTTTGAGCACTAGCGTCAAGCTAACGTTCCTCTTGTATCATGCCACTTGTTGCCATGCAGCACAATCCTTGTAGCCTTATTCAGTGTGGTTCTGGAGCTCTAGGAAGCATTTCAGGTCTCTTAGTACTGGCGGATCTGCTTGACGATGATAAACGTACAAAAAGGATGGCCTGTGTGTTTGGGGAGTTGTGAGCAGTGCACCCTTGGGAACAGCTAGATGCCGAGACATGGGAGGTGAAGGGCTTTTTTGTGAAACCTGTAGAATGTGGCAACTTGAAACAATTCAAGTATCTCCCTTCGAAAGCACGTTGGAGGTACTAAATAGAGGAAGAAACATGAGAGTCAGGGCTCTGCGGGCCATTTTGAATATAAGGCTAAAGGGAAACTTTATATTCCTCATTGGCCTTTAGAGAGTTGTGGGCTCAGTTCTCCCTGAGAAACTCTTTACTTGCGCATGTTCTCTTCATAGCACAATTGGCTTAGTGATGACAAGTGAGTTTCTAGGAAAGAAACTTGGAGGTTGCCATTCTTTGGTAGCTGCTCATCCTTCAGTAATCTGTAGTGAATGGGCGACCCCAAAGAACACTAGCCTCAAGCTAACGTTCCTCTTGTTTCACACCACACTTTGGCATGCAGCAGAATCCATGTAGCGTTATTCAGTGTGGTTTTGAGCTCTAGGAAGCATTCCAGGTCTCTTAGTACAGGCGGGTCTGTACCAGGATGAGAAAACTACAGGCAGGATGGCCTGTGTGTTTGGTGAGTTGTGAGCAGTGCACCACTGGGAACAGCTAGATGCCGAGTCATGGGAAGTGATTGGCTTCTTTTCTTAGATTCCAGAAGGTAGTAAATTGAAACAACTCAAGTATCTCCCTTCTAAAGCACCTTGGAAGTACAACGTAGAGAAAGAAAGAGCAGAGACAAGGCTCTGTGGGCCGTTTTGTATATAAGGCTTGAAGGGAAATTTTCTGTTCCTCATTGGGATTTAGAGAGTTGCGGGCTCAATTCTCCCTGAGAAACACTGTAGTTGCACATGTTCTCTTCATAGCAGAGTTGTCTTTGTGATGACAAGTGAGTTTCTAGGAAAGAAATATGGAGGTTGCCATTCTTTGGTAGCTGCTCATCCTTCCGTAATCTGTAGTGAATGGGCGACCCCAAAGAACATTCGCCTCAAGCTAACGTTCCTCTTGTATCATGCCGCAGGTTGCAGGCAGCAGAATCCATGTAGCGTTATTCATTGTGGTTCTTGAGCTCTAGGTAGCATTCCAGGTCTCTTAGGACTGGCGGGTCAACACTAGGATAGGCAACGTATTAGAAGGACGGCCTGTGTGTTTGGGCCTTTGTGAGCAATGCAGCTTTTGGGAAGAGCTAGATGCCGAGTCACAGGCTGTGAAGGGCTTCTTTGCTTAAACATCTACATTTTTGCAAGTTGAAAGAACTCATGTATCTCTCTTCTAAAGCACCTTGGAGGTACAAAGTAGAGAAAGAATCAGCAAGGTCAATGCTCTGCTGGTCCCTTTGAAGATAAGTCTTGAGGGAAACTTCATTTTCCTCTTTGGGATTTAGAGAGTTGGGGGCTCAATTCTCCCTGAGAAACACTGTAGTTGCACGAGTTCCCGTCATAGCACAAATGCCTTTGTGACGACAAGTGAGTTTCTAGGAAAGAAACTCGGAGTTTGCCATTCTTTGCTGGTGCTCGTCCTTTGGTAATCTTCAGTGAATTGGTGACCCCGTTTGAGCACTAGCGTCAAGCTAACGTTCCTCTTGTATCATGCCACTTGTTGCCATGCAGCACAATCCTTGTAGCCTTATTCAGTGTGGTTCTGGAGCTCTAGGAAGCATTTCAGGTCTCTTAGTACTGGCGGATCTGCTTGACGATGATAAACGTACAAAAAGGATGGCCTGTGTGTTTGGGGAGTTGTGAGCAGTGCACCCTTGGGAACAGCTAGATGCCGAGACATGGGAGGTGAAGGGCTTTTTTGTGAAACCTGTAGAATGTGGCAACTTGAAACAATTCAAGTATCTCCCTTCGAAAGCACGTTGGAGGTACTAAATAGAGGAGGAAACATGAGAGTCCGGGCTCTGCGGGCCATTTTGAATATAAGGCTAAAGGGAAACTTTATATTCCTCATTGGCCTTTAGAGAGTTGTGGGCTCAGTTCTCCCTGAGAAACTCTTTACTTGCGCATGTTCTCTTCATAGCACAATTGGCTTAGTGATGACAAGTGAGTTTCTAGGAAAGAAACTTGGAGGTTGCCATTCTTTGGTAGCTGCTCATCCTTCAGTAATCTGTAGTGAATGGGCGACCCCAAAGAACACTAGCCTCAAGCTAACGTTCCTCTTGTTTCACACCACACTTTGGCATGCAGCAGAATCCATGTAGCGTTATTCAGTGTGGTTTTGAGCTCTAGGAAGCATTCCAGGTCTCTTAGTACAGGCGGGTCTGTACCAGGATGAGAAAACTACAGGCAGGATGGCCTGTGTGTTTGGTGAGTTGTGAGCAGTGCACCACTGGGAACAGCTAGATGCCGAGTCATGGGAAGTGATTGGCTTCTTTTCTTAGATTCCAGAAGGTAGTAAATTGAAACAACTCAAGTATCTCCCTTCTAAAGCACCTTGGAAGTACAACGTAGAGAAAGAAAGAGCAGAGACAAGGCTCTGTGGGCCGTTTTGTATATAAGGCTTGAAGGGAAATTTTCTGTTCCTCATTGGGATTTAGAGAGTTGCGGGCTCAATTCTCCCTGAGAAACACTGTAGTTGCACATGTTCTGTTCATAGCAGAGTTGTCTTTGTGATGACAAGTGAGTTTCTAGGAAAGAAATATGGAGGTTGCCATTCTTTGGTAGCTGCTCATCCTTCCGTAATCTGTAGTGAATGGGCGACCCCAAAGAACATTCGCCTCAAGCTAACGTTCCTCTTGTATCATGCCGCAGGTTGCAGGCAGCAGAATCCATGTAGCGTTATTCATTGTGGTTCTTGAGCTCTAGGTAGCATTCCAGGTCTCTTAGGACTGGCGGGTCAACACTAGGATAGGCAACGTATTAGAAGGACGGCCTGTGTGTTTGGGCCTTTGTGAGCAATGCAGCTTTTGGGAAGAGCTAGATGCCGAGTCACAGGCTGTGAAGGGCTTCTTTGCTTAAACATCTACATTTTTGCAAGTTGAAAGAACTCATGTATCTCCCTTCTAAAGCACCTTGGAGGTACAAAGTAGAGAAAGAATCAGCAAGGTCAATGCTCTGCTGGCCCCTTTGAAGATAAGTCTTGAGGGAAACTTCATTTTCCTCTTTGGGATTTAGAGAGTTGGGGGCTCAATTCTCCCTGAGAAACACTGTAGTTGCACGAGTTCCCGTCATAGCACAAATGCCTTTGTGACGACAAGTGAGTTTCTAGGATAGAAACTCGGAGTTTGCCATTCTTTGCTGGTGCTCGTCCTTTGGTAATCTTCAGTGAATTGGTGACCCCGTTTGAGCACTAGCGTCAAGCTAACGTTCCTCTTGTATCATGCCACTTGTTGCCATGCAGCACAATCCTTGTAGCCTTATTCAGTGTGGTTCTGGAGCTCTAGGAAGCATTTCAGGTCTCTTAGTACTGGCGGATCTGCTCGACGATGAGAAACGTACAAAAAGGATGGCCTGTGTGTTTGGGGAGTTGTGAGCAGTGCACCCTTGGGAACAGCTAGATGCCGAGACATGGGAGGTGAAGGGCTTTTTTGTGAAACCTGTAGAATGTGGCAACTTGAAACAACTCAAGTATCTCCCTTCGAAAGCACGTTGGAGGTACTAAATAGAGGAAGAAACATGAGAGTCAGGGCTCTGCGGGCCATTTTGAATATAAGGCTGAAGGGAAACTTTATATTCCTCATTGGCCTTTAGAGAGTTGTGGGCTCAGTTCTCCCTGAGAAACTCTTTACTTGCGCATGTTCTCTTCATAGCACAATTGGCTTAGTGATGACAAGTGAGTTTCTAGGAAAGAAACTTGGAGGTTGCCATTCTTTGGTAGCTGCTCATCCTTCAGTAATCTGTAGTGAATGGGTGACCCCAAAGAACACTAGCCTCAAGCTAACGTTCCTCTTGTTTCACACCACACTTTGGCATGCAGCAGAATCCATGTAGCGTTATTCAGTGTGGTTTTGAGCTCTAGGAAGCATTCCAGGTCTCTTAGTACAGGCGGGTCTGTACCAGGATGAGAAAACTACAGGCAGGATTGCCTGTGTGTTTGGTGAGTTGTGAGCAGTGCACCACTGGGAACAGCTAGATGCCGAGTCATGGGAAGTGATTGGCTTCTTTTCTTAGATTCCAGAAGGTAGTAAATTGAAACAACTCAAGTATCTCCCTTCTAAAGCACCTTGGAAGTACAACGTAGAGAAAGAAACAGCAGAGACAAGGCTCTGTGGGCCCTTTTGTATATAAGGCTTGAAGGGAAACTTTATGTTCCTCATTGGGATTTAGAGAGTTGCGGGCTCAATTCTCCCTGAGAAACACTGAAGTTGCACATGTTCTCTTCATAACAGAGTTGTCTTTGTGATGACAAGTGAGTTTCTAGGAAAGAAATATGGAGGTTGCCATTCTTTGGTAGCTGCTCATCCTTCCGTAATCTGTAGTGAATGGGCGACCCCAAAGAACACTCGCCTCAAGCTAACGTTCCTCTTGTATCATGCCGCAGGTTGCAGGCAGCAGAATCCATGTAGCGTTATTCATTGTGGTTCTTGAGCTCTAGGTAGCATTCCAGGTCTCTTAGGACTGGCGGGTCAACACTAGGATAGGCAACGTATTAGAAGGACGGCCTGTGTGTTTGGGGCTTTGTGAGGAATGCAGCTTTTGGGAAGAGCTAGATGCCGAGTCACAGGCTGTGAAGGGCTTCTTTGCTTAAACATCTACATTTTTGCAAGTTGAAAGAACTCATGTATCTCTCTTCTAAAGCACCTTGGAGGTACAAAGTAGAGAAAGAATCAGCAAGGTCAATGCTCTGCTGGTCCCTTTGAAGATAAGTCTTGAGGGAAACTTCATTTTCCTCTTTGGGATTTAGAGAGTTGGGGGCTCAATTCTCCCTGAGAAACACTGTAGTTGCACGAGTTCCCGTCATAGCAGAAATGCCTTTGTGACGACAAGTGAGTTTCTAGGAAAGAAACTCGGAGTTTGCCATTCTTTGCTGGTGCTCGTCCTTTGGTAATCTTCAGTGAATTGGTGACCCCGTTTGAGCACTAGCCTCAAGCTAACGTTCCTCTTGTATCATGCCACTTGTTGCCATGCAGCACAATCTCTGTAGCCTTATTCAGTGTGGTTCTGGAGCTCTAGGAAGGATTTCAGGTCTCTTAGTACTGGCGGATCTGCTCGACGATGATAAACGTACAAAAAGGATGGCCTGTGTGTTTGGGGAGTTGTGAGCAGTGCACCCTTGGGAACAGCTAGATGCCGAGACATGGGAGGTGAAGGGCTTTTTTGTGAAACCTGTAGAATGTGGCAACTTGAAACAACTCAAGTATCTCCCTTCGAAAGCACGTTGGAGGTACTAAATAGAGGAAGAAACATGAGAGTCAGGGCTCTGCGGGCCATTTTGAATATAAGGCTAAAGGGAAACTTTATATTCCTCATTGGCCTTTAGAGAGTTGTGGGCTCAGTTCTCCCTGAGAAACTCTTTACTTGCGCATGTTCTCTTCATAGCACAATTGGCTTAGTGATGACAAGTGAGTTTCTAGGAAAGAAACTTGGAGGTTGCCATTCTTTGGTAGCTGCTCATCCTTCAGTAATCTGTAGTGAATGGGCGACCCCAAAGAACACTAGCCTCAAGCTAACGTTCCTCTTGTTTCACACCACACTTTGGCATGCAGCAGAATCCATGTAGCGTTATTCAGTGTGGTTTTGAGCTCTAGGAAGCATTCCAGGTCTCTTAGTACAGGCGGGTCTGTACCAGGATGAGAAAACTACAGGCAGGATTGCCTGTGTGTTTGGTGAGTTGTGAGCAGTGCACCACTGGGAACAGCTAGATGCCGAGTCATGGGAAGTGATTGGCTTCTTTTCTTAGATTCCAGAAGGTAGTAAATTGAAACAACTCAAGTATCTCCCTTCTAAAGCACCTTGGAAGTACAACGTAGAGAAAGAAACAGCAGAGACAAGGCTCTGTGGGCCGTTTTGTATATAAGGCTTGAAGGGAAACTTTATGTTCCTCATTGGGATTTAGAGAGTTGCGGGCTCAATTCTCCCTGAGAAACACTGTAGTTGCACATGTTCTCTTCATAGCAGAGTTGTCTTTGTGATGACAAGTGAGTTTCTAGGAAAGAAATATGGAGGTTGCCATTCTTTGGTAGCTGCTCATCCTTCCGTAATCTGTAGTGAATGGGCGACCCCAAAGAACACTCGCCTCAAGCTAACGTTCCTCTTGTATCATGCCGCAGGTTGCAGGCAGCAGAATCCATGTAGCGTTATTCATTGTGGTTCTTGAGCTCTAGGTAGCATTCCAGGTCTCTTAGGCCTGGCGGGTCAACACTAGGATAGGCAACGTATTAGAAGGACGGCCTGTGTGTTTGGGCCTTTGTGAGCAATGCAGCTTTTGGGAAGAGCTAGATGCCGAGTCACAGGCTGTGAAGGGCTTCTTTGCTTAAACATCTACATTTTTGCAAGTTGAAAGATCTCATGTATCTCCCTTCTAAAGCACCTTGGAGGTACAAAGTAGAGAAAGAATCAGCAAGGTCAATGCTCTGCTGGCCCCTTTGAAGATAAGTCTTGAGGGAAACTTCATTTTCCTCTTTGGGATTTAGAGAGTTGGGGGCTCAATTCTCCCTGAGAAACACTGTAGTTGCACGAGTTCCCGTCATAGCACAAATGCCTTTGTGACGACAAGTGAGTTTCTAGGAAAGAAACTCGGAGTTTGCCATTCTTTGCTGGTGCTCGTCCTTTGGTAATCTTCAGTGAATTGGTGACCCCGTTTGAGCACTAGCCTCAAGCTAACGTTCCTCTTGTATCATGCCACTTGTTGGCATGCAGCAGAATCCTTGTAGCCTTATTCAGTGTGGTTCTGGAGCTCTAGGAAGCATTCCAGGTCTCTTAGTACAGGCGGGTCTGTACTAGGATGAGAAAAGTACAGGCAGGATGGCCTGTGTGTTTGGTGAGTTGTCAGCAGTGCACCACTGGGAACAGCTAGATGCCGAGTCATGGGAAGTGATTGGCTTCTTTTCTTACACTCCAGGAAGTAGTCAGTTGAAACAACTCAAGTATCTCCCTTCTAAAGCACCTTGGAAGTACAACGTAGAGAAAGAAAGAGCAGAGACAAGGCTCTGTGGGCCCTTTTGTATATAAGGCTTGAAGGGAAACTTTATGTTCCTCATAGGGATTTAGAGAGTTGCGGGCTCAATTCTCCCTGAGAAACACTGTAGTTGAACATGTTCTCTTCATAGCACAATTGGCTTAGTGATGACAAGTGAGTTTCTAGGAAAGAAATATGCAGGTTGCCATTCTTTGGTAGCTGCTCATCCTTCCGTAATCTGTAGTGAATGGGCGACCCCATTGAACACTAGCCTCAAGCTAACGTTCCTGTTGTATCATGCCGCAGGTTGCAGGCAGCAGAATCCATGTAGCGTTATTCATTGTGGTTCTGGAGCTCTAGGTAGCATTCCAGGTCTCTTAGTACTGGCGGGTCAACACTAGGATGAGCAATGTATTAGAAGGACAGCCTGTGTGTTTGGGCCTTGGTCAGCAATGCAGCTTTGGGAAGAGCTAGATGCCGAGTCAGAGGCTATGAAGGGCTTCTTTGGTTAAACCTCTACATTTTTCCAAGTTGAAAGAACTCATGTATCTCCCTTCTAAAGCACCTTGGAGGTACAAAGTAGAGAAAGAATCAGCAAGGTCAATGCTCTGCTGGCCCCTTTGAAGATAAGTCTTGAAGGGAAACTTCATTTTCCTCTTTGGGATTTAGAGAGTTGGGGGCTCAATTCTCCCTGAGAAACACTGTAGTTGCACGTGTTCCCTTCATAGCACAATTGCCTTTGTGACGACAAGTGAGTTTCTAGGAAAGAAACTCGGAGTTTGCCATTCTTTGCTGGTGCTCGTCCTTTGGTAATCTTCAGTGAATTGGTGACCCCGTTTGAGCACTAGCGTCAAGCTAACGTTCCTCTTGTATCATGCCACTTGTTGCCATGCAGCACAATCCTTGTAGCCTTATTCAGTGTGGTTCTGGAGCTCTAGGAAGCATTTCAGGTCTCTTAGTACTGGCGGATCTGCTTGACGATGATAAACGTACAAAAAGGATGGCCTGTGTGTTTGGGGAGTTGTGAGCAGTGCACCCTTGGGAACAGCTAGATGCCGAGACATGGGAGGTGAAGGGCTTTTTTGTGAAACCTGTAGAATGTGGCAACTTGAAACAATTCAAGTATCTCCCTTCGAAAGCACGTTGGAGGTACTAAATAGAGGAAGAAACATGAGAGTCAGGGCTCTGCGGGCCATTTTGAATATAAGGCTAAAGGGAAACTTTATATTCCTCATTGGCCTTTAGAGAGTTGTGGGCTCAGTTCTCCCTGAGAAACTCTTTACTTGCGCATGTTCTCTTCATAGCACAATTGGCTTAGTGATGACAAGTGAGTTTCTAGGAAAGAAACTTGGAGGTTGCCATTCTTTGGTAGCTGCTCATCCTTCAGTAATCTGTAGTGAATGGGCGACCCCAAAGAACACTAGCCTCAAGCTAACGTTCCTCTTGTTTCACACCACACTTTGGCATGCAGCAGAATCCATGTAGCGTTATTCAGTGTGGTTTTGAGCTCTAGGAAGCATTCCAGGTCTCTTAGTACAGGCGGGTCTGTACCAGGATGAGAAAACTACAGGCAGGATGGCCTGTGTGTTTGGTGAGTTGTGAGCAGTGCACCACTGGGAACAGCTAGATGCCGAGTCATGGGAAGTGATTGGCTTCTTTTCTTAGATTCCAGAAGGTAGTAAATTGAAACAACTCAAGTATCTCCCTTCTAAAGCACCTTGGAAGTACAACGTAGAGAAAGAAAGAGCAGAGACAAGGCTCTGTGGGCCGTTTTGTATATAAGGCTTGAAGGGAAATTTTCTGTTCCTCATTGGGATTTAGAGAGTTGCGGGCTCAATTCTCCCTGAGAAACACTGTAGTTGCACATGTTCTCTTCATAGCAGAGTTGTCTTTGTGATGACAAGTGAGTTTCTAGGAAAGAAATATGGAGGTTGCCATTCTTTGGTAGCTGCTCATCCTTCCGTAATCTGTAGTGAATGGGCGACCCCAAAGAACATTCGCCTCAAGCTAACGTTCCTCTTGTATCATGCCGCAGGTTGCAGGCAGCAGAATCCATGTAGCGTTATTCATTGTGGTTCTTGAGCTCTAGGTAGCATTCCAGGTCTCTTAGGACTGGCGGGTCAACACTAGGATAGGCAACGTATTAGAAGGACGGCCTGTGTGTTTGGGCCTTTGTGAGCAATGCAGCTTTTGGGAAGAGCTAGATGCCGAGTCACAGGCTGTGAAGGGCTTCTTTGCTTAAACATCTACATTTTTGCAAGTTGAAAGAACTCATGTATCTCCCTTCTAAAGCACCTTGGAGGTACAAAGTAGAGAAAGAATCAGCAAGGTCAATGCTCTGCTGGCCCCTTTGAAGATAAGTCTTGAGGGAAACTTCATTTTCCTCTTTGGGATTTAGAGAGTTGGGGGCTCAATTCTCCCTGAGAAACACTGTAGTTGCACGAGTTCCCGTCATAGCACAAATGCCTTTGTGACGACAAGTGAGTTTCTAGGATAGAAACTCGGAGTTTGCCATTCTTTGCTGGTGCTCGTCCTTTGGTAATCTTCAGTGAATTGGTGACCCCGTTTGAGCACTAGCGTCAAGCTAACGTTCCTCTTGTATCATGCCACTTGTTGCCATGCAGCACAATCCTTGTAGCCTTATTCAGTGTGGTTCTGGAGCTCTAGGAAGCATTTCAGGTCTCTTAGTACTGGCGGATCTGCTCGACGATGAGAAACGTACAAAAAGGATGGCCTGTGTGTTTGGGGAGTTGTGAGCAGTGCACCCTTGGGAACAGCTAGATGCCGAGACATGGGAGGTGAAGGGCTTTTTTGTGAAACCTGTAGAATGTGGCAACTTGAAACAACTCAAGTATCTCCCTTCGAAAGCACGTTGGAGGTACTAAATAGAGGAAGAAACATGAGAGTCAGGGCTCTGCGGGCCATTTTGAATATAAGGCTGAAGGGAAACTTTATATTCCTCATTGGCCTTTAGAGAGTTGTGGGCTCAGTTCTCCCTGAGAAACTCTTTACTTGCGCATGTTCTCTTCATAGCACAATTGGCTTAGTGATGACAAGTGAGTTTCTAGGAAAGAAACTTGGAGGTTGCCATTCTTTGGTAGCTGCTCATCCTTCAGTAATCTGTAGTGAATGGGTGACCCCAAAGAACACTAGCCTCAAGCTAACGTTCCTCTTGTTTCACACCACACTTTGGCATGCAGCAGAATCCATGTAGCGTTATTCAGTGTGGTTTTGAGCTCTAGGAAGCATTCCAGGTCTCTTAGTACAGGCGGGTCTGTACCAGGATGAGAAAACTACAGGCAGGATTGCCTGTGTGTTTGGTGAGTTGTGAGCAGTGCACCACTGGGAACAGCTAGATGCCGAGTCATGGGAAGTGATTGGCTTCTTTTCTTAGATTCCAGAAGGTAGTAAATTGAAACAACTCAAGTATCTCCCTTCTAAAGCACCTTGGAAGTACAACGTAGAGAAAGAAACAGCAGAGACAAGGCTCTGTGGGCCCTTTTGTATATAAGGCTTGAAGGGAAACTTTATGTTCCTCATTGGGATTTAGAGAGTTGCGGGCTCAATTCTCCCTGAGAAACACTGAAGTTGCACATGTTCTCTTCATAACAGAGTTGTCTTTGTGATGACAAGTGAGTTTCTAGGAAAGAAATATGGAGGTTGCCATTCTTTGGTAGCTGCTCATCCTTCCGTAATCTGTAGTGAATGGGCGACCCCAAAGAACACTCGCCTCAAGCTAACGTTCCTCTTGTATCATGCCGCAGGTTGCAGGCAGCAGAATCCATGTAGCGTTATTCATTGTGGTTCTTGAGCTCTAGGTAGCATTCCAGGTCTCTTAGGACTGGCGGGTCAACACTAGGATAGGCAACGTATTAGAAGGACGGCCTGTGTGTTTGGGGCTTTGTGAGGAATGCAGCTTTTGGGAAGAGCTAGATGCCGAGTCACAGGCTGTGAAGGGCTTCTTTGCTTAAACATCTACATTTTTGCAAGTTGAAAGAACTCATGTATCTCTCTTCTAAAGCACCTTGGAGGTACAAAGTAGAGAAAGAATCAGCAAGGTCAATGCTCTGCTGGTCCCTTTGAAGATAAGTCTTGAGGGAAACTTCATTTTCCTCTTTGGGATTTAGAGAGTTGGGGGCTCAATTCTCCCTGAGAAACACTGTAGTTGCACGAGTTCCCGTCATAGCAGAAATGCCTTTGTGACGACAAGTGAGTTTCTAGGAAAGAAACTCGGAGTTTGCCATTCTTTGCTGGTGCTCGTCCTTTGGTAATCTTCAGTGAATTGGTGACCCCGTTTGAGCACTAGCGTCAAGCTAACGTTCCTCTTGTATCATGCCACTTGTTGCCATGCAGCACAATCTCTGTAGCCTTATTCAGGGTGGTTCTGGAGCTCTAGGAAGGATTTCAGGTCTCTTAGTACTGGCGGATCTGCTCGACGATGATAAACGTACAAAAAGGATGGCCTGTGTGTTTGGGGAGTTGTGAGCAGTGCACCCTTGGGAACAGCTAGATGCCGAGACATGGGAGGTGAAGGGCTTTTTTGTGAAACCTGTAGAATGTGGCAACTTGAAACAACTCAAGTATCTCCCTTCGAAAGCACGTTGGAGGTACTAAATAGAGGAAGAAACATGAGAGTCAGGGCTCTGCGGGCCATTTTGAATATAAGGCTAAAGGGAAACTTTATATTCCTCATTGGCCTTTAGAGAGTTGTGGGCTCAGTTCTCCCTGAGAAACTCTTTACTTGCGCATGTTCTCTTCATAGCACAATTGGCTTAGTGATGACAACTGAGTTTCTAGGAAAGAAACTTGGAGGTTGCCATTCTTTGGTAGCTGCTCATCCTTCAGTAATCTGTAGTGAATGGGCGACCCCAAAGAACACTAGCCTCAAGCTAACGTTCCTCTTGTTTCACACCACACTTTGGCATGCAGCAGAATCCATGTAGCGTTATTCAGTGTGGTTTTGAGCTCTAGGAAGCATTCCAGGTCTCTTAGTACAGGCGGGTCTGTACCAGGATGAGAAAACTACAGGCAGGATTGCCTGTGTGTTTGGTGAGTTGTGAGCAGTGCACCACTGGGAACAGCTAGATGCCGAGTCATGGGAAGTGATTGGCTTCTTTTCTTAGATTCCAGAAGGTAGTAAATTGAAACAACTCAAGTATCTCCCTTCTAAAGCACCTTGGAAGTACAACGTAGAGAAAGAAACAGCAGAGACAAGGCTCTGTGGGCCGTTTTGTATATAAGGCTTGAAGGGAAACTTTATGTTCCTCATTGGGATTTAGAGAGTTGCGGGCTCAATTCTCCCTGAGAAACACTGTAGTTGCACATGTTCTCTTCATAGCAGAGTTGTCTTTGTGATGACAAGTGAGTTTCTAGGAAAGAAATATGGAGGTTGCCATTCTTTGGTAGCTGCTCATCCTTCCGTAATCTGTAGTGAATGGGCGACCCCAAAGAACACTCGCCTCAAGCTAACGTTCCTCTTGTATCATGCCGCAGGTTGCAGGCAGCAGAATCCATGTAGCGTTATTCATTGTGGTTCTTGAGCTCTAGGTAGCATTCCAGGTCTCTTAGGCCTGGCGGGTCAACACTAGGATAGGCAACGTATTAGAAGGACGGCCTGTGTGTTTGGGCCTTTGTGAGCAATGCAGCTTTTGGGAAGAGCTAGATGCCGAGTCACAGGCTGTGAAGGGCTTCTTTGCTTAAACATCTACATTTTTGCAAGTTGAAAGATCTCATGTATCTCCCTTCTAAAGCTCCTTGGAGGTACAAAGTAGAGAAAGAATCAGCAAGGTCAATGCTCTGCTGGCCCCTTTGAAGATAAGTCTTGAGGGAAACTTCATTTTCCTCTTTGGGATTTAGAGAGTTGGGGGCTCAATTCTCCCTGAGAAACACTGTAGTTGCACGAGTTCCCGTCATAGCACAAATGCCTTTGTGACGACAAGTGAGTTTCTAGGAAAGAAACTCGGAGTTTGCCATTCTTTGCTGGTGCTCGTCCTTTGGTAATCTTCAGTGAATTGGTGACCCCGTTTGAGCACTAGCCTCAAGCTAACGTTCCTCTTGTATCATGCCACTTGTTGGCATGCAGCAGAATCCTTGTAGCCTTATTCAGTGTGGTTCTGGAGCTCTAGGAAGCATTCCAGGTCTCTTAGTACAGGCGGGTCTGTACTAGGATGAGAAAACTACAGGCAGGATGGCCTGTGTGTTTGGTGAGTTGTCAGCAGTGCACCACTGGGAACAGCTAGATGCCGAGTCATGGGAAGTGATTGGCTTCTTTTCTTACACTCCAGGAAGTAGTCAGTTGAAACAACTCAAGTATCTCCCTTCTAAAGCACCTTGGAAGTACAACGTAGAGAAAGAAAGAGCAGAGACAAGGCTCTGTGGGCCCTTTTGTATATAAGGCTTGAAGGGAAACTTTATGTTCCTCATAGGGATTTAGAGAGTTGCGGGCTCAATTCTCCCTGAGAAACACTGTAGTTGAACATGTTCTCTTCATAGCACAATTGGCTTAGTGATGACAAGTGAGTTTCTAGGAAAGAAATATGCAGGTTGCCATTCTTTGGTAGCTGCTCATCCTTCCGTAATCTGTAGTGAATGGGCGACCCCATTGAACACTAGCCTCAAGCTAACGTTCCTGTTGTATCATGCCGCAGGTTGCAGGCAGCAGAATCCATGTAGCGTTATTCATTGTGGTTCTGGAGCTCTAGGTAGCATTCCAGGTCTCTTAGTACTGGCGGGTCAACACTAGGATGAGCAATGTATTAGAAGGACAGCCTGTGTGTTTGGGCCTTGGTCAGCAATGCAGCTTTGGGAAGAGCTAGATGCCGAGTCAGAGGCTATGAAGGGCTTCTTTGGTTAAACCTCTACATTTTTCCAAGTTGAAAGAACTCATGTATCTCCCTTCTAAAGCACCTTGGAGGTACAAAGTAGAGAAAGAATCAGCAAGGTCAATGCTCTGCTGGCCCCTTTGAAGATAAGTCTTGAAGGGAAACTTCATTTTCCTCTTTGGGATTTAGAGAGTTGGGGGCTCAATTCTCCCTGAGAAACACTGTAGTTGCACGTGTTCCCTTCATAGCACAATTGCCTTTGTGACGACAAGTGAGTTTCTAGGAAAGAAACTCGGAGTTTGCCATTCTTTGCTGGTGCTCGTCCTTTGGTAATCTTCAGTGAATTGGTGACCCCGTTTGAGCACTAGCCTCAAGCTAACGTTCCTCTTGTATCATGCCACTTGTTGCCATGCAGCACGATCCTTGTAGCCTTATTCAGTGTGGTTCTGGAGCTCTAGGAAGCATTCCAGGTCTCTTAGTACTGGCGGATCTGCTCGACGATGAGAAACGTACAAGAAGGATGGCCTGTGTGTTTGGGAAGTTGTGAGCAGTGCACCCTTGGGAACAGCTAGATAACGAGACATGGGAGGTGAAGGGCTTTTTTGTGAAACCTGTAGAATGTGGCAACTTGAAACAACTCAAGTATCTCCCTTCGAAAGCACGTTGGAGGTACTAAATAGAGGAAGAAACATGAGAGTCAGGGCTCTGCGGGCCATTTTGAATATAAGGCTGAAGGGAAACTTTATATTCCTCATTGGCCTTTAGAGAGTTGTGGGCTCAGTTCTCCCTGAGAAACTCTTTACTTGCGCATGTTCTCTTCATAGCACAATTGGCTTAGTGATGACAAGTGAGTTTCTAGGAAAGAAACTTGGAGGTTGCCATTCTTTGGTAGCTGCTCATCCTTCAGTAATCTGTAGTGAATGGGCGACCCCAAAGAACACTAGCCTCAAGCTAACGTTCCTCTTGTTTCAAACCACACTTTGGCATGCAGCAGAATCCATGTAGCGTTATTCAGTGTGGTTTTGAGCCCTAAGAAGCATTCCAGGTCCCTTAGTACAGGCGGGTCTGTACCAGGATGAGAAAACTACAGGCAGGATTGCCTGTGTGTTTGGTGAGTTGTGAGCAGTGCACCACTGGGAACAGCTAGATGCCGAGTCATGGGAAGTGATTGGCTTCTTTTCTTAGATTCCAGAAGGTAGTAAATTGAAACAACTCAAGTATCTCCCTTCTAAAGCACCTTGGAAGTACAACGTAGAGAAAGAAACAGCAGAGACAAGGCTCTGTGGGCCGTTTTGTATATAAGGCTTGAAGGGAAACTTTATGTTCCTCATTGGGATTTAGAGAGTTGCGGGCTCAATTCTCCCTGAGAAACACTGTAGTTGCACATGTTCTCTTCATAGCAGAGTTGTCTTTGTGATGACAAGTGAGTTTCTAGGAAAGAAATATGGAGGTTGCCATTCTTTGGTAGCTGCTCATCCTTCCGTAATCTGTAGTGAATGGGCGACCCCAAAGAACACTCGCCTCAAGCTAACGTTCCTCTTGTATCATGCCGCAGGTTGCAGGCAGCAGAATCCATGTAGCGTTATTCATTGTGGTTCTTGAGCTCTAGGTAGCATTCCAGGTCTCTTAGGACTGGCGGGTCAACACTAGGATAGGCAACGTATTAGAAGGACGGCCTGTGTGTTTGGGCCTTTGTGAGCAATGCAGCTTTTGGGAAGAGCTAGATGCCGAGTCACAGGCTGTGAAGGGCTTCTTTGCTTAAACATCTACATTTTTGCAAGTTGAAAGAACTCATGTATCTCTCTTCTAAAGCACCTTGGAGGTACAAAGTAGAGAAAGAATCAGCAAGGTCAATGCTCTGCTGGTCCCTTTGAAGATAAGTCTTGAGGGAAACTTCATTTTCCTCTTTGGGATTTAGAGAGTTGGGGGCTCAATTCTCCCTGAGAAACACTGTAGTTGCACGAGTTCCCGTCATAGCACAAATGCCTTTGTGACGACAAGTGAGTTTCTAGGAAAGAAAGTCGGAGTTTGCCATTCTTTGCTGGTGCTCGTCCTTTGGTAATCTTCAGTGAATTGGTGACCCCGTTTGAGCACTAGCGTCAAGCTAACGTTCCTCTTGTATCATGCCACTTGTTGCCATGCAGCACAATCCTTGTAGCCTTATTCAGTGTGGTTCTGGAGCTCTAGGAAGCATTTCAGGTCTCTTAGTACTGGCGGATCTGCTCGACGATGAGAAACGTACAAAAAGGATGGCCTGTGTGTTTGGGGAGTTGTGAGCAGTGCACCCTTGGGAACAGCTAGATGCCGAGACATGGGAGGTGAAGGGCTTTTTTGTGAAACCTGTAGAATGTGGCAACTTGAAACAACTCAAGTATCTCCCTTCGAAAGCACGTTGGAGGTACTAAATAGAGGAAGAAACATGAGAGTCAGGGCTCTGCGGGCCATTTTGAATATAAGGCTGAAGGGAAACTTTATATTCCTCATTGGCCTTTAGAGAGTTGTGGGCTCAGTTCTCCCTGAGAAACTCTTTACTTGCGCATGTTCTCTTCATAGCACAATTGGCTTAGTGATGACAAGTGAGTTTCTAGGAAAGAAACTTGGAGGTTGCCATTCTTTGGTAGCTGCTCATCCTTCAGTAATCTGTAGTGAATGGGCGACCCCAAAGAACACTAGCCTCAAGCTAACGTTCCTCTTGTTTCACACCACACTTTGGCATGCAGCAGAATCCATGTAGCGTTATTCAGTGTGGTTTTGAGCTCTAGGAAGCATTCCAGGTCTCTTAGTACAGGCGGGTCTGTACCAGGATGAGAAAACTACAGGCAGGATTGCCTGTGTGTTTGGTGAGTTGTGAGCAGTGCACCACTGGGAACAGCTAGATGCCGAGTCATGGGAAGTGATTGGCTTCTTTTCTTAGATTCCAGAAGGTAGTAAATTGAAACAACTCAAGTATCTCCCTTCTAAAGCACCTTGGAAGTACAACGTAGAGAAAGAAACAGCAGAGACAAGGCTCTGTGGGCCCTTTTGTATATAAGGCTTGAAGGGAAACTTTATGTTCCTCATTGGGATTTAGAGAGTTGCGGGCTCAATTCTCCCTGAGAAACACTGAAGTTGCACATGTTCTCTTCATAACAGAGTTGTCTTTGTGATGACAAGTGAGTTTCTAGGAAAGAAATATGGAGGTTGCCATTCTTTGGTAGCTGCTCATCCTTCCGTAATCTGTAGTGAATGGGCGACCCCAAAGAACACTCGCCTCAAGCTAACGTTCCTCTTGTATCATGCCGCAGGTTGCAGGCAGCAGAATCCATGTAGCGTTATTCATTGTGGTTCTTGAGCTCTAGGTAGCATTCCAGGTCTCTTAGGACTGGCGGGTCAACACTAGGATAGGCAACGTATTAGAAGGATGGCCTGTGTGTTTGGGGATTTGTGAGGAATGCAGCTTTTGGGAAGAGCTAGATGCCGAGTCACAGGCTGTGAAGGGCTTCTTTGCTTAAACATCTACATTTTTGCAAGTTGAAAGAACTCATGTATCTCTCTTCTAAAGCACCTTGGAGGTACAAAGTAGAGAAAGAATCAGCAAGGTCAATGCTCTGCTGGTCCCTTTGAAGATAAGTCTTGAGGGAAACTTCATTTTCCTCTTTGGGATTTAGAGAGTTGGGGGCTCAATTCTCCCTGAGAAACACTGTAGTTGCACGAGTTCCCGTCATAGCACAAATGCCTTTGTGACGACAAGTGAGTTTCTAGGAAAGAAACTCGGAGTTTGCCATTCTTTGCTGGTGCTCGTCCTTTGGTAATCTTCAGTGAATTGGTGACCCCGTTTGAGCACTAGCGTCAAGCTAACGTTCCTCTTGTATCATGCCACTTTTTGGCATGCAGCAGAATCCTTGTAGCCTTATTCAGTGTGGTTCTGGAGCTGTAGGAAGCATTCCAGGTCTCTTAGTACAGGCGGGTCTGTACTAGGATGAGAAAACTACAGGCAGGATGGCCTGTGTGTTTGGTGAGTTGTCAGCAGTGCACCACTGGGAACAGCTAGATGCCGAGTCATGGGAAGTGATTGGCTTCTTTTCTTACACTCCAGGAAGTAGTCAGTTGAAACAACTCAAGTATCTCCCTTCTAAAGCACCTTGGAAGTACAACGTAGAGAAAGAAAGAGCAGAGACAAGGCTCTGTGGGCCCTTTTGTATATAAGGCTTGAAGGGAAACTTTATGTTCCTCATAGGGATTTAGAGAGTTGCGGGCTCAATTCTCCCTGAGAAACACTGTAGTTGAACATGTTCTCTTCATAGCACAATTGGCTTAGTGATGACAAGTGAGTTTCTAGGAAAGAAATATGCAGGTTGCCATTCTTTGGTAGCTGCTCATCCTTCCGTAATCTGTAGTGAATGGGCGACCCCATTGAACACTAGCCTCAAGCTAACGTTCCTGTTGTATCATGCCGCAGGTTGCAGGCATCAGAATCCATGTAGTGTTATTCATTGTGGTTCTGGAGCTCTAGGTAGCATTCCAGGTCTCTTAGTACTGGCGGATCTGCTCGACGATGAGAAACGTACAAGAAGGATGGCCTGTGTGTTTGGGGAGTTGTGAGCAGTGCATCCTTGGGAACAGCTAGATGCCGAGACATGGGAAGTGAAGGGCTTTTTTGTGAAACCTGTAGAATGTGGCAACTTGAAACAACTCAAGTATCTCCCTTCGAAAGCACGTTGGAGGTACTAAATAGAGGAAGAAACATGAGAGTCAGGGCTCTGCGGGCCATTTTGAATATAAGGCTGAAGGGAAACTTTATTTTCCTTATTGGCCTTTAGAGAGATGTGGGCTCAGTTCTCCCTGAGAAACTCTTTACTTGCGCATGTTCTCTTCATAGCACAATTGGCTTAGTGATGACAAGTGAGTTTCTAGGAAAGAAACTTGGAGGTTGCCATTCTTTGGTAGGTGCTCATCCTTCAGTAATCTGTAGTGAATGGGCGACCCCAAAGAACACTAGCCTCAAGCTAACGTTCCTCTTGTTTCACACCACACTTTGGCATGCAGCAGAATCCATGTAGCGTTATTCAGTGTGGTTTTGAGCTCTAGGAGGCATTCCAGGTCTCTTAGTACAGGCGGGTCTGTACCAGGATGAGAAAACTACAGGCAGCATTGCCTGTGTGTTTGGTGAGTTGTGAGCAGTGCACCACTGGGAACAGCTAGATGCCGAGTCATGGGAAGTGATTGGCTTCTTTTCTTAGATTCCAGAAGGTAGTAAATTGAAACAACTCAAGTATCTCCCTTCTAAAGCACCTTGGAAGTACAACGTAGAGAAAGAAACAGCAGAGACAAGGCTCTGTGGGCCCTTTTGTATATAAGGCTTGAAGGGAAACTTTATGTTCCTCATTGGGATTTAGAGAGTTGCGGGCTCAATTCTCCCTGAGAAACACTGTAGTTGCACATGTTCTCTTCATAGCAGAGTTGTCTTTGTGATGACAAGTGAGTTTCTAGGAAAGAAATATGGAGGTTGCCATTCTTTGGTAGCTGCTCATCCTTCCGTAATCTGTAGTGAATGGGCGACCCCAAAGAACACTCGCCTCAAGCTAACGTTCCTCTTGTATCATGCCGCAGGTTGCAGGCAGCAGAATCCATGTAGCGTTATTCATTGTGGTTCTTGAGCTCTAGGTAGCATTCCAGGTCTCTTAGGACTGGCGGGTCAACACTAGGATAGGCAACGTATTAGAAGGACGGCCTGTGTGTTTGGGCCTTTGTGAGCAATGCAGCTTTTGGGAAGAGCTAGATGCCGAGTCACAGGCTGTGAAGGGCTTCTTTGCTTAAACATCTACATTTTTGCAAGTTGAAAGAACTCATGTATCTCCCTTCTAAAGCACCTTGGAGGTACAAAGTAGAGAAAGAATCAGCAAGGTGAATGCTCTGCTGGCCCCTTTGAAGATAAGTCTTGAGGGAAACTTCATTTTCCTCTTTGGGATTTAGAGAGTTGGGGGCTCAATTCTCCCTGAGAAACACTGTAGTTGCACGAGTTCCCATCATAGCACAAATGCCTTTGTGACGACAAGTGAGTTTCTAGGAAAGAAACTCGGAGTTTGCCATTCTTTGCTGGTGCTCGTCCTTTGGTAATCTTCAGTGAATTGGTGACCCCGTTTTAGCACTAGCGTCAAGCTAACGTTCCTCTTGTATCATGCCACTTGTTGGCATGCAGCAGAATCCTTGTAGCCTTATTCAGTGTGGTTCTGGAGCTCTAGGAAGCATTCCAGGTCTCTTAGTACAGGCGGGTCTGTACTAGGATGAGAAAACTACAGGCAGGATGGCCTGTGTGTTTGGTGAGTTGTCAGTAGTGCACCACTGGGAACAGCTAGATGCCGAGTCATGGGAAGTGATTGGCTTCTTTTCTTACACTCCAGGAAGTAGTCAGTTGAAACAACTCAAGTATCTCCCTTCTAAAGCACCTTGGAAGTACAACGTAGAGAAAGAAACAGCAGAGACAAGGCTCTGTGGGCCCTTTTGTATATAAGGCTTGAAGGGAAACTTTATGTTCCTCATTGGGATTTAGAGAGTTGCGGGCTCAATTCTCCCTGAGAAACACTGTAGTTGCACATGTTCTCTTCATAGCAGAGTTGTCTTTGTGATGACAAGTGAGTTTCTAGGAAAGAAATATGGAGGTTGCCATTCTTTGGTAGCTGCTCATCCTTCCGTAATCTGTAGTGAATGGGCGACCCCAAAGAACACTCGCCTCAAGCTAACGTTCCTCTTGTATCATGCCACAGGTTGCAGGCAGCAGAATCCATGTAGCGTTATTCATTGTGGTTCTTGAGCTCTAGGTAGCATTCCAGGTCTCTTAGGACTGGCGGGTCAATACTAGGATAGGCAACGTATTAGAAGGACGGCCTGTGTGTTTGGGCCTTTGTGAGCAATGCAGCTTTTGGGAAGAGCTAGATGCCGAGTCACAGGCTGTGAAGGGCTTCTTTGCTTAAACATCTACATTTTTGCAAGTTGAAAGAACTCATGTATCTCCCTTCTAAAGCACCTTGGAGGTACAAAGTAGAGAAAGAATCAGCAAGGTCAATGCTCTGCTGGCCCCTTTGAAGATAAGTCTTGAGGGAAACTTCATTTTCCTCTTTGGGATTTAGAGAGTTGGGGGCTCAATTCTCCCTGAGAAACACTGTAGTTGCACGAGTTCCCGTCATAACACAAATGCCTTTGTGACGACAAGTGAGTTTCTAGGAAAGAAACTCGGAGTTTGCCATTCTTTGCTGGTGCTCGTCCTTTGGTAATCTTCAGTGAATTGGTGACCCCGTTTGAGCACTAGCGTCAAGCTAACGTTCCTCTTGTATCATACCACTTGTTGGCATGCAGCAGAATCCTTGTAGCCTTATTCAGTGTGGTTCTGGAGCTCTAGGAAGAATTCCAGGTCTGTTAGTACAGGCGGGTCTGTACTAGGATGAGAAAACTACAGGCAGGATGGCCTGTGTGTTTGGTGAGTTGTCAGCAGTGCACCACTGGGAACAGCTAGATGCCGAGTCATGGGAAGTGATTGGCTTCTTTTCTTACACTCCAGGAAGTAGTCAGTTGAAACAACTCAAATATCTCCCTTCTAAAGCACCTTGGAAGTACAACGTAGAGAAAGAAAGAGCAGAGACAAGGCTCTGTGGGCCCTTTTGTATATAAGGCTTGAAGGGAAACTTTATGTTCCTCATAGGGATTTAGAGAGTGGCGGGCTCAATTCTCCCTGAGAAACACTGTAGTTGAACATGTTCTCTTCATAGCACAGTTGCCTTTGTGATGACAAGTGAGTTTCTAGGAAAGAAATATGCAGGTTGCCATTCTTTGGTAGCTGCTCATCTTTCCGTAATCTGTAGTGAATGGGCGACCCCATTGACACTAGCCTCAAGCTAAATTTCCTGTTGTATCATGCCGCAGGTTGCAGGCAGCAGAATCCATGTAGCGTTATTCATTGTGGTTCTGGAGCTCTAGGTAGCATTCCAGGTCTCTTAGTACTGGCGGGTCAACACTAGGATGAGCAATGTATTAGAAGGACAGCCTGTGTGTTTGGGCCTTGGTCAGCAATGCAGCTTTGGGAAGAGCTAGATGCCGAGTCAGAGGCTATGAAGGGCTTCTTTGGTTAAACCTCTACATTTTTGCAAGTTGAAAGAACTCATGTATCTCCCTTCTAAAGCACCTTGGAGGTACCAAGTAGAGAAAGAATCAGCAAGGTCAATGCTCTGCTGGCCCCTTTGAAGATAAGTCTTGAAGGGAAACTTCATTTTCCTCTTTGGGATTTAGAGAGTTGGGGGCTCAATTCTCCCTGAGAAACACTGTAGTTGCACGTGTTCCCTTCATAGCACAATTGCCTTTGTGACGACAAGTGAGTTTCTAGGAAAGAAACTCGGAGTTTGCCATTCTTTGCTGGTGCTCGTCCTTTGGTAATCTTCAGTGAATTGGTGACCCCGTTTGAGCACTAGCCTCAAGCTAACGTTCCTCTTGTATCATGCCACTTGTTGCCATGCAGCACAATCCTTGTAGCCTTATTCAGTGTGGTTCTGGAGCTCTAGGAAGCATTTCAGGTCTCTTAGTACTGGCGGATCTGCTTGACGATGATAAACGTACAAAAAGGATGGCCTGTGTGTTTGGGGAGTTGTGAGCAGTGCACCCTTGGGAACAGCTAGATGCCGAGACATGGGAGGTGAAGGGCTTTTTTGTGAAACCTGTAGAATGTGGCAACTTGAAACAATTCAAGTATCTCCCTTCGAAAGCACGTTGGAGGTACTAAATAGAGGAGGAAACATGAGAGTCCGGGCTCTGCGGGCCATTTTGAATATAAGGCTAAAGGGAAACTTTATATTCCTCATTGGCCTTTAGAGAGTTGTGGGCTCAGTTCTCCCTGAGAAACTCTTTACTTGCGCATGTTCTCTTCATAGCACAATTGGCTTAGTGATGACAAGTGAGTTTCTAGGAAAGAAACTTGGAGGTTGCCATTCTTTGGTAGCTGCTCATCCTTCAGTAATCTGTAGTGAATGGGCGACCCCAAAGAACACTAGCCTCAAGCTAACGTTCCTCTTGTTTCACACCACACTTTGGCATGCAGCAGAATCCATGTAGCGTTATTCAGTGTGGTTTTGAGCTCTAGGAAGCATTCCAGGTCTCTTAGTACAGGCGGGTCTGTACCAGGATGAGAAAACTACAGGCAGGATGGCCTGTGTGTTTGGTGAGTTGTGAGCAGTGCACCACTGGGAACAGCTAGATGCCGAGTCATGGGAAGTGATTGGCTTCTTTTCTTAGATTCCAGAAGGTAGTAAATTGAAACAACTCAAGTATCTCCCTTCTAAAGCACCTTGGAAGTACAACGTAGAGAAAGAAAGAGCAGAGACAAGGCTCTGTGGGCCGTTTTGTATATAAGGCTTGAAGGGAAATTTTCTGTTCCTCATTGGGATTTAGAGAGTTGCGGGCTCAATTCTCCCTGAGAAACACTGTAGTTGCACATGTTCTCTTCATAGCAGAGTTGTCTTTGTGATGACAAGTGAGTTTCTAGGAAAGAAATATGGAGGTTGCCATTCTTTGGTAGCTGCTCATCCTTCCGTAATCTGTAGTGAATGGGCGACCCCAAAGAACATTCGCCTCAAGCTAACGTTCCTCTTGTATCATGCCGCAGGTTGCAGGCAGCAGAATCCATGTAGCGTTATTCATTGTGGTTCTTGAGCTCTAGGTAGCATTCCAGGTCTCTTAGGACTGGCGGGTCAACACTAGGATAGGCAACGTATTAGAAGGACGGCCTGTGTGTTTGGGCCTTTGTGAGCAATGCAGCTTTTGGGAAGAGCTAGATGCCGAGTCACAGGCTGTGAAGGGCTTCTTTGCTTAAACATCTACATTTTTGCAAGTTGAAAGAACTCATGTATCTCCCTTCTAAAGCACCTTGGAGGTACAAAGTAGAGAAAGAATCAGCAAGGTCAATGCTCTGCTGGCCCCTTTGAAGATAAGTCTTGAGGGAAACTTCATTTTCCTCTTTGGGATTTAGAGAGTTGGGGGCTCAATTCTCCCTGAGAAACACTGTAGTTGCACGAGTTCCCGTCATAGCACAAATGCCTTTGTGACGACAAGTGAGTTTCTAGGATAGAAACTCGGAGTTTGCCATTCTTTGCTGGTGCTCGTCCTTTGGTAATCTTCAGTGAATTGGTGACCCCGTTTGAGCACTAGCGTCAAGCTAACGTTCCTCTTGTATCATGCCACTTGTTGCCATGCAGCACAATCCTTGTAGCCTTATTCAGTGTGGTTCTGGAGCTCTAGGAAGCATTTCAGGTCTCTTAGTACTGGCGGATCTGCTCGACGATGAGAAACGTACAAAAAGGATGGCCTGTGTGTTTGGGGAGTTGTGAGCAGTGCACCCTTGGGAACAGCTAGATGCCGAGACATGGGAGGTGAAGGGCTTTTTTGTGAAACCTGTAGAATGTGGCAACTTGAAACAACTCAAGTATCTCCCTTCGAAAGCACGTTGGAGGTACTAAATAGAGGAAGAAACATGAGAGTCAGGGCTCTGCGGGCCATTTTGAATATAAGGCTGAAGGGAAACTTTATATTCCTCATTGGCCTTTAGAGAGTTGTGGGCTCAGTTCTCCCTGAGAAACTCTTTACTTGCGCATGTTCTCTTCATAGCACAATTGGCTTAGTGATGACAAGTGAGTTTCTAGGAAAGAAACTTGGAGGTTGCCATTCTTTGGTAGCTGCTCATCCTTCAGTAATCTGTAGTGAATGGGTGACCCCAAAGAACACTAGCCTCAAGCTAACGTTCCTCTTGTTTCACACCACACTTTGGCATGCAGCAGAATCCATGTAGCGTTATTCAGTGTGGTTTTGAGCTCTAGGAAGCATTCCAGGTCTCTTAGTACAGGCGGGTCTGTACCAGGATGAGAAAACTACAGGCAGGATTGCCTGTGTGTTTGGTGAGTTGTGAGCAGTGCACCACTGGGAACAGCTAGATGCCGAGTCATGGGAAGTGATTGGCTTCTTTTCTTAGATTCCAGAAGGTAGTAAATTGAAACAACTCAAGTATCTCCCTTCTAAAGCACCTTGGAAGTACAACGTAGAGAAAGAAACAGCAGAGACAAGGCTCTGTGGGCCCTTTTGTATATAAGGCTTGAAGGGAAACTTTATGTTCCTCATTGGGATTTAGAGAGTTGCGGGCTCAATTCTCCCTGAGAAACACTGAAGTTGCACATGTTCTCTTCATAACAGAGTTGTCTTTGTGATGACAAGTGAGTTTCTAGGAAAGAAATATGGAGGTTGCCATTCTTTGGTAGCTGCTCATCCTTCCGTAATCTGTAGTGAATGGGCGACCCCAAAGAACACTCGCCTCAAGCTAACGTTCCTCTTGTATCATGCCGCAGGTTGCAGGCAGCAGAATCCATGTAGCGTTATTCATTGTGGTTCTTGAGCTCTAGGTAGCATTCCAGGTCTCTTAGGACTGGCGGGTCAACACTAGGATAGGCAACGTATTAGAAGGACGGCCTGTGTGTTTGGGGCTTTGTGAGGAATGCAGCTTTTGGGAAGAGCTAGATGCCGAGTCACAGGCTGTGAAGGGCTTCTTTGCTTAAACATCTACATTTTTGCAAGTTGAAAGAACTCATGTATCTCTCTTCTAAAGCACCTTGGAGGTACAAAGTAGAGAAAGAATCAGCAAGGTCAATGCTCTGCTGGTCCCTTTGAAGATAAGTCTTGAGGGAAACTTCATTTTCCTCTTTGGGATTTAGAGAGTTGGGGGCTCAATTCTCCCTGAGAAACACTGTAGTTGCACGAGTTCCCGTCATAGCAGAAATGCCTTTGTGACGACAAGTGAGTTTCTAGGAAAGAAACTCGGAGTTTGCCATTCTTTGCTGGTGCTCGTCCTTTGGTAATCTTCAGTGAATTGGTGACCCCGTTTGAGCACTAGCCTCAAGCTAACGTTCCTCTTGTATCATGCCACTTGTTGCCATGCAGCACAATCTCTGTAGCCTTATTCAGTGTGGTTCTGGAGCTCTAGGAAGGATTTCAGGTCTCTTAGTACTGGCGGATCTGCTCGACGATGATAAACGTACAAAAAGGATGGCCTGTGTGTTTGGGGAGTTGTGAGCAGTGCACCCTTGGGAACAGCTAGATGCCGAGACATGGGAGGTGAAGGGCTTTTTTGTGAAACCTGTAGAATGTGGCAACTTGAAACAACTCAAGTATCTCCCTTCGAAAGCACGTTGGAGGTACTAAATAGAGGAAGAAACATGAGAGTCAGGGCTCTGCGGGCCATTTTGAATATAAGGCTAAAGGGAAACTTTATATTCCTCATTGGCCTTTAGAGAGTTGTGGGCTCAGTTCTCCCTGAGAAACTCTTTACTTGCGCATGTTCTCTTCATAGCACAATTGGCTTAGTGATGACAAGTGAGTTTCTAGGAAAGAAACTTGGAGGTTGCCATTCTTTGGTAGCTGCTCATCCTTCAGTAATCTGTAGTGAATGGGCGACCCCAAAGAACACTAGCCTCAAGCTAACGTTCCTCTTGTTTCACACCACACTTTGGCATGCAGCAGAATCCATGTAGCGTTATTCAGTGTGGTTTTGAGCTCTAGGAAGCATTCCAGGTCTCTTAGTACAGGCGGGTCTGTACCAGGATGAGAAAACTACAGGCAGGATTGCCTGTGTGTTTGGTGAGTTGTGAGCAGTGCACCACTGGGAACAGCTAGATGCCGAGTCATGGGAAGTGATTGGCTTCTTTTCTTAGATTCCAGAAGGTAGTAAATTGAAACAACTCAAGTATCTCCCTTCTAAAGCACCTTGGAAGTACAACGTAGAGAAAGAAACAGCAGAGACAAGGCTCTGTGGGCCGTTTTGTATATAAGGCTTGAAGGGAAACTTTATGTTCCTCATTGGGATTTAGAGAGTTGCGGGCTCAATTCTCCCTGAGAAACACTGTAGTTGCACATGTTCTCTTCATAGCAGAGTTGTCTTTGTGATGACAAGTGAGTTTCTAGGAAAGAAATATGGAGGTTGCCATTCTTTGGTAGCTGCTCATCCTTCCGTAATCTGTAGTGAATGGGCGACCCCAAAGAACACTCGCCTCAAGCTAACGTTCCTCTTGTATCATGCCGCAGGTTGCAGGCAGCAGAATCCATGTAGCGTTATTCATTGTGGTTCTTGAGCTCTAGGTAGCATTCCAGGTCTCTTAGGCCTGGCGGGTCAACACTAGGATAGGCAACGTATTAGAAGGACGGCCTGTGTGTTTGGGCCTTTGTGAGCAATGCAGCTTTTGGGAAGAGCTAGATGCCGAGTCACAGGCTGTGAAGGGCTTCTTTGCTTAAACATCTACATTTTTGCAAGTTGAAAGATCTCATGTATCTCCCTTCTAAAGCACCTTGGAGGTACAAAGTAGAGAAAGAATCAGCAAGGTCAATGCTCTGCTGGCCCCTTTGAAGATAAGTCTTGAGGGAAACTTCATTTTCCTCTTTGGGATTTAGAGAGTTGGGGGCTCAATTCTCCCTGAGAAACACTGTAGTTGCACGAGTTCCCGTCATAGCACAAATGCCTTTGTGACGACAAGTGAGTTTCTAGGAAAGAAACTCGGAGTTTGCCATTCTTTGCTGGTGCTCGTCCTTTGGTAATCTTCAGTGAATTGGTGACCCCGTTTGAGCACTAGCCTCAAGCTAACGTTCCTCTTGTATCATGCCACTTGTTGGCATGCAGCAGAATCCTTGTAGCCTTATTCAGTGTGGTTCTGGAGCTCTAGGAAGCATTCCAGGTCTCTTAGTACAGGCGGGTCTGTACTAGGATGAGAAAAGTACAGGCAGGATGGCCTGTGTGTTTGGTGAGTTGTCAGCAGTGCACCACTGGGAACAGCTAGATGCCGAGTCATGGGAAGTGATTGGCTTCTTTTCTTACACTCCAGGAAGTAGTCAGTTGAAACAACTCAAGTATCTCCCTTCTAAAGCACCTTGGAAGTACAACGTAGAGAAAGAAAGAGCAGAGACAAGGCTCTGTGGGCCCTTTTGTATATAAGGCTTGAAGGGAAACTTTATGTTCCTCATAGGGATTTAGAGAGTTGCGGGCTCAATTCTCCCTGAGAAACACTGTAGTTGAACATGTTCTCTTCATAGCACAATTGGCTTAGTGATGACAAGTGAGTTTCTAGGAAAGAAATATGCAGGTTGCCATTCTTTGGTAGCTGCTCATCCTTCCGTAATCTGTAGTGAATGGGCGACCCCATTGAACACTAGCCTCAAGCTAACGTTCCTGTTGTATCATGCCGCAGGTTGCAGGCAGCAGAATCCATGTAGCGTTATTCATTGTGGTTCTGGAGCTCTAGGTAGCATTCCAGGTCTCTTAGTACTGGCGGGTCAACACTAGGATGAGCAATGTATTAGAAGGACAGCCTGTGTGTTTGGGCCTTGGTCAGCAATGCAGCTTTGGGAAGAGCTAGATGCCGAGTCAGAGGCTATGAAGGGCTTCTTTGGTTAAACCTCTACATTTTTCCAAGTTGAAAGAACTCATGTATCTCTCTTCTAAAGCACCTTGGAGGTACAAAGTAGAGAAAGAATCAGCAAGGTCAATGCTCTGCTGGCCCCTTTGAAGATAAGTCTTGAAGGGAAACTTCATTTTCCTCTTTGGGATTTAGAGAGTTGGGGGCTCAATTCTCCCTGAGAAACACTGTAGTTGCACGTGTTCCCTTCATAGCACAATTGCCTTTGTGACGACAAGTGAGTTTCTAGGAAAGAAACTCGGAGTTTGCCATTCTTTGCTGGTGCTCGTCCTTTGGTAATCTTCAGTGAATTGGTGACCCCGTTTGAGCACTAGCGTCAAGCTAACGTTCCTCTTGTATCATGCCACTTGTTGCCATGCAGCACAATCCTTGTAGCCTTATTCAGTGTGGTTCTGGAGCTCTAGGAAGCATTTCAGGTCTCTTAGTACTGGCGGATCTGCTTGACGATGATAAACGTACAAAAAGGATGGCCTGTGTGTTTGGGGAGTTGTGAGCAGTGCACCCTTGGGAACAGCTAGATGCCGAGACATGGGAGGTGAAGGGCTTTTTTGTGAAACCTGTAGAATGTGGCAACTTGAAACAATTCAAGTATCTCCCTTCGAAAGCACGTTGGAGGTACTAAATAGAGGAAGAAACATGAGAGTCAGGGCTCTGCGGGCCATTTTGAATATAAGGCTAAAGGGAAACTTTATATTCCTCATTGGCCTTTAGAGAGTTGTGGGCTCAGTTCTCCCTGAGAAACTCTTTACTTGCGCATGTTCTCTTCATAGCACAATTGGCTTAGTGATGACAAGTGAGTTTCTAGGAAAGAAACTTGGAGGTTGCCATTCTTTGGTAGCTGCTCATCCTTCAGTAATCTGTAGTGAATGGGCGACCCCAAAGAACACTAGCCTCAAGCTAACGTTCCTCTTGTTTCACACCACACTTTGGCATGCAGCAGAATCCATGTACCGTTATTCAGTGTGGTTTTGAGCTCTAGGAAGCATTCCAGGTCTCTTAGTACAGGCGGGTCTGTACCAGGATGAGAAAACTACAGGCAGGATGGCCTGTGTGTTTGGTGAGTTGTGAGCAGTGCACCACTGGGAACAGCTAGATGCCGAGTCATGGGAAGTGATTGGCTTCTTTTCTTAGATTCCAGAAGGTAGTAAATTGAAACAACTCAAGTATCTCCCTTCTAAAGCACCTTGGAAGTACAACGTAGAGAAAGAAAGAGCAGAGACAAGGCTCTGTGGGCCGTTTTGTATATAAGGCTTGAAGGGAAATTTTCTGTTCCTCATTGGGATTTAGAGAGTTGCGGGCTCAATTCTCCCTGAGAAACACTGTAGTTGCACATGTTCTCTTCATAGCAGAGTTGTCTTTGTGATGACAAGTGAGTTTCTAGGAAAGAAATATGGAGGTTGCCATTCTTTGGTAGCTGCTCATCCTTCCGTAATCTGTAGTGAATGGGCGACCCCAAAGAACATTCGCCTCAAGCTAACGTTCCTCTTGTATCATGCCGCAGGTTGCAGGCAGCAGAATCCATGTAGCGTTATTCATTGTGGTTCTTGAGCTCTAGGTAGCATTCCAGGTCTCTTAGGACTGGCGGGTCAACACTAGGATAGGCAACGTATTAGAAGGACGGCCTGTGTGTTTGGGCCTTTGTGAGCAATGCAGCTTTTGGGAAGAGCTAGATGCCGAGTCACAGGCTGTGAAGGGCTTCTTTGCTTAAACATCTACATTTTTGCAAGTTGAAAGAACTCATGTATCTCCCTTCTAAAGCACCTTGGAGGTACAAAGTAGAGAAAGAATCAGCAAGGTCAATGCTCTGCTGGCCCCTTTGAAGATAAGTCTTGAGGGAAACTTCATTTTCCTCTTTGGGATTTAGAGAGTTGGGGGCTCAATTCTCCCTGAGAAACACTGTAGTTGCACGAGTTCCCGTCATAGCACAAATGCCTTTGTGACGACAAGTGAGTTTCTAGGATAGAAACTCGGAGTTTGCCATTCTTTGCTGGTGCTCGTCCTTTGGTAATCTTCAGTGAATTGGTGACCCCGTTTGAGCACTAGCGTCAAGCTAACGTTCCTCTTGTATCATGCCACTTGTTGCCATGCAGCACAATCCTTGTAGCCTTATTCAGTGTGGTTCTGGAGCTCTAGGAAGCATTTCAGGTCTCTTAGTACTGGCGGATCTGCTCGACGATGAGAAACGTACAAAAAGGATGGCCTGTGTGTTTGGGGAGTTGTGAGCAGTGCACCCTTGGGAACAGCTAGATGCCGAGACATGGGAGGTGAAGGGCTTTTTTGTGAAACCTGTAGAATGTGGCAACTTGAAACAACTCAAGTATCTCCCTTCGAAAGCACGTTGGAGGTACTAAATAGAGGAAGAAACATGAGAGTCAGGGCTCTGCGGGCCATTTTGAATATAAGGCTGAAGGGAAACTTTATATTCCTCATTGGCCTTTAGAGAGTTGTGGGCTCAGTTCTCCCTGAGAAACTCTTTACTTGCGCATGTTCTCTTCATAGCACAATTGGCTTAGTGATGACAAGTGAGTTTCTAGGAAAGAAACTTGGAGGTTGCCATTCTTTGGTAGCTGCTCATCCTTCAGTAATCTGTAGTGAATGGGTGACCCCAAAGAACACTAGCCTCAAGCTAACGTTCCTCTTGTTTCACACCACACTTTGGCATGCAGCAGAATCCATGTAGCGTTATTCAGTGTGGTTTTGAGCTCTAGGAAGCATTCCAGGTCTCTTAGTACAGGCGGGTCTGTACCAGGATGAGAAAACTACAGGCAGGATTGCCTGTGTGTTTGGTGAGTTGTGAGCAGTGCACCACTGGGAACAGCTAGATGCCGAGTCATGGGAAGTGATTGGCTTCTTTTCTTAGATTCCAGAAGGTAGTAAATTGAAACAACTCAAGTATCTCCCTTCTAAAGCACCTTGGAAGTACAACGTAGAGAAAGAAACAGCAGAGACAAGGCTCTGTGGGCCCTTTTGTATATAAGGCTTGAAGGGAAACTTTATGTTCCTCATTGGGATTTAGAGAGTTGCGGGCTCAATTCTCCCTGAGAAACACTGAAGTTGCACATGTTCTCTTCATAACAGAGTTGTCTTTGTGATGACAAGTGAGTTTCTAGGAAAGAAATATGGAGGTTGCCATTCTTTGGTAGCTGCTCATCCTTCCGTAATCTGTAGTGAATGGGCGACCCCAAAGAACACTCGCCTCAAGCTAACGTTCCTCTTGTATCATGCCGCAGGTTGCAGGCAGCAGAATCCATGTAGCGTTATTCATTGTGGTTCTTGAGCTCTAGGTAGCATTCCAGGTCTCTTAGGACTGGCGGGTCAACACTAGGATAGGCAACGTATTAGAAGGACGGCCTGTGTGTTTGGGGCTTTGTGAGGAATGCAGCTTTTGGGAAGAGCTAGATGCCGAGTCACAGGCTGTGAAGGGCTTCTTTGCTTAAACATCTACATTTTTGCAAGTTGAAAGAACTCATGTATCTCTCTTCTAAAGCACCTTGGAGGTACAAAGTAGAGAAAGAATCAGCAAGGTCAATGCTCTGCTGGTCCCTTTGAAGATAAGTCTTGAGGGAAACTTCATTTTCCTCTTTGGGATTTAGAGAGTTGGGGGCTCAATTCTCCCTGAGAAACACTGTAGTTGCACGAGTTCCCGTCATAGCAGAAATGCCTTTGTGACGACAAGTGAGTTTCTAGGAAAGAAACTCGGAGTTTGCCATTCTTTGCTGGTGCTCGTCCTTTGGTAATCTTCAGTGAATTGGTGACCCCGTTTGAGCACTAGCGTCAAGCTAACGTTCCTCTTGTATCATGCCACTTGTTGGCATGCAGCACAATCTCTGTAGCCTTATTCAGTGTGGTTCTGGAGCTCTAGGAAGGATTTCAGGTCTCTTAGTACTGGCGGATCTGCTCGACGATGATAAACGTACAAAAAGGATGGCCTGTGTGTTTGGGGAGTTGTGAGCAGTGCACCCTTGGGAACAGCTAGATGCCGAGACATGGGAGGTGAAGGGCTTTTTTGTGAAACCTGTAGAATGTGGCAACTTGAAACAACTCAAGTATCTCCCTTCGAAAGCACGTTGGAGGTACTAAATAGAGGAAGAAACATGAGAGTCAGGGCTCTGCGGGCCATTTTGAATATAAGGCTAAAGGGAAACTTTATATTCCTCATTGGCCTTTAGAGAGTTGTGGGCTCAGTTCTCCCTGAGAAACTCTTTACTTGCGCATGTTCTCTTCATAGCACAATTGGCTTAGTGATGACAACTGAGTTTCTAGGAAAGAAACTTGGAGGTTGCCATTCTTTGGTAGCTGCTCATCCTTCAGTAATCTGTAGTGAATGGGCGACCCCAAAGAACACTAGCCTCAAGCTAACGTTCCTCTTGTTTCACACCACACTTTGGCATGCAGCAGAATCCATGTAGCGTTATTCAGTGTGGTTTTGAGCTCTAGGAAGCATTCCAGGTCTCTTAGTACAGGCGGGTCTGTACCAGGATGAGAAAACTACAGGCAGGATTGCCTGTGTGTTTGGTGAGTTGTGAGCAGTGCACCACTGGGAACAGCTAGATGCCGAGTCATGGGAAGTGATTGGCTTCTTTTCTTAGATTCCAGAAGGTAGTAAATTGAAACAACTCAAGTATCTCCCTTCTAAAGCACCTTGGAAGTACAACGTAGAGAAAGAAACAGCAGAGACAAGGCTCTGTGGGCCGTTTTGTATATAAGGCTTGAAGGGAAACTTTATGTTCCTCATTGGGATTTAGAGAGTTGCGGGCTCAATTCTCCCTGAGAAACACTGTAGTTGCACATGTTCTCTTCATAGCAGAGTTGTCTTTGTGATGACAAGTGAGTTTCTAGGAAAGAAATATGGAGGTTGCCATTCTTTGGTAGCTGCTCATCCTTCCGTAATCTGTAGTGAATGGGCGACCCCAAAGAACACTCGCCTCAAGCTAACGTTCCTCTTGTATCATGCCGCAGGTTGCAGGCAGCAGAATCCATGTAGCGTTATTCATTGTGGTTCTTGAGCTCTAGGTAGCATTCCAGGTCTCTTAGGCCTGGCGGGTCAACACTAGGATAGGCAACGTATTAGAAGGACGGCCTGTGTGTTTGGGCCTTTGTGAGCAATGCAGCTTTTGGGAAGAGCTAGATGCCGAGTCACAGGCTGTGAAGGGCTTCTTTGCTTAAACATCTACATTTTTGCAAGTTGAAAGATCTCATGTATCTCCCTTCTAAAGCTCCTTGGAGGTACAAAGTAGAGAAAGAATCAGCAAGGTCAATGCTCTGCTGGCCCCTTTGAAGATAAGTCTTGAGGGAAACTTCATTTTCCTCTTTGGGATTTAGAGAGTTGGGGGCTCAATTCTCCCTGAGAAACACTGTAGTTGCACGAGTTCCCGTCATAGCACAAATGCCTTTGTGACGACAAGTGAGTTTCTAGGAAAGAAACTCGGAGTTTGCCATTCTTTGCTGGTGCTCGTCCTTTGGTAATCTTCAGTGAATTGGTGACCCCGTTTGAGCACTAGCCTCAAGCTAACGTTCCTCTTGTATCATGCCACTTGTTGGCATGCAGCAGAATCCTTGTAGCCTTATTCAGTGTGGTTCTGGAGCTCTAGGAAGCATTCCAGGTCTCTTAGTACAGGCGGGTCTGTACTAGGATGAGAAAACTACAGGCAGGATGGCCTGTGTGTTTGGTGAGTTGTCAGCAGTGCACCACTGGGAACAGCTAGATGCCGAGTCATGGGAAGTGATTGGCTTCTTTTCTTACACTCCAGGAAGTAGTCAGTTGAAACAACTCAAGTATCTCCCTTCTAAAGCACCTTGGAAGTACAACGTAGAGAAAGAAAGAGCAGAGACAAGGCTCTGTGGGCCCTTTTGTATATAAGGCTTGAAGGGAAACTTTATGTTCCTCATAGGGATTTAGAGAGTTGCGGGCTCAATTCTCCCTGAGAAACACTGTAGTTGAACATGTTCTCTTCATAGCACAATTGGCTTAGTGATGACAAGTGAGTTTCTAGGAAAGAAATATGCAGGTTGCCATTCTTTGGTAGCTGCTCATCCTTCCGTAATCTGTAGTGAATGGGCGACCCCATTGAACACTAGCCTCAAGCTAACGTTCCTGTTGTATCATGCCGCAGGTTGCAGGCAGCAGAATCCATGTAGCGTTATTCATTGTGGTTCTGGAGCTCTAGGTAGCATTCCAGGTCTCTTAGTACTGGCGGGTCAACACTAGGATGAGCAATGTATTAGAAGGACAGCCTGTGTGTTTGGGCCTTGGTCAGCAATGCAGCTTTGGGAAGAGCTAGATGCCGAGTCAGAGGCTATGAAGGGCTTCTTTGGTTAAACCTCTACATTTTTCCAAGTTGAAAGAACTCATGTATCTCCCTTCTAAAGCACCTTGGAGGTACAAAGTAGAGAAAGAATCAGCAAGGTCAATGCTCTGCTGGCCCCTTTGAAGATAAGTCTTGAAGGGAAACTTCATTTTCCTCTTTGGGATTTAGAGAGTTGGGGGCTCAATTCTCCCTGAGAAACACTGTAGTTGCACGTGTTCCCTTCATAGCACAATTGCCTTTGTGACGACAAGTGAGTTTCTAGGAAAGAAACTCGGAGTTTGCCATTCTTTGCTGGTGCTCGTCCTTTGGTAATCTTCAGTGAATTGGTGACCCCGTTTGAGCACTAGCCTCAAGCTAACGTTCCTCTTGTATCATGCCACTTGTTGCCATGCAGCACGATCCTTGTAGCCTTATTCAGTGTGGTTCTGGAGCTCTAGGAAGCATTCCAGGTCTCTTAGTACTGGCGGATCTGCTCGACGATGAGAAACGTACAAGAAGGATGGCCTGTGTGTTTGGGAAGTTGTGAGCAGTGCACCCTTGGGAACAGCTAGATAACGAGACATGGGAGGTGAAGGGCTTTTTTGTGAAACCTGTAGAATGTGGCAACTTGAAACAACTCAAGTATCTCCCTTCGAAAGCACGTTGGAGGTACTAAATAGAGGAAGAAACATGAGAGTCAGGGCTCTGCGGGCCATTTTGAATATAAGGCTGAAGGGAAACTTTATATTCCTCATTGGCCTTTAGAGAGTTGTGGGCTCAGTTCTCCCTGAGAAACTCTTTACTTGCGCATGTTCTCTTCATAGCACAATTGGCTTAGTGATGACAAGTGAGTTTCTAGGAAAGAAACTTGGAGGTTGCCATTCTTTGGTAGCTGCTCATCCTTCAGTAATCTGTAGTGAATGGGCGACCCCAAAGAACACTAGCCTCAAGCTAACGTTCCTCTTGTTTCAAACCACACTTTGGCATGCAGCAGAATCCATGTAGCGTTATTCAGTGTGGTTTTGAGCCCTAAGAAGCATTCCAGGTCCCTTAGTACAGGCGGGTCTGTACCAGGATGAGAAAACTACAGGCAGGATTGCCTGTGTGTTTGGTGAGTTGTGAGCAGTGCACCACTGGGAACAGCTAGATGCCGAGTCATGGGAAGTGATTGGCTTCTTTTCTTAGATTCCAGAAGGTAGTAAATTGAAACAACTCAAGTATCTCCCTTCTAAAGCACCTTGGAAGTACAACGTAGAGAAAGAAACAGCAGAGACAAGGCTCTGTGGGCCCTTTTGTATATAAGGCTTGAAGGGAAACTTTATGTTCCTCATTGGGATTTAGAGAGTTGCGGGCTCAATTCTCCCTGAGAAACACTGTAGTTGCACATGTTCTCTTCATAGCAGAGTTGTCTTTGTGATGACAAGTGAGTTTCTAGGAAAGAAATATGGAGGTTGCCATTCTTTGGTAGCTGCTCATCCTTCCGTAATCTGTAGTGAATGGGCGACCCCAAAGAACACTCGCCTCAAGCTAACGTTCCTCTTGTATCATGCCGCAGGTTGCAGGCAGCAGAATCCATGTAGCGTTATTCATTGTGGTTCTTGAGCTCTAGGTAGCATTCCAGGTCTCTTAGGACTGGCGGGTCAACACTAGGATAGGCAACGTATTAGAAGGACGGCCTGTGTGTTTGGGCCTTTGTGAGCAATGCAGCTTTTGGGAAGAGCTAGATGCCGAGTCACAGGCTGTGAAGGGCTTCTTTGCTTAAACATCTACATTTTTGCAAGTTGAAAGAACTCATGTATCTCTCTTCTAAAGCACCTTGGAGGTACAAAGTAGAGAAAGAATCAGCAAGGTCAATGCTCTGCTGGTCCCTTTGAAGATAAGTCTTGAGGGAAACTTCATTTTCCTCTTTGGGATTTAGAGAGTTGGGGGCTCAATTCTCCCTGAGAAACACTGTAGTTGCACGAGTTCCCGTCATAGCACAAATGCCTTTGTGACGACAAGTGAGTTTCTAGGAAAGAAAGTCGGAGTTTGCCATTCTTTGCTGGTGCTCGTCCTTTGGTAATCTTCAGTGAATTGGTGACCCCGTTTGAGCACTAGCGTCAAGCTAACGTTCCTCTTGTATCATGCCACTTGTTGCCATGCAGCACAATCCTTGTAGCCTTATTCAGTGTGGTTCTGGAGCTCTAGGAAGCATTTCAGGTCTCTTAGTACTGGCGGATCTGCTCGACGATGAGAAACGTACAAAAAGGATGGCCTGTGTGTTTGGGGAGTTGTGAGCAGTGCACCCTTGGGAACAGCTAGATGCCGAGACATGGGAGGTGAAGGGCTTTTTTGTGAAACCTGTAGAATGTGGCAACTTGAAACAACTCAAGTATCTCCCTTCGAAAGCACGTTGGAGGTACTAAATAGAGGAAGAAACATGAGAGTCAGGGCTCTGCGGGCCATTTTGAATATAAGGCTGAAGGGAAACTTTATATTCCTCATTGGCCTTTAGAGAGTTGTGGGCTCAGTTCTCCCTGAGAAACTCTTTACTTGCGCATGTTCTCTTCATAGCACAATTGGCTTAGTGATGACAAGTGAGTTTCTAGGAAAGAAACTTGGAGGTTGCCATTCTTTGGTAGCTGCTCATCCTTCAGTAATCTGTAGTGAATGGGCGACCCCAAAGAACACTAGCCTCAAGCTAACGTTCCTCTTGTTTCACACCACACTTTGGCATGCAGCAGAATCCATGTAGCGTTATTCAGTGTGGTTTTGAGCTCTAGGAAGCATTCCAGGTCTCTTAGTACAGGCGGGTCTGTACCAGGATGAGAAAACTACAGGCAGGATTGCCTGTGTGTTTGGTGAGTTGTGAGCAGTGCACCACTGGGAACAGCTAGATGCCGAGTCATGGGAAGTGATTGGCTTCTTTTCTTAGATTCCAGAAGGTAGTAAATTGAAACAACTCAAGTATCTCCCTTCTAAAGCACCTTGGAAGTACAACGTAGAGAAAGAAACAGCAGAGACAAGGCTCTGTGGGCCCTTTTGTATATAAGGCTTGAAGGGAAACTTTATGTTCCTCATTGGGATTTAGAGAGTTGCGGGCTCAATTCTCCCTGAGAAACACTGAAGTTGCACATGTTCTCTTCATAACAGAGTTGTCTTTGTGATGACAAGTGAGTTTCTAGGAAAGAAATATGGAGGTTGCCATTCTTTGGTAGCTGCTCATCCTTCCGTAATCTGTAGTGAATGGGCGACCCCAAAGAACACTCGCCTCAAGCTAACGTTCCTCTTGTATCATGCCGCAGGTTGCAGGCAGCAGAATCCATGTAGCGTTATTCATTGTGGTTCTTGAGCTCTAGGTAGCATTCCAGGTCTCTTAGGACTGGCGGGTCAACACTAGGATAGGCAACGTATTAGAAGGATGGCCTGTGTGTTTGGGGATTTGTGAGGAATGCAGCTTTTGGGAAGAGCTAGATGCCGAGTCACAGGCTGTGAAGGGCTTCTTTGCTTAAACATCTACATTTTTGCAAGTTGAAAGAACTCATGTATCTCTCTTCTAAAGCACCTTGGAGGTACAAAGTAGAGAAAGAATCAGCAAGGTCAATGCTCTGCTGGTCCCTTTGAAGATAAGTCTTGAGGGAAACTTCATTTTCCTCTTTGGGATTTAGAGAGTTGGGGGCTCAATTCTCCCTGAGAAACACTGTAGTTGCACGAGTTCCCGTCATAGCACAAATGCCTTTGTGACGACAAGTGAGTTTCTAGGAAAGAAACTCGGAGTTTGCCATTCTTTGCTGGTGCTCGTCCTTTGGTAATCTTCAGTGAATTGGTGACCCCGTTTGAGCACTAGCGTCAAGCTAACGTTCCTCTTGTATCATGCCACTTTTTGGCATGCAGCAGAATCCTTGTAGCCTTATTCAGTGTGGTTCTGGAGCTGTAGGAAGCATTCCAGGTCTCTTAGTACAGGCGGGTCTGTACTAGGATGAGAAAACTACAGGCAGGATGGCCTGTGTGTTTGGTGAGTTGTCAGCAGTGCACCACTGGGAACAGCTAGATGCCGAGTCATGGGAAGTGATTGGCTTCTTTTCTTACACTCCAGGAAGTAGTCAGTTGAAACAACTCAAGTATCTCCCTTCTAAAGCACCTTGGAAGTACAACGTAGAGAAAGAAAGAGCAGAGACAAGGCTCTGTGGGCCCTTTTGTATATAAGGCTTGAAGGGAAACTTTATGTTCCTCATAGGGATTTAGAGAGTTGCGGGCTCAATTCTCCCTGAGAAACACTGTAGTTGAACATGTTCTCTTCATAGCACAATTGGCTTAGTGATGACAAGTGAGTTTCTAGGAAAGAAATATGCAGGTTGCCATTCTTTGGTAGCTGCTCATCCTTCCGTAATCTGTAGTGAATGGGCGACCCCATTGAACACTAGCCTCAAGCTAACGTTCCTGTTGTATCATGCCGCAGGTTGCAGGCATCAGAATCCATGTAGTGTTATTCATTGTGGTTCTGGAGCTCTAGGTAGCATTCCAGGTCTCTTAGTACTGGCGGATCTGCTCGACGATGAGAAACGTACAAGAAGGATGGCCTGTGTGTTTGGGGAGTTGTGAGCAGTGCATCCTTGGGAACAGCTAGATGCCGAGACATGGGAAGTGAAGGGCTTTTTTGTGAAACCTGTAGAATGTGGCAACTTGAAACAACTCAAGTATCTCCCTTCGAAAGCACGTTGGAGGTACTAAATAGAGGAAGAAACATGAGAGTCAGGGCTCTGCGGGCCATTTTGAATATAAGGCTGAAGGGAAACTTTATTTTCCTTATTGGCCTTTAGAGAGATGTGGGCTCAGTTCTCCCTGAGAAACTCTTTACTTGCGCATGTTCTCTTCATAGCACAATTGGCTTAGTGATGACAAGTGAGTTTCTAGGAAAGAAACTTGGAGGTTGCCATTCTTTGGTAGGTGCTCATCCTTCAGTAATCTGTAGTGAATGGGCGACCCCAAAGAACACTAGCCTCAAGCTAACGTTCCTCTTGTTTCACACCACACTTTGGCATGCAGCAGAATCCATGTAGCGTTATTCAGTGTGGTTTTGAGCTCTAGGAGGCATTCCAGGTCTCTTAGTACAGGCGGGTCTGTACCAGGATGAGAAAACTACAGGCAGCATTGCCTGTGTGTTTGGTGAGTTGTGAGCAGTGCACCACTGGGAACAGCTAGATGCCGAGTCATGGGAAGTGATTGGCTTCTTTTCTTAGATTCCAGAAGGTAGTAAATTGAAACAACTCAAGTATCTCCCTTCTAAAGCACCTTGGAAGTACAACGTAGAGAAAGAAACAGCAGAGACAAGGCTCTGTGGGCCCTTTTGTATATAAGGCTTGAAGGGAAACTTTATGTTCCTCATTGGGATTTAGAGAGTTGCGGGCTCAATTCTCCCTGAGAAACACTGTAGTTGCACATGTTCTCTTCATAGCAGAGTTGTCTTTGTGATGACAAGTGAGTTTCTAGGAAAGAAATATGGAGGTTGCCATTCTTTGGTAGCTGCTCATCCTTCCGTAATCTGTAGTGAATGGGCGACCCCAAAGAACACTCGCCTCAAGCTAACGTTCCTCTTGTATCATGCCGCAGGTTGCAGGCAGCAGAATCCATGTAGCGTTATTCATTGTGGTTCTTGAGCTCTAGGTAGCATTCCAGGTCTCTTAGGACTGGCGGGTCAACACTAGGATAGGCAACGTATTAGAAGGACGGCCTGTGTGTTTGGGCCTTTGTGAGCAATGCAGCTTTTGGGAAGAGCTAGATGCCGAGTCACAGGCTGTGAAGGGCTTCTTTGCTTAAACATCTACATTTTTGCAAGTTGAAAGAACTCATGTATCTCCCTTCTAAAGCACCTTGGAGGTACAAAGTAGAGAAAGAATCAGCAAGGTGAATGCTCTGCTGGCCCCTTTGAAGATAAGTCTTGAGGGAAACTTCATTTTCCTCTTTGGGATTTAGAGAGTTGGGGGCTCAATTCTCCCTGAGAAACACTGTAGTTGCACGAGTTCCCATCATAGCACAAATGCCTTTGTGACGACAAGTGAGTTTCTAGGAAAGAAACTCGGAGTTTGCCATTCTTTGCTGGTGCTCGTCCTTTGGTAATCTTCAGTGAATTGGTGACCCCGTTTTAGCACTAGCGTCAAGCTAACGTTCCTCTTGTATCATGCCACTTGTTGGCATGCAGCAGAATCCTTGTAGCCTTATTCAGTGTGGTTCTGGAGCTCTAGGAAGCATTCCAGGTCTCTTAGTACAGGCGGGTCTGTACTAGGATGAGAAAACTACAGGCAGGATGGCCTGTGTGTTTGGTGAGTTGTCAGTAGTGCACCACTGGGAACAGCTAGATGCCGAGTCATGGGAAGTGATTGGCTTCTTTTCTTACACTCCAGGAAGTAGTCAGTTGAAACAACTCAAGTATCTCCCTTCTAAAGCACCTTGGAAGTACAACGTAGAGAAAGAAACAGCAGAGACAAGGCTCTGTGGGCCCTTTTGTATATAAGGCTTGAAGGGAAACTTTATGTTCCTCATTGGGATTTAGAGAGTTGCGGGCTCAATTCTCCCTGAGAAACACTGTAGTTGCACATGTTCTCTTCATAGCAGAGTTGTCTTTGTGATGACAAGTGAGTTTCTAGGAAAGAAATATGGAGGTTGCCATTCTTTGGTAGCTGCTCATCCTTCCGTAATCTGTAGTGAATGGGCGACCCCAAAGAACACTCGCCTCAAGCTAACGTTCCTCTTGTATCATGCCACAGGTTGCAGGCAGCAGAATCCATGTAGCGTTATTCATTGTGGTTCTTGAGCTCTAGGTAGCATTCCAGGTCTCTTAGGACTGGCGGGTCAATACTAGGATAGGCAACGTATTAGAAGGACGGCCTGTGTGTTTGGGCCTTTGTGAGCAATGCAGCTTTTGGGAAGAGCTAGATGCCGAGTCACAGGCTGTGAAGGGCTTCTTTGCTTAAACATCTACATTTTTGCAAGTTGAAAGAACTCATGTATCTCCCTTCTAAAGCACCTTGGAGGTACAAAGTAGAGAAAGAATCAGCAAGGTCAATGCTCTGCTGGCCCCTTTGAAGATAAGTCTTGAGGGAAACTTCATTTTCCTCTTTGGGATTTAGAGAGTTGGGGGCTCAATTCTCCCTGAGAAACACTGTAGTTGCACGAGTTCCCGTCATAACACAAATGCCTTTGTGACGACAAGTGAGTTTCTAGGAAAGAAACTCGGAGTTTGCCATTCTTTGCTGGTGCTCGTCCTTTGGTAATCTTCAGTGAATTGGTGACCCCGTTTGAGCACTAGCGTCAAGCTAACGTTCCTCTTGTATCATACCACTTGTTGGCATGCAGCAGAATCCTTGTAGCCTTATTCAGTGTGGTTCTGGAGCTCTAGGAAGAATTCCAGGTCTGTTAGTACAGGCGGGTCTGTACTAGGATGAGAAAACTACAGGCAGGATGGCCTGTGTGTTTGGTGAGTTGTCAGCAGTGCACCACTGGGAACAGCTAGATGCCGAGTCATGGGAAGTGATTGGCTTCTTTTCTTACACTCCAGGAAGTAGTCAGTTGAAACAACTCAAATATCTCCCTTCTAAAGCACCTTGGAAGTACAACGTAGAGAAAGAAAGAGCAGAGACAAGGCTCTGTGGGCCCTTTTGTATATAAGGCTTGAAGGGAAACTTTATGTTCCTCATAGGGATTTAGAGAGTGGCGGGCTCAATTCTCCCTGAGAAACACTGTAGTTGAACATGTTCTCTTCATAGCACAGTTGCCTTTGTGATGACAAGTGAGTTTCTAGGAAAGAAATATGCAGGTTGCCATTCTTTGGTAGCTGCTCATCTTTCCGTAATCTGTAGTGAATGGGCGACCCCATTGACACTAGCCTCAAGCTAAATTTCCTGTTGTATCATGCCGCAGGTTGCAGGCAGCAGAATCCATGTAGCGTTATTCATTGTGGTTCTGGAGCTCTAGGTAGCATTCCAGGTCTCTTAGTACTGGCGGGTCAACACTAGGATGAGCAATGTATTAGAAGGACAGCCTGTGTGTTTGGGCCTTGGTCAGCAATGCAGCTTTGGGAAGAGCTAGATGCCGAGTCAGAGGCTATGAAGGGCTTCTTTGGTTAAACCTCTACATTTTTGCAAGTTGAAAGAACTCATGTATCTCCCTTCTAAAGCACCTTGGAGGTACCAAGTAGAGAAAGAATCAGCAAGGTCAATGCTCTGCTGGCCCCTTTGAAGATAAGTCTTGAAGGGAAACTTCATTTTCCTCTTTGGGATTTAGAGAGTTGGGGGCTCAATTCTCCCTGAGAAACACTGTAGTTGCACGTGTTCCCTTCATAGCACAATTGCCTTTGTGACGACAAGTGAGTTTCTAGGAAAGAAACTCGGAGTTTGCCATTCTTTGCTGGTGCTCGTCCTTTGGTAATCTTCAGTGAATTGGTGACCCCGTTTGAGCACTAGCCTCAAGCTAACGTTCCTCTTGTATCATGCCACTTGTTGCCATGCAGCACAATCCTTGTAGCCTTATTCAGTGTGGTTCTGGAGCTCTAGGAAGCATTCCAGGTCTCTTAGTACTGGCGGATCTGCTCGACGATGAGAAACGTACAAGAAGGATGGCCTGTGTGTTTGGGGAGTTGTGAGCAGTGCACCCTTGGGAACAGCTAGATGCCGAGACATGGGAAGTGAAGGGCTTTTTTGTGAAACCTGTAGAATGTGGCAACTTGAAACAACTCAAGTATCTCCCTTCGAAAGCACGTTGGAGGTACTAAATAGAGGAAGAAACATGAGAGTCAGGGCTCTGCGGGCCATTTTGAATATAAGGCTGAAGGGAAACTTTATTTTCCTTATTGGCCTTTAGAGAGTTGTGGGCTCAGTTCTCCCTGAGAAACTCTTTACTTGCGCATGTTCTCTTCATAGCACAATTGGCTTAGTGATGACAAGTGAGTTTCTAGGAAAGAAACTTGGAGGTTGCCATTCTTTGGTAGGTGCTCATCCTTCAGTAATCTGTAGTGAATGGGCGACCCCAAAGAACACTAGCCTCAAGCTAACGTTCCTCTTGTTTCACACCACACTTTGGCATGCAGCAGAATCCATGTAGCGTTATTCAGTGTGGTTTTGAGCTCTAGGAGGCATTCCAGGTCTCTTAGTACAGGCGGGTCTGTACCAGGATGAGAAAACTACAGGCAGCATTGCCTGTGTGTTTGGTGAGTTGTGAGCAGTGCACCACTGGGAACAGCTAGATGCCGAGTCATGGGAAGTGATTGGCTTCTTTTCTTAGATTCCAGAAGGTAGTAAATTGAAACAACTCAAGTATCTCCCTTCTAAAGCACCTTGGAAGTACAACGTAGAGAAAGAAACAGCAGAGACAAGGCTCTGTGGGCCCTTTTGTATATAAGGCTTGAAGGGAAACTTTATGTTCCTCATTGGGATTTAGAGAGTTGCGGGCTCAATTCTCCCTGAGAAACACTGTAGTTGCACATGTTCTCTTCATAGCAGAGTTGTCTTTGTGATGACAAGTGAGTTTCTAGGAAAGAAATATGGAGGTTGCCATTCTTTGGTAGCTGCTCATCCTTCCGTAATCTGTAGTGAATGGGCGACCCCAAAGAACACTCGCCTCAAGCTCACGTTCCTCTTGTATCATGCCGCAGGTTGCAGGCAGCAGAATCCATGTAGCGTTATTCATTGTGGTTCTTGAGCTCTAGGTAGCATTCCAGGTCTCTTAGGACTGGCGGGTCAACACTAGGATAGGCAACGTATTAGAAGGACGGCCTGTGTGTTTGGGCCTTTGTGAGCAATGCAGCTTTTGGGAAGAGCTAGATGCCGAGTCACAGGCTGTGAAGGGCTTCTTTGCTTAAACATCTACATTTTTGCAAGTTGAAAGAACTCATGTATCTCCCTTCTAAAGCACCTTGGAGGTACAAAGTAGAGAAAGAATCAGCAAGGTGAATGCTCTGCTGGCCCCTTTGAAGATAAGTCTTGAGGGAAACTTCATTTTCCTCTTTGGGATTTAGAGAGTTGGGGGCTCAATTCTCCCTGAGAAACACTGTAGTTGCACGAGTTCCCATCATAGCACAAATGCCTTTGTGACGACAAGTGAGTTTCTAGGAAAGAAACTCGGAGTTTGCCATTCTTTGCTGGTGCTCGTCCTTTGGTAATCTTCAGTGAATTGGTGACTACGTTTTAGCACTAGCGTCAAGCTAACGTTCCTCTTGTATCATGCCACTTGTTGGCATGCAGCAGAATCCTTGTAGCTTTATTCAGTGTGGTTCTGGAGCTCTAGGAAGCATTCCAGGTCTCTTAGTACAGGCGGGTCTGTACTAGGATGAGAAAACTACAGGCAGGATGGCCTGTGTGTTTGGTGAGTTGTCAGCAGTGCACCACTGGGAACAGCTAGATGCCGAGTCATGGGAAGTGATTGGCTTCTTTTCTTACACTCCAGGAAGTAGTCAGTTGAAACAACTCAAGTATCTCCCTTCTAAAGCACCTTGGAAGTACAACGTAGAGAAAGAAACAGCAGAGACAAGGCTCTGTGGGCCCTTTTGTATATAAGGCTTGAAGGGAAACTTTATGTTCCTCATTGGGATTTAGAGAGTTGCGGGCTCAATTCTCCCTGAGAAACACTGTAGTTGCACATGTTCTCTTCATAGCAGAGTTGTCTTTGTGATGACAAGTGAGTTTCTAGGAAAGAAATATGGAGGTTGCCATTCTTTGGTAGCTGCTCATCCTTCCGTAATCTGTAGTGAATGGGCGACCCCAAAGAACACTCGCCTCAAGCTAACGTTCCTCTTGTATCATGCCACAGGTTGCAGGCAGCAGAATCCATGTAGCGTTATTCATTGTGGTTCTTGAGCTCTAGGTAGCATTCCAGGTCTCTTAGGACTGGCGGGTCAATACTAGGATAGGCAATGTATTAGAAGGACGGCCTGTGTGTTTGGGCCTTTGTGAGCAATGCAGCTTTTGGGAAGAGCTAGATGCCGAGTCACAGGCTGTGAAGGGCTTCTTTGCTTAAACATCTACATTTTTGCAAGTTGAAAGAACTCATGTATCTCCCTTCTAAAGCACCTTGGAGGTACAAAGTAGAGAAAGAATCAGCAAGGTCAATGCTCTGCTGGCCCCTTTGAAGATAAGTCTTGAGGGAAACTTCATTTTCCTCTTTGGGATTTAGAGAGTTGGGGGCTCAATTCTCCCTGAGAAACACTGTAGTTGCACGAGTTCCCGTCATAACACAAATGCCTTTGTGACGACAAGTGAGTTTCTAGGAAAGAAACTCGGAGTTTTCCATTCTTTGCTGGTGCTCGTCCTTTGGTAATCTTCAGTGAATTGGTGACCCCGTTTGAGCACTAGCGTCAAGCTAACGTTCCTCTTGTATCATACCACTTGTTGGCATGCAGCAGAATCCTTGTAGCCTTATTCAGTGTGGTTCTGGAGCTCTAGGAAGAATTCCAGGTCTGTTAGTACAGGCGGGTCTGTACTAGGATGAGAAAACTACAGGCAGGATGGCCTGTGTGTTTGGTGAGTTGTCAGCAGTGCACCACTGGGAACAGCTAGATGCCGAGTCATGGGAAGTGATTGGCTTCTTTTCTTACACTCCAGGAAGTAGTCAGTTGAAACAACTCAAATATCTCCCTTCTAAAGCACCTTGGAAGTACAACGTAGAGAAAGAAAGAGCAGAGACAAGGCTCTGTGGGCCCTTTTGTATATAAGGCTTGAAGGGAAACTTTATGTTCCTCATAGGGATTTAGAGAGTGGCGGGCTCAATTCTCCCTGAGAAACACTGTAGTTGAACATGTTCTCTTCATAGCACAGTTGCCTTTGTGATGACAAGTGAGTTTCTAGGAAAGAAATATGCAGGTTGCCATTCTTTGGTAGCTGCTCATCTTTCCGTAATCTGTAGTGAATGGGCGACCCCACTGACACTAGCCTCAAGCTAAATTTCCTGTTGTATCATGCCGCAGGTTGCAGGCAGCAGAATCCATGTAGCGTTATTCATTGTGGTTCTGGAGCTCTAGGTAGCATTCCAGGTCTCTTAGTACTGGCGGGTCAACACTAGGATGAGCAATGTATTAGAAGGACAGCCTGTGTGTTTGGGCCTTGGTCAGCAATGCAGCTTTGGGAAGAGCTAGATGCCGAGTCAGAGGCTATGGAGGGCTTCTTTGGTTAAACCTCTACATTTTTGCAAGTTGAAAGAACTCATGTATCTCCCTTCTAAAGCACCTTGGAGGTACCAAGTAGAGAAAGAATCAGCAAGGTCAATGCTCTGCTGGCCCCTTTGAAGATAAGTCTTGAAGGGAAACTTCATTTTCCTCTTTGGGATTTAGAGAGTTGGGGGCTCAATTCTCCCTGAGAAACACTGTAGTTGCACGTGTTCCCTTCATAGCACAATTGCCTTTGTGACGACAAGTTAGTTTCTAGGAAAGAAACTCGGAGTTTGCCATTCTTTGCTGGTGCTCGTCCTTTGGTAATCTTCAGTGAATTGGTGACCCCGTTTGAGCACTAGCCTCAAGCTAACGTTCCTCTTGTATCATGCCACTTGTTGCCATGCAGCACAATCCTTGTAGCCTTATTCAGTGTGGTTCTGGAGCTCTAGGAAGCATTCCAGGTCTCTTAGTACTGGCGGATCTGCTCGACGATGAGAAACGTACAAGAAGGATGGCCTGTGTGTTTGGGGAGTTGTGAGCAGTGCACCCTTGGGAACAGCTAGATGCCGAGACATGGGAAGTGAAGGGCTTTTTTGTGAAACCTGTAGAATGTGGCAACTTGAAACAACTCAAGTATCTCCCTTCGAAAGCACGTTGGAGGTACTAAATAGAGGAAGAAACATGAGAGTCAGGGCTCTGCGGGCCATTTTGAATATAAGGCTGAAGGGAAACTTTATTTTCCTTATTGGCCTTTAGAGAGTTGTGGGCTCAGTTCTCCCTGAGAAACTCTTTACTTGCGCATGTTCTCTTCATAGCACAATTGGCTTAGTGATGACAAGTGAGTTTCTAGGAAAGAAACTTGGAGGTTGCGATTCTTTGGTAGGTGCTCATCCTTCAGTAATCTGTAGTGAATGGGCGACCCCAAAGAACACTAGCCTCAAGCTAACGTTCCTCTTGTTTCACACCACACTTTGGCATGCAGCAGAATCCATGTAGCGTTATTCAGTGTGGTTTTGAGCTCTAGGAGGCATTCCAGGTCTCTTAGTACAGGCGGGTCTGTACCAGGATGAGAAAACTACAGGCAGCATTGCCTGTGTGTTTGGTGAGTTGTGAGCAGTGCACCACTGGGAACAGCTAGATGCCGAGTCATGGGAAGTGATTGGCTTCTTTTCTTAGATTCCAGAAGGTAGTAAATTGAAACAACTCAAGTATCTCCCTTCTAAAGCACCTTGGAAGTACAACGTAGAGAAAGAAACAGCAGAGACAAGGCTCTGTGGGCCCTTTTGTATATAAGGCTTGAAGGGAAACTTTATGTTCCTCATTGGGATTTAGAGAGTTGCGGGCTCAATTCTCCCTGAGAAACACTGTAGTTGCACATGTTCTCTTCATAGCAGAGTTGTCTTTGTGATGACAAGTGAGTTTCTAGGAAAGAAATATGGAGGTTGCCATTCTTTGGTAGCTGCTCATCCTTCCGTAATCTGTAGTGAATGGGCGACCCCAAAGAACACTCGCCTCAAGCTAACGTTCCTCTTGTATCATGCCGCAGGTTGCAGGCAGCAGAATCCATGTAGCGTTATTCATTGTGGTTCTTGAGCTCTAGGTAGCATTCCAGGTCTCTTAGGACTGGCGGGTCAACACTAGGATAGGCAACGTATTAGAAGGATGGCCTGTGTGTTTGGGCCTTTGTGAGCAATGCAGCTTTTGGGAAGAGCTAGATGCCGAGTCACAGGCTGTGAAGGGCTTCTTTGCTTAAACATCTACATTTTTGCAAGTTGAAAGAACTCATGTATCTCCCTTCTAAAGCACCTTGGAGGTACAAAGTAGAGAAAGAATCAGCAAGGTCAATGCTCTGCTGGCCCCTTTGAAGATAAGTCTTGAGGGAAACTTCATTTTCCTCTTTGGGATTTAGAGAGTTGGGGGCTCAATTCTCCCTGAGAAACACTGTAGTTGCACGAGTTCCCATCATAGCACAAATGCCTTTGTGACGACAAGTGAGTTTCTAGGAAAGAAACTCGGAGTTTGCCATTCTTTGCTGGTGCTCGTCCTTTGGTAATCTTCAGTGAATTGGTGACCCCGTTTTAGCACTAGCGTCAAGCTAACGTTCCTCTTGTATCATGCCCCTTGTTGGCATGCAGCAGAATCCTTGTAGCCTTATTCAGTGTGGTTCTGGAGCTCTAGGAAGCATTCCAGGTCTCTTAGTACAGGCGGGTCTGTACTAGGATGAGAAAACTACAGGCAGGATGGCCTGTGTGTTTGGTGAGTTGTCAGCAGTGCACCACTGGGAACAGCTAGATGCCGAGTCATGGGAAGTGATTGGCTTCTTTTCTTACACTCCAGAAAGTAGTCAGTTGAAACAACTCAAGTATCTCCCTTCCAAAGCACCTTGGAAGTACAACGTAGAGAAAGAAAGAGCAGAGACAAGGCTCTGTGGGCCCTTTTGTATATAAGGCTTGAAGGGAAACTTTATGTTCCTCATAGGGATTTAGATAGTTGCGGGCTCAATTCTCCCTGAGAAATACTGTAGTTGAACATGTTCTCTTCATAGCACAGTTGCCTTTGTGATGACAAGTGAGTTTCTAGGAAAGAAATATGCAGGTTGCCATTCTTTGGTAGCTGCTCATCTTTCCGTAATCTGTAGTTAATGGGCGACCCCATTGACACTAGCCTCAAGCTAACTTTCCTGTTGTATCATGCCGCAGGTTGCAGGCAGCAGAATCCATGTAGCGTTATTCATTGTGGTTCTGGAGCTCTAGGTAGCATTCCAGGTCTCTTAGTACTGGCGGGTCAACACTAGGATGAGCAATGTATTAGAAGGACAGCCTGTGTGTTTGGGCCTTGGTCAGCAATGCAGCTTTGGGAAGAGCTAGATGCCGAGTCAGAGGCTATGAAGGGCTTCTTTGGTTAAACCTCTACATTTTTGCAAGTTGAAAGAACTCATGTATCTCCCTTCTAAAGCACCTTGGAGGTACCAAGTAGAGAAAGAATCAGCAAGGTCAATGCTCTGCTGGCCCCTTTGAAGATTAGTCTTGAAGGGAAACTTCATTTTCCTCTTTGGGATTTAGAGAGTTGGGGGCTCAATTCTCCCTGAGAAACACTGTAGTTGCACGTGTTCCCTTTATAGCATAATTGCCTTTGTGACGACAAGTGAGTTTCTAGGAACGAAACTCGGAGTTTGCCATTCTTTGCTGGTGCTCGTCCTTTGGTAATCTTCAGTGAATTGGGGACCCCGTTTGAGCACTAGCCTCAAGCTAACGTTCCTCTTGTATCATGCCACTTGTTGCCATGCAGCACAATCCTTGTAGCCTTATTCAGTGTGGTTCTGGAGCTCTAGGAAGCATTCCAGGTCTCTTAGTACTGGCGGATCAGCTCGACGATGAGAAACGTACAAGAAGGATGGCCTGTGTGTTTGGGGAGTTGTGAGCAGTGCACCCTTGGGAACAGCTAGATGCCGAGACATGGGAGGTGAAGGGCTTTTTTGTGAAACCTGTAGAATGTGGCAACTTGAAACAACTCAAGTATCTCCCTACGAAAGCACGTTGGAGGTACTAAATAGAGGAAGAAACATGAGAGTCAGGGCTCTGCGGGCCATTTTGAATATAAGGCTGAAGGGAAACTTTATATTCCTCATTGGCCTTTAGAGAGTTGTGGGCTCAGTTCTCCCTGAGAAACTCTTTACTTGCGCATGTTCTCTTCATAGCACAATTGGCTTAGTGATGACAAGTGAGTTTCTAGGAAAGAAACTTGGAGGTTGCCATTCTTTGGTAGGTGCTCATCCTTCAGTAATCTGTAGTGAATGGGCGACCCCAAAGAACACTAGCCTCAAGCTAACGTTCCTCTTGTTTCACACCACACTTTGGCATGCAGCAGAATCCATGTAGCGGTATTCAGTGTGGTTTTGAGCTCTAGGAAGCATTCCAGGTCTCTTAGTACAGGCGGGTCTGTACCAGGATGAGAAAACTACAGGCAGCATTGCCTGTGTGTTTGGTGAGTTGTGAGAAGTGCACCACTGGGAACAGCTAGATGCCGAGTCATGGGAAGTGATTGGCTTCTTTTCTTAGATTCCAGAAGGTAGTAAATTGAAACAACTCAAGTATCTCCCTTCTAAAGCACCTTGGAAGTACAACGTTGAGACAGAAAGAGCAGAGACAAGGCTCTGTGGGCCCTTTTGTATATAAGGCTTGAATGGAAACTTTATGTTCCTCATTGGGATTTAGAGAGTTGCGGGCTCAATTCTCCCTGAGAAACACTGTAGTTGCACATGTTCTCTTCATAGCAGAGTTGTCTTTGTGATGACAAGTGAGTTTCTAGGAAAGAAATATGGAGGTTGCCATTCTTTGGTAGCTGCTCATCCTTCCGTAATCTGTAGTGAATGGGCGACCCCAAAGAACACTCGCCTCAAGCTAACGTTCCTCTTGTATCATGCCGCAGGTTGCAGGCAGCAGAATCCATGTAGCGTTATTCATTGTGGTTCTTGAGCTCTAGGTAGCATTCCAGGTCTCTTAGGACTGGCGGGTCAACACTAGGATAGGCAACGTATTAGAAGGTTGGCCTGTGTGTTTGGGCCTTTGTGAGCAATGCAGCTTTTGGGAAGAGCTAGATGCCGAGTCACAGGCTGTGAAGGGCTTCTTTGCTTAAACATCTACATTTTTGCAAGTTGAAAGAACTCATGTATCTCCCTTCTAAAGCACCTTGGAGGTACAAAGTAGAGAAAGAATCAGCAAGGTCAATGCTCTGCTGGCCCCTTTGAAGATAAGTCTTGAGGGAAACTTCATTTTCCTCTTTGGGATTTAGAGAGTTGGGGGCTCAATTCTCCCTGAGAAACACTGTAGTTGCACGAGTTCCCGTCATAGCACAAATGCCTTTGTGACGACAAGTGAGTTTCTAGGAAAGAAACTCGGAGTTTGCCATTCTTTGCTGGTGCTCGTCCTTTGGTAATCTTCAGTGAATTGGTGACCCCGTTTGAGCACTAGCGTCAAGCTAACGTTCCTCTTGTATCATGCCACTTGTTGGCATGCAGCAGAATCCTTGTAGCCTTATTCAGTGTGGTTCTGGAGCTCTAGGAAGCATTCCAGGTCTCTTAGTACAGGCGGGTCTGTACTAGGATGAGAAAACTACAGGCAGGATGGCCTGTGTGTTTGGTGAGTTGTCAGCAGTGCACCACTGGGAACAGCTAGATGCCGAGTCATGGGAAGTGATTGGCTTCTTTTCTTACACTCCAGGAAGTAGTCAGTTGAAACAACTCAAGTATCTCCCTTCTAAAGCACCTTGGAAGTACAACGTAGAGAAAGAAACAGCAGAGACAAGGCTCTGTGGGCCCTTTTGTATATAAGGCTTGAAGGGAAACTTTATGTTCCTCATTGGGATTTAGAGAGTTGCGGGCTCAATTCTCCCTGAGAAACACTGTAGTTGCACATGTTCTCTTCATAGCAGAGTTGTCTTTGTGATGACAAGTGAGTTTCTAGGAAAGAAATATGCAGGTTGCCATTCTTTGGTAGCTGCTCATCCTTCCGTAATCTGTAGTGAATGGGCGACCCCATTGAACACTAGCCTCAAGCTAACTTTCCTGTTGTATCATGCCACAGGTTGCAGGCAGCAGAATCCATGTAGCGTTATTCATTGTGGTTCTGGAGCTCTAGGTAGCATTCCAGGTCTCTTAGTACTGGCGGGTCAACACTAGGATGAGCAATGTATTAGAAGGACAGCCTGTGTGTTTGGGCCTTGGTCAGCAATGCAGCTTTGGGAAGAGCTAGATGCCGAGTCAGAGACTATGAAGGGCTTCTTTGGTTAAACCTCTACATTTTTGCAAGTTGAAAGAACTCATGTATCTCCCTTCTAAAGCACCTTGGAGGTACAAAGTAGAGAAAGAATCAGCAAGGTCAATGCTCTGCTGGCCCCTTTGAAGATTAGTCTTGAAGGGAAACTTCATTTTCCTCTTTGGGATTTAGAGAGTTGGGGGCTCAATTCTCCCTGAGAAACACTGTAGTTGCACGTGTTCCCTTTATAGCACAATTGCCTTTGTGACGACAAGTGAGTTTCTAGGAAAGAAACTCGGAGTTTGCCATTCTTTGCTGGTGCTCGTCCTTTGGTAATCTTCAGTGAATTGGTGACCCCGTTTGAGCACTAGCCTCAAGCTAACGTTCCTCTTGTATCATGCCACTTGTTGCCATGCAGCACAATCCTTGTAGCCTTATTCAGTGTGGTTCTGGAGCTCTAGGAAGCATTCCAGGTCTCTTAGTACTGGCGGATCAGCTCGACGATGAGAAACGTACAAGAAGGATGGCCTGTGTGTTTGGGGAGTTGTGAGCAGTGCACCCTTGGGAACAGCTAGATGCCGAGACATGGGAGGTGAAGGGCTTTTTTGTGAAACCTGTAGAATGTGGCAACTTGAAACAACTCAAGTATCTCCCTACGAAAGCACGTTGGAGGTACTAAATAGAGGAAGAAACATGAGAGTCAGGGCTCTGCGGGCCATTTTGAATATAAGGCTGAAGGGAAACTTTATATTCCTCATTGGCCTTTAGAGAGTTGTGGGCTCAGTTCTCCCTGAGAAACTCTTTACTTGCGCATGTTCTCTTCATAGCACAATTGGCTTAGTGATGACAAGTGAGTTTCTAGGAAAGAAACTTGGAGGTTGCCATTCTTTGGTAGGTGCTCATCCTTCAGTAATCTGTAGTGAATGGGCGACCCCAAAGAACACTAGCGTCAAGCTAACGTTCCTCTTGTTTCACACCACACTTTGGCATGCAGCAGAATCCATGTAGCGTTATTCAGTGTGGTTTTGAGCTCTAGGAAGCATTCCAGGTCTCTTAGTACAGGCGGGTCTGTACCAGGATGAGAAAACTACAGGCAACATTGCCTGTGTGTTTGGTGAGTTGTGAGAAGTGCACCACTGGGAACAGCTAGATGCCGAGTCATGGGAAGTGATTGGCTTCTTTTCTTAGATTCCAGAAGGTAGTAAATTGAAACAACTCAAGTATCTCCCTTCTAAAGCACCTTGGAAGTACAACGTTGAGACAGAAAGAGCAGAGACAAGGCTCTGTGGGCCCTTTTGTATATAAGGCTTGAATGGAAACTTTATGTTCCTCATTGGGATTTAGAGAGTTGCGGGCTCAATTCTCCCTGAGAAACACTGTAGTTGCACATGTTCTCTTCATAGCAGAGTTGTCTTTGTGATGACAAGTGAGTTTCTAGGAAAGAAATATGGAGGTTGCCATTCTTTGGTAGCTGCTCATCCTTCCGTAATCTGTAGTGAATGGGCGACCCCAAAGAACACTAGCCTCAAGCTAACTTTCCTGTTGTATCATGCCGCAGCTTGCAGGCAGCAGAATCCATGTAGCGTTATTCATTGTGGTTCTGGAGCTCCTGGTAGCATTCCAGGTCTCTTAGGCCTGGCGGGTCAACACTAGGATGAGCAATGTATTAGAAGGACAGCCTGTGTGTTTGGGCCTTGGTCAGCAATGCAGCTTTGGGAAGAGCTAGATGCCGAGTCAGAGGCTATGAAGGGCTTCTTTGGTTAAACCTCTACATTTTTGCAAGTTGAAAGAACTCATGTATCTCCCTTCTAAAGCACCTTGGAGGTACAAAGTAGAGAAAGAATCAGCAAGGTCAATGCTCTGCTGGCCCCTTTGAAGATAAGTCTTGAAGGGAAACTTCATTTTCCTCTTTGGGATTTAGAGAGTTGGGGGCTCAATTCTCCCTGAGAAACACTGTAGTTGCACGTGTCCCCTTCATAGCACGATTGCCTTTGTGACGACAAGTGAGTTTCTAGGAAAGAAACTCGGAGTTTGCCATTCTTTGCTGGTGCTCGTCCTTTGGTAATCTTCAGTGAATTGGTGACCCCGTTTGAGCACTAGCCTCAAGCTAACGTTCCTCTTGTATCATGCCACTTGTTGCCATGCAGCACAATCCTTGTAGCCTTATTCAGTGTGGTTCTGGAGCTCTAGGAAGCATTCCAGGTCTCTTAGTACTGGCGGATCTGTACCAGGATGAGAAAACTACAGGCAGCATTGCCTGTGTGTTTGGTGAGTTGTGAGCAGTGCACCACTGGGAACAGCTAGATGCCGAGTCATGGGAAGTGATTGGCTTCTTTTCTTAGATTCCAGAAGGTAGTAAATTGAAACAACTCAAGTATCTCCCTTCTAAAGCACCTTGGAAGTACAACGTAGAGAAAGAAACAGCAGAGACAAGGCTCTGTGGGCCCTTTTGTATATAAGGCTTGAAGGGAAACTTTATGTTCCTCATTGGGATTTAGAGAGTTGCGGGCTCAATTCTTCCTGAGAAACACTGTAGTTGCACATGTTCTCTTCATAGCAGAGTTGTCTTTGTGATGACAAGTGAGTTTCTAGGAAAGAAATATGGAGGTTGCCATTCTTTGGTAGCTGCTCATCCTTCCGTAATCTGTAGTGAATGGGCGACCCCAAAGAACACTCGCCTCAAGCTAACGTTCCTCTTGTATCATGCCGCAGGTTGCAGGCAGCAGAATCCATGTAGCGTTATTCATTGTGGTTCTTGAGCTCTAGGTAGCATTCCAGGTCTCTTAGGACTGGCGGGTCAACACTAGGATAGGCAACGTATTAGAAGGACGGCCTGTGTGTTTGGGCCTTTGTGAGCAATGCAGCTTTTGGGAAGAGCTAGATGCCGAGTCACAGGCTGTGAAGGGCTTCTTTGCTTAAACATCTACATTTTTGCAAGTTGAAAGAACTCATGTATCTCCCTTCTAAAGCACCTTGGAGGTACAAAGTAGAGAAAGAATCAGCAAGGTCAATGCTCTGCTGGCCCCTTTGAAGATAAGTCTTGAGGGAAACTTCATTTTCCTCTTTGGGATTTAGAGAGTTGGGGGCTCAATTCTCCCTGAGAAACACTGTAGTTGCACGAGTTCCCGTCATAGCACAAATGCCTTTGTGACGACAAGTGAATTTCTAGGAAAGAAACTCGGAGTTTGCCATTCTTTGCTGGTGCTCGTCCTTTGGTAATTTTCAGTGAATTGGTGACCCCGTTTGAGCACTAGCCTCAAGCTAACGTTCCTCTTGTATCATGCCACTTGTTGGCATGCAGCACAATCCTTGTAGCCTTATTCAGTGTGGTTCTGGAGCTCTAGGAAGCATTCCAGGTCTCTTAGTACAGGCGGCTCTGTACTAGAAAGAGAAAACTACAGGCAGGATGGCCTGTGTTTTTGGTGAGTTGTCAGCAGTGCACCACTGGGAACAGCTAGATGCCGAGTCATGGGAAGTGATTGCCTTCTTTTCTTACACTCCAGAAAGTAGTCAGTTGAAACAACTCAAGTATCTCCCTTCCAAAGCACCTTGGAAGTACAACGTAGAGAAAGAAAGAGCAGAGACAAGGCTCTGTGGGCCCTTTTGTATATAAGGCTTGAAGGGAAACTTTATGTTCCTCATAGGGATTTAGATAGTTGCGGGCTCAATTCTCCCTGAGAAATACTGTAGTTGAACATGTTCTCTTCATAGCACAGTTGCCTTTGTGATGACAAGTGAGTTTCTAGGAAAGAAATATGCAGGTTGCCATTCTTTGGTAGCTGCTCATCTTTCCGTAATCTGTAGTTAATGGGCGACCCCATTGACACTAGCCTCAAGCTAACTTTCCTGTTGTATCATGCCGCAGGTTGCAGGCAGCAGAATCCATGTAGCGTTATTCATTGTGGTTCTGGAGCTCTAGGTAGCATTCCAGGTCTCTTAGTACTGGCGGGTCAACACTAGGATGAGCAATGTATTAGAAGGACAGCCTGTGTGTTTGGGCCTTGGTCAGCAATGCAGCTTTGGGAAGAGCTAGATGCCGAGTCAGAGGCTATGAAGGGCTTCTTTGGTTAAACCTCTACATTTTTGCAAGTTGAAAGAACTCATGTATCTCCCTTCTAAAGCACCTTGGAGGTACCAAGTAGAGAAAGAATCAGCAAGGTCAATGCTCTGCTGGCCCCTTTGAAGATAAGTCTTGAAGGGAAACTTCATTTTCCTCTTTGGGATTTAGAGAGTTGGGGGCTCAATTCTCCCTGAGAAACACTGTAGTTGCAAGTGTTCCCTTCATAGCACAATTGCCTTTGTGACGACAAGTGAGTTTCTAGGAAAGAAACTCGGAGTTTGCCATTCTTTGCTGGTGCTCGTCCTTTGGTAATCTTCAGTGAATTGGTGACCCCGTTTGAGCACTAGCCTCAAGCTAATGTTCCTCTTGTATCATGCCACTTGTTGCCATGCAGCACAATCCTTGTAGCCTTATTCAGTGTGGTTCTGGAGCTCTAGGAAGCATTCCAGGTCTCTTAGTACTGGCGGATCTGCTCGACGATGAGAAACGTACAAGAAGGATGGCCTGTGTGTTTGGGGAGTTGTGAGCAGTGCACCCTTGGGAACAGCTAGATGCCGAGACATGGGAGGTGAAGGGCTTTTTTGTGAAACCTGTAGAATGTGGCAACTTGAAACAACTCAAGTATCTCCCTTCGAAAGCACGTTGGAGGTACTAAATAGAGGAAGAAACATGAGAGTCAGGGCTCTGCGGGCCATTTTGAATATAAGGCTGAAGGGAAACTTTATATTCCTCATTGGCCTTTAGAGAGTTGTGGGCTCAGTTCTCCCTGAGAAACTCTTTACTTGCGCATGTTCTCTTCATAGCACAATTGGCTTAGTGATGACAAGTGAGTTTCTAGGAAAGAAACTTGGAGGTTGCCATTCTTTGGTAGGTGCTCATCCTTCAGTAATCTGTAGTGAATGGGCGACCCCAAAGAACACTAGCCTCAAGCTAACGTTCCTCTTGTTTCACACCACACTTTGGCATGCAGCAGAATCCATGTAGCGTTATTCAGTGTGGTTTTGAGCTCTAGGAAGCATTCCAGGTCTCTTAGTACAGGCGGGTCTGTACCAGGATGAGAAAACTACAGGCAGCATTGCCTGTGTGTTTGGTGAGTTGTGAGAAGTGCACCACTGGGAACAGCTAGATGCCGAGTCATGGGAAGTGATTGGCTTCTTTTCTTAGATTCCAGAAGGTAGTAAATTGAAACAACTCAAGTATCTCCCTTCTAAAGCACCTTGGAAGTACAACGTTGAGACAGAAAGAGCAGAGACAAGGCTCTGTGGGCCCTTTTGTATATAAGGCTTGAATGGAAACTTTATGTTCCTCATTGGGATTTAGAGAGTTGCGGGCTCAATTCTCCCTGAGAAACACTGTAGTTGCACATGTTCTCTTCATAGCAGAGTTGTCTTTGTGATGACAAGTGAGTTTCTAGGAAAGAAATATGGAGGTTGCCATTCTTTGGTAGCTGCTCATCCTTCCGTAATCTGTAGTGAATGGGCGACCCCAAAGAACACTAGCCTCAAGCTAACTTTCCTGTTGTATCATGCCGCAGCTTGCAGGCAGCAGAATCCATGTAGCGTTATTCATTGTGGTTCTGGAGCTCCTGGTAGCATTCCAGGTCTCTTAGTACTGGCGGGTCAACACTAGGATGAGCAATGTATTAGAAGGACAGCCTGTGTGTTTGGGCCTTGGTCAGCAATGCAGCTTTGGGAAGAGCTAGATGCCGAGTCAGAGGCTATGAAGGGCTTCTTTGGTTAAACCTCTACATTTTTGCAAGTTGAAAGAACTCATGTATCTCCCTTCTAAAGCACCTTGGAGGTACAAAGTAGAGAAAGAATCAGCAAGGTCAATGCTCTGCTGGCCCCTTTGAAGATAAGTCTTGAAGGGAAACTTCATTTTCCTCTTTGGGATTTAGAGAGTTGGGGGCTCAATTCTCCCTGAGAAACACTGTAGTTGCACGTGTCCCCTTCATAGCACGATTGCCTTTGTGACGACAAGTGAGTTTCTAGGAAAGAAACTCGGAGTTTGCCATTCTTTGCTGGTGCTCGTCCTTTGGTAATCTTCAGTGAATTGGTGACCCCGTTTGAGCACTAGCCTCAAGCTAACGTTCTTCTTGTATCATGCCACTTGTTGCCATGCAGCACAATCCTTGTAGCCTTATTCAGTGTGGTTCTGGAGCTCTAGGAAGCATTCCAGGTCTCTTAGTACTGGCGGATCTGTACCAGGATGAGAAAACTACAGGCAGCATTGCCTGTGTGTTTGGTGAGTTGTGAGCAGTGCACCACTGGGAACAGCTAGATGCCGAGTCATGGGAAGTGATTGGCTTCTTTTCTTAGATTCCAGAAGGTAGTAAATTGAAACAACTCAAGTATCTCCCTTCTAAAGCACCTTGGAAGTACAACGTAGAGAAAGAAACAGCAGAGACAAGGCTCTGTGGGCCCTTTTGTATATAAGGCTTGAAGGGAAACTTTATGTTCCTCATTGGGATTTAGAGAGTTGCGGGCTCAATTCTTCCTGAGAAACACTGTAGTTGCACATGTTCTCTTCATAGCAGAGTTGTCTTTGTGATGACAAGTGAGTTTCTAGGAAAGAAATATGGAGGTTGCCATTCTTTGGTAGCTGCTCATCCTTCCGTAATCTGTAGTGAATGGGCGACCCCAAAGAACACTCGCCTCAAGCTAACGTTCCTCTTGTATCATGCCGCAGGTTGCAGGCAGCAGAATCCATGTAGCGTTATTCATTGTGGTTCTTGAGCTCTAGGTAGCATTCCAGGTCTCTTAGGACTGGCGGGTCAACACTAGGATAGGCAACGTATTAGAAGGACGGCCTGTGTGTTTGGGCCTTTGTGAGCAATGCAGCTTTTGGGAAGAGCTAGATGCCGAGTCACAGGCTGTGAAGGGCTTCTTTGCTTAAACATCTACATTTTTGCAAGTTGAAAGAACTCATGTATCTCCCTTCTAAAGCACCTTGGAGGTACAAAGTAGAGAAAGAATCAGCAAGGTCAATGCTCTGCTGGCCCCTTTGAAGATAAGTCTTGAGGGAAACTTCATTTTCCTCTTTGGGATTTAGAGAGTTGGGGGCTCAATTCTCCCTGAGAAACACTGTAGTTGCACGAGTTCCCGTCATAGCACAAATGCCTTTGTGACGACAAGTGAATTTCTAGGAAAGAAACTCGGAGTTTGCCATTCTTTGCTGGTGCTCGTCCTTTGGTAATTTTCAGTGAATTGGTGACCCCGTTTGAGCACTAGCCTCAAGCTAACGTTCCTCTTGTATCATGCCACTTGTTGGCATGCAGCACAATCCTTGTAGCCTTATTCAGTGTGGTTCTGGAGCTCTAGGAAGCATTCCAGGTCTCTTAGTACAGGCGGGTCTGTACTAGAAAGAGAAAACTACAGGCAGGATGGCCTGTGTTTTTGGTGAGTTGTCAGCAGTGCACCACTGGGAACAGCTAGATGCCGAGTCATGGGAAGTGATTGCCTTCTTTTCTTACACTCCAGAAAGTAGTCAGTTGAAACAACTCAAGTATCTCCCTTCCAAAGCACCTTGGAAGTACAACGTAGAGAAAGAAAGAGCAGAGACAAGGCTCTGTGGGCCCTTTTGTATATAAGGCTTGAAGGGAAACTTTATGTTCCTCATAGGGATTTAGATAGTTGCGGGCTCAATTCTCCCTGAGAAATACTGTAGTTGAACATGTTCTCTTCATAGCACAGTTGCCTTTGTGATGACAAGTGAGTTTCTAGGAAAGAAATATGCAGGTTGCCATTCTTTGGTAGCTGCTCATCTTTCCGTAATCTGTAGTTAATGGGCGACCCCATTGACACTAGCCTCAAGCTAACTTTCCTGTTGTATCATGCCGCAGGTTGCAGGCAGCAGAATCCATGTAGCGTTATTCATTGTGGTTCTGGAGCTCTAGGTAGCATTCCAGGTCTCTTAGTACTGGCGGGTCAACACTAGGATGAGCAATGTATTAGAAGGACAGCCTGTGTGTTTGGGCCTTGGTCAGCAATGCAGCTTTGGGAAGAGCTAGATGCCGAGTCAGAGGCTATGAAGGGCTTCTTTGGTTAAACCTCTACATTTTTGCAAGTTGAAAGAACTCATGTATCTCCCTTCTAAAGCACCTTGGAGGTACCAAGTAGAGAAAGAATCAGCAAGGTCAATGCTCTGCTGGCCCCTTTGAAGATAAGTCTTGAAGGGAAACTTCATTTTCCTCTTTGGGATTTAGAGAGTTGGGGGCTCAATTCTCCCTGAGAAACACTGTAGTTGCACGTGTTCCCTTCATAGCACAATTGCCTTTGTGACGACAAGTGAGTTTCTAGGAAAGAAACTCGGAGTTTGCCATTCTTTGCTGGTGCTCGTCCTTTGGTAATCTTCAGTGAATTGGTGACCCCGTTTGAGCACTAGCCTCAAGCTAATGTTCCTCTTGTATCATGCCACTTGTTGCCATGCAGCACAATCCTTGTAGCCTTATTCAGTGTGGTTCTGGAGCTCTAGGAAGCATTCCAGGTCTCTTAGTACTGGCGGATCTGCTCGACGATGAGAAACGTACAAGAAGGATGGCCTGTGTGTTTGGGGAGTTGTGAGCAGTGCACCCTTGGGAACAGCTAGATGCCGAGACATGGGAGGTGAAGGGCTTTTTTGTGAAACCTGTAGAATGTGGCAACTTGAAACAACTCAAGTATCTCCCTTCGAAAGCACGTTGGAGGTACTAAATAGAGGAAGAAACATGAGAGTCAGGGCTCTGCGGGCCATTTTGAATATAAGGCTGAAGGGAAACTTTATATTCCTCATTGGCCTTTAGAGAGTTGTGGGCTCAGTTCTCCCTGAGAAACTCTTTACTTGCGCATGTTCTCTTCATAGCACAATTGGCTTAGTGATGACAAGTGAGTTTCTAGGAAAGAAACTTGGAGGTTGCCATTCTTTGGTAGGTGCTCATCCTTCAGTAATCTGTAGTGAATGGGCGACCCCAAAGAACACTAGCCTCAAGCTAACGTTCCTCTTGTTTCACACCACACTTTGGCATGCAGCAGAATCCATGTAGCGTTATTCAGTGTGGTTTTGAGCTCTAGGAAGCATTCCAGGTCTCTTAGTACAGGCGGGTCTGTACCAGGATGAGAAAACTACAGGCAGCATTGCCTGTGTGTTTGGTGAGTTGTGAGAAGTGCACCACTGGGAACAGCTAGATGCCGAGTCATGGGAAGTGATTGGCTTCTTTTCTTAGATTCCAGAAGGTAGTAAATTGAAACAACTCAAGTATCTCCCTTCTAAAGCACCTTGGAAGTACAACGTTGAGACAGAAAGAGCAGAGACAAGGCTCTGTGGGCCCTTTTGTATATAAGGCTTGAATGGAAACTTTATTTTCCTCATTGGGATTTAGAGAGTTGCGGGCTCAATTCTCCCTGAGAAACACTGTAGTTGCACATGTTCTCTTCATAGCAGAGTTGTCTTTGTGATGACAAGTGAGTTTCTAGGAAAGAAATATGGAGGTTGCCATTCTTTGGTAGCTGCTCATCCTTCCGTAATCTGTAGTGAATGGGCGACCCCAAAGAACACTAGCCTCAAGCTAACTTTCCTGTTGTATCATGCCGCAGCTTGCAGGCAGCAGAATCCATGTAGCGTTATTCATTGTGGTTCTGGAGCTCCTGGTAGCATTCCAGGTCTCTTAGTACTGGCGGGTCAACACTAGGATGAGCAATGTATTAGAAGGACAGCCTGTGTGTTTGGGCCTTGGTCAGCAATGCAGCTTTGGGAAGAGCTAGATGCCGAGTCAGAGGCTATGAAGGGCTTCTTTGGTTAAACCTCTACATTTTTGCAAGTTGAAAGAACTCATGTATCTCCCTTCTAAAGCACCTTGGAGGTACAAAGTAGAGAAAGAATCAGCAAGGTCAATGCTCTGCTGGCCCCTTTGAAGATAAGTCTTGAAGGGAAACTTCATTTTCCTCTTTGGGATTTAGAGAGTTGGGGGCTCAATTCTCCCTGAGAAACACTGTAGTTGCACGTGTCCCCTTCATAGCACGATTGCCTTTGTGACGACAAGTGAGTTTCTAGGAAAGAAACTCGGAGTTTGCCATTCTTTGCTGGTGCTCGTCCTTTGGTAATCTTCAGTGAATTGGTGACCCCGTTTGAGCACTAGCCTCAAGCTAACGTTCCTCTTGTATCATACCACTTGTTGGCATGCAGCAGAATCCTTGTAGCCTTATTCAGTGTGGTTCTGGAGCTCTAGGAAGCATTCCAGGTCTCTTAGTACTGGCGGATCTGTACCAGGATGAGAATACTACAGGCAGCATTGCCTGTGTGTTTGGTGAGTTGTGAGCAGTGCACCACTGGGAACAGCTAGATGCCGAGTCATGGGAAGTGATTGGCTTCTTTTCTTAGATTCCAGAAGGTAGTAAATTGAAACAACTCAAGTATCTCCCTTCTAAAGCACCTTGGAAGTACAACGTAGAGAAAGAAACAGCAGAGACAAGGCTCTGTGGGCCCTTTTGTATATAAGGCTTGAAGGGAAACTTTATGTTCCTCATTGGGATTTAGAGAGTTGCGGGCTCAATTCTTCCTGAGAAACACTGTAGTTGCACATGTTCTCTTCATAGCAGAGTTGTCTTTGTGATGACAAGTGAGTTTCTAGGAAAGAAATATGGAGGTTGCCATTCTTTGGTAGCTGCTCATCCTTCCGTAATCTGTAGTGAATGGGCGACCCCAAAGAACACTCGCCTCAAGCTAACGTTCCTCTTGTATCATGCCGCAGGTTGCAGGCAGCAGAATCCATGTAGCGTTATTCATTGTGGTTCTTGAGCTCTAGGTAGCATTCCAGGTCTCTTAGGACTGGCGGGTCAACACTAGGATAGGCAACGTATTAGAAGGACGGCCTGTGTGTTTGGGCCTTTGTGAGCAATGCAGCTTTTGGGAAGAGCTAGATGCCGAGTCACAGGCTGTGAAGGGCTTCTTTGCTTAAACATCTACATTTTTGCAAGTTGAAAGAACTCATGTATCTCCCTTCTAAAGCACCTTGGAGGTACAAAGTAGAGAAAGAATCAGCAAGGTCAATGCTCTGCTGGCCCCTTTGAAGATAAGTCTTGAGGGAAACTTCATTTTCCTCTTTGGGATTTAGAGAGTTGGGGGCTCAATTCTCCCTGAGAAACACTGTAGTTGCACGAGTTCCCGTCATAGCACAAATGCCTTTGTGACGACAAGTGAATTTCTAGGAAAGAAACTCGGAGTTTGCCATTCTTTGCTGGTGCTCGTCCTTTGGTAATTTTCAGTGAATTGGTGACCCCGTTTGAGCACTAGCCTCAAGCTAACGTTCCTCTTGTATCATGCCACTTGTTGGCATGCAGCACAATCCTTGTAGCCTTATTCAGTGTGGTTCTGGAGCTCTAGGAAGCATTCCAGGTCTCTTAGTACAGGCGGGTCTGTACTAGAAAGAGAAAACTACAGGCAGGATGGCCTGTGTTTTTGGTGAGTTGTCAGCAGTGCACCACTGGGAACAGCTAGATGCCGAGTCATGGGAAGTGATTGCCTTCTTTTCTTACACTCCAGAAAGTAGTCAGTTGAAACAACTCAAGTATCTCCCTTCCAAAGCACCTTGGAAGTACAACGTAGAGAAAGAAAGAGCAGAGACAAGGCTCTGTGGGCCCTTTTGTATATAAGGCTTGAAGGGAAACTTTATGTTCCTCATAGGGATTTAGATAGTTGCGGGCTCAATTCTCCCTGAGAAATACTGTAGTTGAACATGTTCTCTTCATAGCACAGTTGCCTTTGTGATGACAAGTGAGTTTCTAGGAAAGAAATATGCAGGTTGCCATTCTTTGGTAGCTGCTCATCTTTCCGTAATCTGTAGTTAATGGGCGACCCCATTGACACTAGCCTCAAGCTAACTTTCCTGTTGTATCATGCCGCAGGTTGCAGGCAGCAGAATCCATGTAGCGTTATTCATTGTGGTTCTGGAGCTCTAGGTAGCATTCCAGGTCTCTTAGTACTGGCGGGTCAACACTAGGATGAGCAATGTATTAGAAGGACAGCCTGTGTGTTTGGGCCTTGGTCAGCAATGCAGCTTTGGGAAGAGCTAGATGCCGAGTCAGAGGCTATGAAGGGCTTCTTTGGTTAAACCTCTACATTTTTGCAAGTTGAAAGAACTCATGTATCTCCCTTCTAAAGCACCTTGGAGGTACCAAGTAGAGAAAGAATCAGCAAGGTCAATGCTCTGCTGGCCCCTTTGAAGATAAGTCTTGAAGGGAAACTTCATTTTCCTCTTTGGGATTTAGAGAGTTGGGGGCTCAATTCTCCCTGAGAAACACTGTAGTTGCACGTGTTCCCTTCATAGCACAATTGCCTTTGTGACGACAAGTGAGTTTCTAGGAAAGAAACTCGGAGTTTGCCATTCTTTGCTGGTGCTCGTCCTTTGGTAATCTTCAGTGAATTGGTGACCCCGTTTGAGCACTAGCCTCAAGCTAATGTTCCTCTTGTATCATGCCACTTGTTGCCATGCAGCACAATCCTTGTAGCCTTATTCAGTGTGGTTCTGGAGCTCTAGGAAGCATTCCAGGTCTCTTAGTACTGGCGGATCTGCTCGACGATGAGAAACGTACAAGAAGGATGGCCTGTGTGTTTGGGGAGTTGTGAGCAGTGCACCCTTGGGAACAGCTAGATGCCGAGACATGGGAGGTGAAGGGCTTTTTTGTGAAACCTGTAGAATGTGGCAACTTGAAACAACTCAAGTATCTCCCTTCGAAAGCACGTTGGAGGTACTAAATAGAGGAAGAAACATGAGAGTCAGGGCTCTGCGGGCCATTTTGAATATAAGGCTGAAGGGAAACTTTATATTCCTCATTGGCCTTTAGAGAGTTGTGGGCTCAGTTCTCCCTGAGAAACTCTTTACTTGCGCATGTTCTCTTCATAGCACAATTGGCTTAGTGATGACAAGTGAGTTTCTAGGAAAGAAACTTGGAGGTTGCCATTCTTTGGTAGGTGCTCATCCTTCAGTAATCTGTAGTGAATGGGCGACCCCAAAGAACACTAGCCTCAAGCTAACGTTCCTCTTGTTTCACACCACACTTTGGCATGCAGCAGAATCCATGTAGCGTTATTCAGTGTGGTTTTGAGCTCTAGGAAGCATTCCAGGTCTCTTAGTACAGGCGGGTCTGTACCAGGATGAGAAAACTACAGGCAGCATTGCCTGTGTGTTTGGTGAGTTGTGAGAAGTGCACCACTGGGAACAGCTAGATGCCGAGTCATGGGAAGTGATTGGCTTCTTTTCTTAGATTCCAGAAGGTAGTAAATTGAAACAACTCAAGTATCTCCCTTCTAAAGCACCTTGGAAGTACAACGTTGAGACAGAAAGAGCAGAGACAAGGCTCTGTGGGCCCTTTTGTATATAAGGCTTGAATGGAAACTTTATGTTCCTCATTGGGATTTAGAGAGTTGCGGGCTCAATTCTCCCTGAGAAACACTGTAGTTGCACATGTTTTCTTCATAGCAGAGTTGTCTTTGTGATGACAAGTGAGTTTCTAGGAAAGAAATATGGAGGTTGCCATTCTTTGGTAGCTGCTCATCCTTCCGTAATCTGTAGTGAATGGGCGACCCCAAAGAACACTCGCCTCAAGCTAACGTTCCTCTTGTATCATGCCGCAGGTTGCAGGCAGCAGAATCCATGTAGCGTTATTCATTGTGGTTCTTGAGCTCTAGGTAGCATTCCAGGTCTCTTAGGCCTGGCGGGTCAACACTAGGATAGGCAACGTATTTGAAGGACGGCCTGTGTGTTTGGGCCTTTGTGAGCAATGCAGCTTTTGGGAAGAGCTAGATGCCGAGTCACAGGCTGTGAAGGGCTTCTTTGCTTAAACATCTACATTTTTGCAAGTTGAAAGAACTCATGTATCTCCCTTCTAAAGCACCTTGGAGGTACAAAGTAGAGAAAGAATCAGCAAGGTCAATGCTCTGCTGGCCCCTTTGAAGATAAGTCTTGAGGGAAACTTCATTTTCCTCTTTGGGATTTAGAGAGTTGGGGGCTCAATTCTCCCTGAGAAACACTGTAGTTGCACGAGTTCCCGTCATAGCACAAATGCCTTTGTGACGACAAGTGAGTTTCTAGGAAAGAAACTCGGAGTTTGCCATTCTTTGCTGGTGCTCGTCCTTTGGTAATCTTCAGTGAATTGGTGACCCCGTTTGAGCACTAGCGTCAAGCTAACGTTCCTCTTGTATCATGCCACTTGTTGGCATGCAGCAGAATCCTTGTAGCCTTATTCAGTGTGGTTCTGGAGCTCTAGGAAGCATTCCAGGTCTCTTAGTACAGGCGGGTCTGTACTAGGATGAGAAAACTACAGGCAGGATGGCGTGTGTGTTTGGTGAGTTGTGAGCAGTGCACCACTGGGAACAGCTAGATGCCGAGTCATGGGAAGTGATTGGCTTCTTTTCTTACACTCCAGGAAGTAGTCAGTTGAAACAACTCAAGTATCTCCCTTCTAAAGCACCTTGGAAGTACAACGTAGAGAAAGAAAGAGCAGAGACAAGGCTCTGTGGGCCCTTTTGTATATAAGGCTTGAAGGGAAACTTTATGTTCCTCATAGGGATTTAGAGAGTTGCGGGCTCAATTCTCCCTGAGAAACACCGTAGTTGAACATGTTCTCTTCATAGCACAATTGGCTTAGTGATGACAAGTGAGTTTCTAGGAAAGAAATATGCAGGTTGCCATTCTTTGGTAGCTGCTCATCCTTCCGTAATCTGTAGTGAATGGGCGACCCCATTGAACACTAGCCTCAAGCTAACTTTCCTGTTGTATCATGCCGCAGGTTGCAGGCAGCAGAATCCATGTAGCGTTATTCATTGTGGTTCTGGAGCTCTAGGTAGCATTCCAGGTCTCTTAGTACTGGCGGGTCAACACTAGGATGAGCAATGTATTAGAAGGACAGCCTGTGTGTTTGGGCCTTGGTCAGCAATGCAGCTTTGGGAAGAGCTAGATGCCGAGTCAGAGGCTATGAAGGGCTTCTGTGGTTAAACCTCTACATTTTTGCAAGTTGAAAGAACTCATGTATCTCCCTTCTAAAGCACCTTCGAGGTACAAAGTAGAGAAAGAATCAGCAAGGTCAATGCTCTGCTGGCCCCTTTGAAGATAAGTCTTGAAGGGAAACTTCATTTTCCTCTTTGGGATTTAGAGAGTTGGGGGCTCAATTCTCCCTGAGAAACACTGTAGTTGCACGTGTTCCCTTCATAGCACAATTGCTTTTGTGACGACAAGTGAGTTTCTAGGAAAGAAACTCGGAGTTTGCCATTCTTTGCTGGTGCTCGTCCTTTGGTAATCTTCAGTGAATTGGTGACCCCGTTTGAGCACTAGCCTCAAGCTAATGTTCCTCTTGTATCATGCCACTTGTTGCCATGCAGCACGATCCTTGTAGCCTTAATCAGTGTGGTTCTGGAGCTCTAGGAAGCATTCCAGGTCTCTTAGTACTGGCGGATCTGCTCGACGATGAGAAACGTACAAGAAGGATGGCCTGTGTGTTTGGGGAGTTGTGAGCAGTGCACCCTTGGGAACAGCTAGATGCCGAGACATGGGAGATGAAGGGCTTTTTTGTGAAACCTGTAGAATGTGGCAACTTGAAACAACTCAAGTATCTCCCTTCGAAAGCACGTTGGAGGTACTAAATAGAGGAAGAAACATGAGAGTCAGGGCTCTGCGGGCCATTTTGAATATAAGGCTGAAGGGAAACTTTATATTCCTCATTGGCCTTTAGAGAGTTGTGGGCTCAGTTCTCCCTGAGAAACTCTTTACTTGCACATGTTCTCTTCATAGCACAATTGGCTTAGTGATGACAAGTGAATTTCTAGGAAAGAACCTTGGAGGTTGCCATTCTTTGGTAGGTGCTCATCCTTCAGTAATCTGTAGTGAATGGGCGACCCCAAAGAACACTAGCCTCAAGCTAACGTTCCTCTTGTTTCACACCACACTTTGGCATGCAGCAGAATCCATGTAGCGTTATTCAGTGTGGTTTTGAGCTCTAAGAAGCATTCCATGTCCCTTAGTACAGGCGGGTCTGTACCAGGATGAGAAAACTACAGGCAGAATTGCCTGTGTGTTTGGTGAGTTGTGAGCAGTGCACCACTGGGAACAGCTAGATGCCGAGTCATGGGAAGTGATTGGCTTCTTTTCTTAGATTCCAGAAGGTAGTAAATTGAAACAACTCAAGTATCTCCCTTCTAAAGCACCTTGGAAGTACAACGTAGAGAAAGAAACAGCAGAGACAAGGCTCTGTGGGCCCTTTTGTATATAAGGCTTGAAGGGAAACTTTATGTTCCTCATTGGGATTTAGAGAGTTGCGGGCTCAATTCTCCCTGAGAAACACTGTAGTTGCACATGTTCTCTTCATAGCAGAGTTGTCTTTGTGATGACAAGTGAGTTTCTAGGAAAGAAATATGGAGGTTGCCATTCTTTGGTAGCTGCTCATCCTTTCGTAATCTCTAGTGAATGGGCGACCCCAAAGAACACTCGCCTCAAGCTAACGTTCCTCTTGTATCATGCCACAGGTTGCAGGCAGCAGAATCCATGTAGCGTTATTCATTGTTGTTCTTGAGCTCTAGGTAGCATTCCAGGTCTCTTAGGACTGGCGGGTCAATACTAGGATAGGCAACGTATTAGAAGGACGGCCTGTGTGTTTGGGCCTTTGTGAGCAATGCAGCTTTTGGGAAGAGCAAGATGCCGAGTCACAGGCTGTGAAGGGCTTCTTTGCTTAAACATCTACATTTTTGCAAGTTGAAAGAACTCATGTATCTCCCTTCTAAAGCACCTTGGAGGTACAAAGTAGAGAAAGAATCAGCAAGGTCAATGCTCTGCTGGCCCCTTTGAAGATAAGTCTTGAGGGAAACTTCATTTTCCTCTTTGGGATTTAGAGAGTTGGGGGCTCAATTCTCCCTGAGAAACACTGTAGTTGCACGAGTTCCCGTCATAGCACAAATGCCTTTGTGACGACAAGTGAGTTTCTAGGAAAGAAACTCGGAGTTTGCCATTCTTTGCTGGTGCTCGTCCTTTGGTAATCTTCAGTGAATTGGTGACCCCGTTTGAGCACTAGCGTCAAGCTAACGTTCCTCTTGTATCATGCCACTTGTTGGCATGCAGCAGAATCCTTGTAGCCTTATTCAGTGTGGTTCTGGAGCTCTAGGAAGCATTCCAGGTCTCTTAGTACAGGCGGGTCTGTACTAGGATGAGAAAACTACAGGCAGGATGGCGTGTGTGTTTGGTGAGTTGTGAGCAGTGCACCACTGGGAACAGCTAGATGCCGAGTCATGGGAAGTGATTGGCTTCTTTTCTTACACTCCAGGAAGTAGTCAGTTGAAACAACTCAAGTATCTCCCTTCTAAAGCACCTTGGAAGTACAACGTAGAGAAAGAAAGAGCAGAGACAAGGCTCTGTGGGCCCTTTTGTATATAAGGCTTGAAGGGAAACTTTATGTTCCTCATTGGGATTTAGAGAGTTGCGGGCTCAATTCTCCCTGAGAAACACTGTAGTTGCACATGTTTTCTTCATAGCAGAGTTGTCTTTGTGATGACAAGTGAGTTTCTAGGAAAGAAATATGGAGGTTGCCATTCTTTGGTAGCTGCTCATCCTTCCGTAATCTGTAGTGAATGGGCGACCCCAAAGAACACTCGCCTCAAGCTAACGTTCCTCTTGTATCATGCCGCAGGTTGCAGGCAGCAGAATCCATGTAGCGTTATTCATTGTGGTTCTTGAGCTCTAGGTAGCATTCCAGGTCTCTTAGGCCTGGCGGGTCAACACTAGGATAGGCAACGTATTTGAAGGACGGCCTGTGTGTTTGGGCCTTTGTGAGCAATGCAGCTTTTGGGAAGAGCTAGATGCCGAGTCACAGGCTGTGAAGGGCTTCTTTGCTTAAACATCTACATTTTTGCAAGTTGAAAGAACTCATGTATCTCCCTTCTAAAGCACCTTGGGGGTACAAAGTAGAGAAAGAATCAGCAAGGTCAATGCTCTGCTGGCCCCTTTGAAGATAAGTCTTGAGGGAAACTTCATTTTCCTCTTTGGGATTTAGAGAGTTGGGGGCTCAATTCTCCCTGAGAAACACTGTAGTTGCACGAGTTCCCGTCATAGCACAAATGCCTTTGTGACGACATGTGAGTTTCTAGGAAAGAAACTCGGAGTTTGCCATTCTTTGCTGGTGCTCGTCCTTTGGTAATCTTCAGTGAATTGGTGACCCCGTTTGAGCACTAGCGTCAAGCTAACGTTCCTCTTGTATCATGCCACTTGTTGGCATGCAGCAGAATCCTTGTAGCCTTATTCAGTGTGGTTCTGGAGCTCTAGGAAGCATTCCAGGTCTCTTAGTACAGGCGGGTCTGTACTAGGATGAGAAAACTACAGGCAGGATGGCGTGTGTGTTTGGTGAGTTGTGAGCAGTGCACCACTGGGAACAGCTAGATGCCGAGTCATGGGAAGTGATTGGCTTGTTTTCTTACACTCCAGGAAGTAGTCAGTTGAAACAACTCAAGTATCTCCCTTCTAAAGCACCTTGGAAGTACAACGTAGAGAAAGAAAGAGCAGAGACAAGGCTCTGTGGGCCCTTTTGTATATAAGGCTTGAAGGGAAACTTTATGTTCCTCATAGGGATTTAGAGAGTTGCGGGCTCAATTCTCCCTGAGAAACACCGTAGTTGAACATGTTCTCTTCATAGCACAATTGGCTTAGTGATGACAAGTGAGTTTCTAGGAAAGAAATATGCAGGTTGCCATTCTTTGGTAGCTGCTCATCCTTCCGTAATCTGTAGTGAATGGGCGACCCCATTGAACACTAGCCTCAAGCTAACTTTCCTGTTGTATCATGCCGCAGGTTGCAGGCAGCAGAATCCATGTAGCGTTATTCATTGTGGTTCTGGAGCTCTAGGTAGCATTCCAGGTCTCTTAGTATTGGCGGGTCAACACTAGGATGAGCAATGTATTAGAAGGACAGCCTGTGTGTTTGGGCCTTGGTCAGCAATGCAGCTTTGGGAAGAGCTAGATGCCGAGTCAGAGGCTATGAAGGGCTTCTGTGGTTAAACCTCTACATTTTTGCAAGTTGAAAGAACTCATGTATCTCCCTTCTAAAGCACCTTCGAGGTACAAAGTAGAGAAAGAATCAGCAAGGTCAATGCTCTGCTGGCCCCTTTGAAGATAAGTCTTGAAGGGAAACTTCATTTTCCTCTTTGGGATTTAGAGAGTTGGGGGCTCAATTCTCCCTGAGAAACACTGTAGTTGCACGTGTTCCCTTCATAGCACAATTGCCTTTGTGACGACAAGTGAGTTTCTAGGAAAGAAACTCGGAGTTTGCCATTCTTTGCTGGTGCTCGTCCTTTGGTAATCTTCAGTGAATTGGTGACCCCGTTTGAGCACTAGCCTCAAGCTAATGTTCCTCTTGTATCATGCCACTTGTTGCCATGCAGCACAATCCTTGTAGCCTTATTCAGTGTGGTTCTGGAGCTCTAGGAAGCATTCCAGGTCTCTTAGTACTGGCGGATCTGCTCGACGATGAGAAACGTACAAGAAGGATGGCCTGTGTGTTTGGGGAGTTGTGAGCAGTGCACCCTTGGGAACAGCTAGATGCCGAGACATGGGAGGTGAAGGGCTTTTTTGTGAAACCTGTAGAATGTGGCAACTTGAAACAACTCAAGTATCTCCCTTCGAAAGCACGTTGGAGGTACTAAATAGAGGAAGAAACATGAGAGTCAGGGCTCTGCGGGCCATTTTGAATATAAGGCTGAAGGGAAACTTTATATTCCTCATTGGCCTTTAGAGAGTTGTGGGCTCAGTTCTCCCTGAGAAACTCTTTACTTGCGCATGTTCTCTTCATAGCACAATTGGCTTAGTGATGACAAGTGAGTTTCTAGGAAAGAAACTTGGAGGTTGCCATTCTTTGGTAGCTGCTCATCCTTCAGTAATCTGTAGTGAATGGGCGACCCCAAAGAACACTAGCCTCAAGCTAACGTTCCTCTTGTTTCACACCACACTTTGGCATGCAGCAGAATCCATGTAGCGTTATTCAGTGTGGTTTTGAGCTCTAGGAAGCATTCCAGGTCTCTTAGTACAGGCGGGTCTGTACCAGGATGAGAAAACTACAGGCAGCATTGCCTGTGTGTTTGGTGAGTTGTGAGAAGTGCACCACTGGGAACAGCTAGATGCCGAGTCATGGGAAGTGATTGGCTTCTTTTCTTAGATTCCAGAAGGTAGTAAATTGAAACAACTCAAGTATCTCCCTTCTAAAGCACCTTGGAAGTACAACGTTGAGACAGAAAGAGCAGAGACAAGGCTCTGTGGGCCCTTTTGTATATAAGGCTTGAATGGAAACTTTATGTTCCTCATTGGGATTTAGAGAGTTGCGGGCTCAATTCTCCCTGAGAAACACTGTAGTTGCACATGTTTTCTTCATAGCAGAGTTGTCTTTGTGATGACAAGTGAGTTTCTAGGAAAGAAATATGGAGGTTGCCATTCTTTGGTAGCTGCTCATCCTTCCGTAATCTGTAGTGAATGGGCGACCCCAAAGAACACTCGCCTCAAGCTAACGTTCCTCTTGTATCATGCCGCAGGTTGCAGGCAGCAGAATCCATGTAGCGTTATTCATTGTGGTTCTTGAGCTCTAGGTAGCATTCCAGGTCTCTTAGGCCTGGCGGGTCAACACTAGGATAGGCAACGTATTTGAAGGACGGCCTGTGTGTTTGGGCCTTTGTGAGCAATGCAGCTTTTGGGAAGAGCTAGATGCCGAGTCACAGGCTGTGAAGGGCTTCTTTGCTTAAACATCTACATTTTTGCAAGTTGAAAGAACTCATGTATCTCCCTTCTAAAGCACCTTGGAGGTACAAAGTAGAGAAAGAATCAGCAAGGTCAATGCTCTGCTGGCCCCTTTGAAGATAAGTCTTGAGGGAAACTTCATTTTCCTCTTTGGGATTTAGAGAGTTGGGGGCTCAATTCTCCCTGAGAAACACTGTAGTTGCACGAGTTCCCGTCATAGCACAAATGCCTTTGTGACGACAAGTGAGTTTCTAGGAAAGAAACTCGGAGTTTGCCATTCTTTGCTGGTGCTCGTCCTTTGGTAATCTTCAGTGAATTGGTGACCCCGTTTGAGCACTAGCGTCAAGCTAACGTTCCTCTTGTATCATGCCACTTGTTGGCATGCAGCAGAATCCTTGTAGCCTTATTCAGTGTGGTTCTGGAGCTCTAGGAAGCATTCCAGGTCTCTTAGTACAGGCGGGTCTGTACTAGGATGAGAAAACTACAGGCAGGATGGCGTGTGTGTTTGGTGAGTTGTGAGCAGTGCACCACTGGGAACAGCTAGATGCCGAGTCATGGGAAGTGATTGGCTTCTTTTCTTACACTCCAGGAAGTAGTCAGTTGAAACAACTCAAGTATCTCCCTTCTAAAGCACCTTGGAAGTACAACGTAGAGAAAGAAAGAGCAGAGACAAGGCTCTGTGGGCCCTTTTGTATATAAGGCTTGAAGGGAAACTTTATGTTCCTCATAGGGATTTAGAGAGTTGCGGGCTCAATTCTCCCTGAGAAACACCGTAGTTGAACATGTTCTCTTCATAGCACAATTGGCTTAGTGATGACAAGTGAGTTTCTAGGAAAGAAATATGCAGGTTGCCATTCTTTGGTAGCTGCTCATCCTTCCGTAATCTGTAGTGAATGGGCGACCCCATTGAACACTAGCCTCAAGCTAACTTTCCTGTTGTATCATGCCGCAGGTTGCAGGCAGCAGAATCCATGTAGCGTTATTCATTGTGGTTCTGGAGCTCTAGGTAGCATTCCAGGTCTCTTAGTACTGGCGGGTCAACACTAGGATGAGCAATGTATTAGAAGGACAGCCTGTGTGTTTGGGCCTTGGTCAGCAATGCAGCTTTGGGAAGAGCTAGATGCCGAGTCAGAGGCTATGAAGGGCTTCTGTGGTTAAACCTCTACATTTTTGCAAGTTGAAAGAACTCATGTATCTCCCTTCTAAAGCACCTTCGAGGTACAAAGTAGAGAAAGAATCAGCAAGGTCAATGCTCTGCTGGCCCCTTTGAAGATAAGTCTTGAAGGGAAACTTCATTTTCCTCTTTGGGATTTAGAGAGTTGGGGGCTCAATTCTCCCTGAGAAACACTGTAGTTGCACGTGTTCCCTTCATAGCACAATTGCTTTTGTGACGACAAGTGAGTTTCTAGGAAAGAAACTCGGAGTTTGCCATTCTTTGCTGGTGCTCGTCCTTTGGTAATCTTCAGTGAATTGGTGACCCCGTTTGAGCACTAGCCTCAAGCTAATGTTCCTCTTGTATCATGCCACTTGTTGCCATGCAGCACGATCCTTGTAGCCTTAATCAGTGTGGTTCTGGAGCTCTAGGAAGCATTCCAGGTCTCTTAGTACTGGCGGATCTGCTCGACGATGAGAAACGTACAAGAAGGATGGCCTGTGTGTTTGGGGAGTTGTGAGCAGTGCACCCTTGGGAACAGCTAGATGCCGAGACATGGGAGATGAAGGGCTTTTTTGTGAAACCTGTAGAATGTGGCAACTTGAAACAACTCAAGTATCTCCCTTCGAAAGCACGTTGGAGGTACTAAATAGAGGAAGAAACATGAGAGTCAGGGCTCTGCGGGCCATTTTGAATATAAGGCTGAAGGGAAACTTTATATTCCTCATTGGCCTTTAGAGAGTTGTGGGCTCAGTTCTCCCTGAGAAACTCTTTACTTGCACATGTTCTCTTCATAGCACAATTGGCTTAGTGATGACAAGTGAATTTCTAGGAAAGAACCTTGGAGGTTGCCATTCTTTGGTAGGTGCTCATCCTTCAGTAATCTGTAGTGAATGGGCGACCCCAAAGAACACTAGCCTCAAGCTAACGTTCCTCTTGTTTCACACCACACTTTGGCATGCAGCAGAATCCATGTAGCGTTATTCAGTGTGGTTTTGAGCTCTAAGAAGCATTCCAGGTCCCTTAGTACAGGCGGGTCTGTACCAGGATGAGAAAACTACAGGCAGAATTGCCTGTGTGTTTGGTGAGTTGTGAGCAGTGCACCACTGGGAACAGCTAGATGCCGAGTCATGGGAAGTGATTGGCTTCTTTTCTTAGATTCCAGAAGGTAGTAAATTGAAACAACTCAAGTATCTCCCTTCTAAAGCACCTTGGAAGTACAACGTAGAGAAAGAAACAGCAGAGACAAGGCTCTGTGGGCCCTTTTGTATATAAGGCTTGAAGGGAAACTTTATGTTCCTCATTGGGATTTAGAGAGTTGCGGGCTCAATTCTCCCTGAGAAACACTGTAGTTGCACATGTTCTCTTCATAGCAGAGTTGTCTTTGTGATGACAAGTGAGTTTCTAGGAAAGAAATATGGAGGTTGCCATTCTTTGGTAGCTGCTCATCCTTTCGTAATCTCTAGTGAATGGGCGACCCCAAAGAACACTCGCCTCAAGCTAACGTTCCTCTTGTATCATGCCACAGGTTGCAGGCAGCAGAATCCATGTAGCGTTATTCATTGTTGTTCTTGAGCTCTAGGTAGCATTCCAGGTCTCTTAGGACTGGCGGGTCAATACTAGGATAGGCAACGTATTAGAAGGACGGCCTGTGTGTTTGGGCCTTTGTGAGCAATGCAGCTTTTGGGAAGAGCAAGATGCCGAGTCACAGGCTGTGAAGGGCTTCTTTGCTTAAACATCTACATTTTTGCAAGTTGAAAGAACTCATGTATCTCCCTTCTAAAGCACCTTGGGGGTACAAAGTAGAGAAAGAATCAGCAAGGTCAATGCTCTGCTGGCCCCTTTGAAGATAAGTCTTGAGGGAAACTTCATTTTCCTCTTTGGGATTTAGAGAGTTGGGGGCTCAATTCTCCCTGAGAAACACTGTAGTTGCACGAGTTCCCGTCATAGCACAAATGCCTTTGTGCCGACAAGTGAGTTTCTAGGAAAGAAACTCGGAGTTTGCCATTCTTTGCTGGTGCTTGTCCTTTGGTAATCTTCAGTGAATTGGTGACCCCGTTTGAGCACTAGCGTCAAGCTAACGTTCCTCTTGTATCATGCCACTTGTTGGCATGCAGCAGAATCCTTGTAGCCTTATTCAGTGTGGTTCTGGAGCTCTAGGAAGCATTCCAGGTCTCTTAGTACAGGCGGGTCTGTACTAGGATGAGAAAACTACAGGCAGGATGGCCTGTGTGTTTGGTGAGTTGTCAGCAGTGCACCACTGGGAACAGCTAGATGCCGAGTCATGGGAAGTGATTGGCTTCTTTTCTTACACTCCAGGAAGTAGTCAGTTGAAACAACTCAAGTATCTCCCTTCTAAAGCACCTTGGAAGTACAACGTAGAGAAAGAAAGAGCAGAGACAAGGCTCTGTGGGCCCTTTTGTATATAAGGCTTGAAGGGAAACTTTATGTTCCTCATAGGGATTTAGAGAGTTGCGGGCTCAATTCTCCCTGAGAAACACTGTAGTTGAACATGTTCTCTTCATAGCACAATTGGCTTAGTGATGACAAGTGAGTTTCTAGGAAAGAAATATGCAGGTTGCCATTCTTTGGTAGCTGCTCATCCTTCCGTAATCTGTAGTGAATGGGCGACCCCATTGAACACTAGCCTCAAGCTAACTTTCCTGTTGTATCATGCCGCAGGTTGCAGGCAGCAGAATCCATGTAGCGTTATTCATTGTGGTTCTGGAGATCTAGGTAGCATTCCAGGTCTCTTAGTACTGGCGGGTCAACACTAGGATGAGCAATGTATTAGAAGGACAGCCTGTGTGTTTGGGCCTTGGTCAGCAATGCAGCTTTGGGAAGAGCTAGATGCCGAGTCAGAGGCTATGAAGGGCTTCTGTGGTTAAACCTCTACATTTTTGCAAGTTGAAAGAACTCATGTATCTCCCTTCTAAAGCACCTTGGAGGTACAAAGTAGAGAAAGAATCAGCAAGGTCAATGCTCTGCTGGCCCCTTTGAAGATAAGTCTTGAAGGGAAACTTCATTTTCCTCTTTGGGATTTAGAGAGTTGGGGGCTCAATTCTCCCTGAGAAACACTGTAGTTGCATGTGTTCCCTTTATAGCACAATTGCCTTTGTGACGACAAGTGAGTTTCTAGGAAAGAAACTCGGAGTTTGCCATTCTTTGCTGGTGCTCGTCCTTTGGTAATCTTCAGTGAATTGGTGACCCCGTTTGAGCACTAGCCTCAAGCTAATGTTCCTCTTGTATCATGCCACTTGTTGCCATGCAGCATGATCCTTGTAGCCTTAATCAGTGTGGTTCTGGAGCTCTAGGAAGCATTCCAGGTCTCTTAGTACTGGCGGATCTGCTCGACGATGAGAAACGTACAAGAAGGATGGCCTGTGTGTTTGGGGAGTTGTGAGCAGTGCACCCTTGGGAACAGCTAGATGCCGAGACATGGGAGATGAAGGGCTTTTTTGTGAAACCTGTAGAATGTGGCAACTTGAAACAACTCAAGTATCTCCCTTCGAAAGCACGTTGGAGGTACTAAATAGAGGAAGAAACATGAGTGTCAGGGCTCTGCGGGCCATTTTGAATATAAGGCTGAAGGGAAACTTTATATTCCTCATTGGCCTTTAGAGAGTTGTGGGCTCAGTTCTCCCTGAGAAACTCTTTACTTGCGCATGTTCTCTTCATAGCACAATTGGCTTATTGATGACAAGTGAGTTTCTAGGAAAGAAACTTGGAGGTTGCCATTCTTTGGTAGGTGCTCATCCTTCAGTAATCTGTAGTGAATGGGCGACCCCAAAGAACACTAGCCTCAAGCTAACGTTCCTCTTGTTTCACACCACACTTTGGCATGCAGCAGAATCCATGTAGCGTTATTCAGTGTGGTTTTGAGCTCTAAGAAGCATTCCAGGTCCCTTAGTACAGGCGGGTCTGTACCAGGATGAGAAAACTACAGACAGGATTGCCTGTGTGTTTGGTGAGTTGTGAGCAGTGCACCACTGGGAACAGCTAGATGCCGAGTCATGGGAAGTGATTGGCTTCTTTTCTTAGATTCCAGAAGGTAGTAAATTGAAACAACTCAAGTATCTCCCTTCTAAAGCACCTTGGAAGTACAACGTAGAGAAAGAAACAGCAGAGACAAGGCTCTGTGGGCCCTTTTGTATATAAGGCTTGAAGGGAAACTTTATGTTCCTCATTGGGATTTAGAGAGTTGCGGGCTCAATTCTCCCTGAGAAACACTGTAGTTGCACATGTTCTCTTCATAGCAGAGTTGTCTTTGTGATGACAAGTGAGTTTCTAGGAAAGAAATATGGAGGTTGCCATTCTTTGGTAGCTGCTCATCCTTCCGTAATCTGTAGTGAATGGGCGACCCCAAAGAACACTCGCCTCAAGCTAACGTTCCTCTTGTATCATGCCACAGGTTGCAGGCACCAGAATCCATGTAGCGTTATTCATTGTGGTTCTTGAGCTCTAGGTAGCATTCCAGGTCTCTTAGGACAGGCGGGACAATACTAGGATAGGCAACGTATTAGAAGGACGGCCTGTGTGTTTGGGCCTTTGTGAGCAATGCAGCTTTTGGGAAGAGCAAGATGCCGAGTCACAGGCTGTGAAGGGCTTCTTTGCTTAAACATCTACATTTTTGCAAGTTGAAAGAACTCATGTATCTCCCTTCTAAAGCACCTTGGAGGTACAAAGTAGAGAAAGAATCAGCAAGGTCAATGCTCTGCTGGCCCCTTTGAAGATAAGTCTTGAGGGAAACTTCATTTTCCTCTTTGGGATTTAGAGAGTTGGGGGCTCAATTCTCCCTGAGAAACACTGTAGTTGCACGAGTTCCCGTCATAGCACAAATGCCTTTGTGACGACAAGTGAGTTTCTAGGAAAGAAACTCGGAGTTTGCCATTCTTTGCTGGTGCTCGTCCTTTGGTAATCTTCAGTGAATTGGTGACCCCGTTTGAGCACTAGCGTCAAGCTAACGTTCCTCTTGTATCATGCCACTTGTTGGCATGCAGCAGAATCCTTGTAGCCTTATTCAGTGTGGTTCTGGAGCTCTAGGAAGCATTCCAGGTCTCTTAGTACAGGCGGGTCTGTACTAGGATGAGAAAACTACAGGCAATATGGCCTGTGTGTTTGGTGAGTTGTCAGCAGTGCACCACTGGGAACAGCTAGATGCCGAGTCATGGGAAGTGATTGGCTTCTTTTCTTACACTCCAGGAAGTAGTCAGTTGAAACAACTCAAGTATCTCCCTTCTAAAGCACCTTGGAAGTACAACGTAGAGAAAGAAAGAGCAGAGACAAGGCTCTGTGGGCCCTTTTGTATATAAGGCTGAAGGGAAACTTTATATTCCTCATTGGCCTTTAGAGAGTTGTGGGCTCAGTTCTCCCTGAGAAACTCTTTACTTGCACATGTTCTCTTCATAGCACAATTGGCTTAGTGATGACAAGTGAATTTCTAGGAAAGAACCTTGGAGGTTGCCATTCTTTGGTAGGTGCTCATCCTTCAGTAATCTGTAGTGAATGGGCGACCCCAAAGAACACTAGCCTCAAGCTAACGTTCCTCTTGTTTCACACCACACTTTGGCATGCAGCAGAATCCATGTAGCGTTATTCAGTGTGGTTTTGAGCTCTAAGAAGCATTCCAGGTCCCTTAGTACAGGCGGGTCTGTACCAGGATGAGAAAACTACAGGCAGCATTGCCTGTGTGTTTGGTGAGTTGTGAGCAGTGCACCACTGGGAACAGCTAGATGCCGAGTCATGGGAAGTGATTGGCTTCTTTTCTTAGATTCCAGAAGGTAGTAAATTGAAACAACTCAAGTATCTCCCTTCTAAAGCACCTTGGAAGTACAACGTAGAGAAAGAAATAGCAGAGACAAGGCTCTGTGGGCCCTTTTGTATATAAGGCTTGAAGGGAAACTTTATGTTCCTCATTGGGATTTAGAGAGTTGCGGGCTCAATTCTCCCTGAGAAACACTGTAGTTGCACATGTTCTCTTCATAGCAGAGTTGTCTTTGTGATGACAAGTGAGTTTCTAGGAAAGAAATATGGAGGTTGCCATTCTTTGGTAGCTGCTCATCCTTTCGTAATCTCTAGTGAATGGGCGACCCCATTGAACACTAGCCTCAAGCTAACTTTCCTGTTGTATCATGCCGCAGGTTGCAGGCAGCAGAATCCATGTAGCGTTATTCATTGTGGTTCTGGAGATCTAGGTAGCATTCCAGGTCTCTTAGTACTGGCGGGTCAACACTAGGATGAGCAATGTATTAGAAGGACAGCCTGTGTGTTTGGGCCTTGGTCAGCAATGCAGCTTTGGGAAGAGCTAGATGCCGAGTCAGAGGCTATGAAGGGCTTCTGTGGTTAAACCTCTACATTTTTGCAAGTTGAAAGAACTCATGTATCTCCCTTCTAAAGCACCTTGGAGGTACAAAGTAGAGAAAGAATCAGCAAGGTCAATGCTCTGCTGGCCCCTTTGAAGATAAGTCTTGAAGGGAAACTTCATTTTCCTCTTTGGGATTTAGAGAGTTGGGGGCTCAATTCTCCCTGAGAAACACTGTAGTTGCATGTGTTCCCTTTATAGCACAATTGCCTTTGTGACGACAAGTGAGTTTCTAGGAAAGAAACTCGGAGTTTGCCATTCTTTGCTGGTGCTCGTCCTTTGGTAATCTTCAGTGAATTGGTGACCCCGTTTGAGCACTAGCCTCAAGCTAATGTTCCTCTTGTATCATGCCACTTGTTGCCATGCAGCATGATCCTTGTAGCCTTAATCAGTGTGGTTCTGGAGCTCTAGGAAGCATTCCAGGTCTCTTAGTACTGGCGGATCTGCTCGACGATGAGAAACGTACAAGAAGGATGGCCTGTGTGTTTGGGGAGTTGTGAGCAGTGCACCCTTGGGAACAGCTAGATGCCGAGACATGGGAGATGAAGGGCTTTTTTGTGAAACCTGTAGAATGTGGCAACTTGAAACAACTCAAGTATCTCCCTTCGAAAGCACGTTGGAGGTACTAAATAGAGGAAGAAACATGAGTGTCAGGGCTCTGCGGGCCATTTTGAATATAAGGCTGAAGGGAAACTTTATATTCCTCATTGGCCTTTAGAGAGTTGTGGGCTCAGTTCTCCCTGAGAAACTCTTTACTTGCGCATGTTCTCTTCATAGCACAATTGGCTTATTGATGACAAGTGAGTTTCTAGGAAAGAAACTTGGAGGTTGCCATTCTTTGGTAGGTGCTCATCCTTCAGTAATCTGTAGTGAATGGGCGACCCCAAAGAACACTAGCCTCAAGCTAACGTTCCACTTGTTTCACACCACACTTTGGCATGCAGCAGAATCCATGTAGCGTTATTCAGTGTGGTTTTGAGCTCTAAGAAGCATTCCAGGTCTCTTAGTACAGGCGGGTCTGTACCAGGATGAGAAAACTACAGACAGGATTGCCTGTGTGTTTGCTGAGTTGTGAGCAGTGCACCACTGGGAACAGCTAGATGCCGAGTCATGGGAAGTGATTGGCTTCTTTTCTTAGATTCCAGAAGGTAGTAAATTGAAACAACTCAAGTATCTCCCTTCTAAAGCACCTTGGAAGTACAACGTAGAGAAAGAAACAGCAGAGACAAGGCTCTGTGGGCCCTTTTGTATATAAGGCTTGAAGGGAAACTTTATGTTCCTCATTGGGATTTAGAGAGTTGCGGGCTCAATTCTCCCTGAGAAACACTGTAGTTGCACATGTTCTCTTCATAGCAGAGTTGTCTTTGTGATGACAAGTGAGTTTCTAGGAAAGAAATATGGAGGTTGCCATTCTTTGGTAGCTGCTCATCCTTTCGTAATCTCTAGTGAATGGGCGACCCCAAAGAACACTCGCCTCAAGCTAACGTTCCTCTTGTATCATGCCACAGGTTGCAGGCAGCAGAATCCATGTAGCGTTATTCATTGTTGTTCTTGAGCTCTAGGTAGCATTCCAGGTCTCTTAGGACTGGCGGGTCAATACTAGGATAGGCAACGTATTAGAAGGACGGCCTGTGTGTTTGGGCCTTTGTGAGCAATGCAGCTTTTGGGAAGAGCAAGATGCCGAGTCACAGGCTGTGAAGGGCTTCTTTGCTTAAACATCTACATTTTTGCAAGTTGAAAGAACTCATGTATCTCCCTTCTAAAGCACCTTGGGGGTACAAAGTAGAGAAAGAATCAGCAAGGTCAATGCTCTGCTGGCCCCTTTGAAGATAAGTCTTGAGGGAAACTTCATTTTCCTCTTTGGGATTTAGAGAGTTGGGGGCTCAATTCTCCCTGAGAAACACTGTAGTTGCACGAGTTCCCGTCATAGCACAAATGCCTTTGTGCCGACAAGTGAGTTTCTAGGAAAGAAACTCGGAGTTTGCCATTCTTTGCTGGTGCTTGTCCTTTGGTAATCTTCAGTGAATTGGTGACCCCGTTTGAGCACTAGCGTCAAGCTAACGTTCCTCTTGTATCATGCCACTTGTTGGCATGCAGCAGAATCCTTGTAGCCTTATTCAGTGTGGTTCTGGAGCTGTAGGAAGCATTCCAGGTCTCTTAGTACAGGCGGGTCTGTACTAGGATGAGAAAACTACAGGCAGGATGGCCTGTGTGTTTGGTGAGTTGTCAGCAGTGCACCACTGGGAACAGCTAGATGCCGAGTCATGGGAAGTGATTGGCTTCTTTTCTTACACTCCAGGAAGTAGTCAGTTGAAACAACTCAAGTATCTCCCTTCTAAAGCACCTTGGAAGTACAACGTAGAGAAAGAAAGAGCAGAGACAAGGCTCTGTGGGCCCTTTTGTATATAAGGCTTGAAGGGAAACTTTATGTTCCTCATAGGGATTTAGAGAGTTGCGGGCTCAATTCTCCCTGAGAAACACTGTAGTTGAACATGTTCTCTTCATAGCACAATTGGCTTAGTGATGACAAGTGAGTTTCTAGGAAAGAAATATGCAGGTTGCCATTCTTTGGTAGCTGCTCATCCTTCCGTAATCTGTAGTGAATGGGCGACCCCATTGAACACTAGCCTCAAGCTAACTTTCCTGTTGTATCATGCCGCAGGTTGCAGGCAGCAGAATCCATGTAGCGTTATTCATTGTGGTTCTGGAGATCTAGGTAGCATTCCAGGTCTCTTAGTACTGGCGGGTCAACACTAGGATGAGCAATGTATTAGAAGGACAGCCTGTGTGTTTGGGCCTTGGTCAGCAATGCAGCTTTGGGAAGAGCTAGATGCCGAGTCAGAGGCTATGAAGGGCTTCTGTGGTTAAACCTCTACATTTTTGCAAGTTGAAAGAACTCATGTATCTCCCTTCTAAAGCACCTTGGAGGTACAAAGTAGAGAAAGAATCAGCAAGGTCAATGCTCTGCTGGCCCCTTTGAAGATAAGTCTTGAAGGGAAACTTCATTTTCCTCTTTGGGATTTAGAGAGTTGGGGGCTCAATTCTCCCTGAGAAACACTGTAGTTGCATGTGTTCCCTTTATAGCACAATTGCCTTTGTGACGACAAGTGAGTTTCTAGGAAAGAAACTCGGAGTTTGCCATTCTTTGCTGGTGCTCGTCCTTTGGTAATCTTCAGTGAATTGGTGACCCCGTTTGAGCACTAGCCTCAAGCTAATGTTCCTCTTGTATCATGCCACTTGTTGCCATGCAGCATGATCCTTGTAGCCTTAATCAGTGTGGTTCTGGAGCTCTAGGAAGCATTCCAGGTCTCTTAGTACTGGCGGATCTGCTCGACGATGAGAAACGTACAAGAAGGATGGCCTGTGTGTTTGGGGAGTTGTGAGCAGTGCACCCTTGGGAACAGCTAGATGCCGAGACATGGGAGATGAAGGGCTTTTTTGTGAAACCTGTAGAATGTGGCAACTTGAAACAACTCAAGTATCTCCCTTCGAAAGCACGTTGGAGGTACTAAATAGAGGAAGAAACATGAGAGTCAGGGCTCTGCGGGCCATTTTGAATATAAGGCTGAAGGGAAACTTTATATTCCTCATTGGCCTTTAGAGAGTTGTGGGCTCAGTTCTCCCTGAGAAACTCTTTACTTGCGCATGTTCTCTTCATAGCACAATTGGCTTATTGATGACAAGTGAGTTTCTAGGAAAGAAACTTGGAGGTTGCCATTCTTTGGTAGGTGCTCATCCTTCAGTAATCTGTAGTGAATGGGCGACCCCAAAGAACACTAGCCTCAAGCTAACGTTCCTCTTGTTTCACACCACACTTTGGCATGCAGCAGAATCCATGTAGCGTTATTCAGTGTGGTTTTGAGCTCTAAGAAGCATTCCAGGTCCCTTAGTACAGGCGGGTCTGTACCAGGATGAGAAAACTACAGACAGGATTGCCTGTGTGTTTGGTGAGTTGTGAGCAGTGCACCACTGGGAACAGCTAGATGCCGAGTCATGGGAAGTGATTGGCTTCTTTTCTTAGATTCCAGAAGGTAGTAAATTGAAACAACTCAAGTATCTCCCTTCTAAAGCACCTTGGAAGTACAACGTAGAGAAAGAAACAGCAGAGACAAGGCTCTGTGGGCCCTTTTGTATATAAGGCTTGAAGGGAAACTTTATGTTCCTCATTGGGATTTAGAGAGTTGCGGGCTCAATTCTCCCTGAGAAACACTGTAGTTGCACATGTTCTCTTCATAGCAGAGTTGTCTTTGTGATGACAAGTGAGTTTCTAGGAAAGAAATATGGAGGTTGCCATTCTTTGGTAGCTGCTCATCCTTCCGTAATCTGTAGTGAATGGGCGACCCCAAAGAACACTCGCCTCAAGCTAACGTTCCTCTTGTATCATGCCACAGGTTGCAGGCAGCAGAATCCATGTAGCGTTATTCATTGTGGTTCTTGAGCTCTAGGTAGCATTCCAGGTCTCTTAGGACAGGCGGGACAATACTAGGATAGGCAACGTATTAGAAGGACGGCCTGTGTGTTTGGGCCTTTGTGAGCAATGCAGCTTTTGGGAAGAGCAAGATGCCGAGTCACAGGCTGTGAAGGGCTTCTTTGCTTAAACATCTACATTTTTGCAAGTTGAAAGAACTCATGTATCTCCCTTCTAAAGCACCTTGGAGGTACAAAGTAGAGAAAGAATCAGCAAGGTCAATGCTCTGCTGGCCCCTTTGAAGATAAGTCTTGAGGGAAACTTCATTTTCCTCTTTGGGATTTAGAGAGTTGGGGGCTCAATTCTCCCTGAGAAACACTGTAGTTGCACGAGTTCCCGTCATAGCACAAATGCCTTTGTGACGACAAGTGAGTTTCTAGGAAAGAAACTCGGAGTTTGCCATTCTTTGCTGGTGCTCGTCCTTTGGTAATCTTCAGTGAATTGGTGACCCCGTTTGAGCACTAGCGTCAAGCTAACGTTCCTCTTGTATCATGCCACTTGTTGGCATGCAGCAGAATCCTTGTAGCCTTATTCAGTGTGGTTCTGGAGCTCTAGGAAGCATTCCAGGTCTCTTAGTACAGGCGGGTCTGTACTAGGATGAGAAAACTACAGGCAATATGGCCTGTGTGTTTGGTGAGTTGTGAGCAGTGCACCACTGGGAACAGCTAGATGCCGAGTCATGGGAAGTGATTGGCTTCTTTTCTTACACTCCAGGAAGTAGTCAGTTGAAACAACTCAAGTATCTCCCTTCTAAAGCACCTTGGAAGTACAACGTAGAGAAAGAAAGAGCAGAGACAAGGCTCTGTGGGCCCTTTTGTATATAAGGCTGAAGGGAAACTTTATATTCCTCATTGGCCTTTAGAGAGTTGTGGGCTCAGTTCTCCCTGAGAAACTCTTTACTTGCACATGTTCTCTTCATAGCACAATTGGCTTAGTGATGACAAGTGAATTTCTAGGAAAGAACCTTGGAGGTTGCCATTCTTTGGTAGGTGCTCATTCTTCAGTAATCTGTAGTGAATGGGCGACCCCAAAGAACACTAGCCTCAAGCTAACGTTCCTCTTGTTTCACACCACACTTTGGCATGCAGCAGAATCCATGTAGCGTTATTCAGTGTGGTTTTGAGCTCTAAGAAGCATTCCAGGTCCCTTAGTACAGGCGGGTCTGTACCAGGATGAGAAAACTACAGGCAGCATTGCCTGTGTGTTTGGTGAGTTGTGAGCAGTGCACCACTGGGAACAGCTAGATGCCGAGTCATGGGAAGTGATTGGCTTCTTTTCTTAGATTCCAGAAGGTAGTAAATTGAAACAACTCAAGTATCTCCCTTCTAAAGCACCTTGGAAGTACAACGTAGAGAAAGAAACAGCAGAGACAAGGCTCTGTGGGCCCTTTTGTATATAAGGCTTGAAGGGAAACTTTATGTTCCTCATTGGGATTTAGAGAGTTGCGGGCTCAATTCTCCCTGAGAAACACTGTAGTTGCACATGTTCTCTTCATAGCAGAGTTGTCTTTGTGATGACAAGTGAGTTTCTAGGAAAGAAATATGGAGGTTGCCATTCTTTGGTAGCTGCTCATCCTTTCGTAATCTCTAGTGAATGGGCGACCCCATTGAACACTAGCCTCAAGCTAACTTTCCTGTTGTATCATGCCGCAGGTTGCAGGCAGCAGAATTCATGTAGCGTTATTCATTGTGGTTCTGGAGATCTAGGTAGCATTCCAGGTCTCTTAGTACTGGCGGGTCAACACTAGGATGAGCAATGTATTAGAAGGACAGCCTGTGTGTTTGGGCCTTGGTCAGCAATGCAGCTTTGGGAAGAGCTAGATGCCGAGTCAGAGGCTATGAAGGGCTTCTGTGGTTAAACCTCTACATTTTTGCAAGTTGAAAGAACTCATGTATCTCCCTTCTAAAGCACCTTGGAGGTACAAAGTAGAGAAAGAATCAGCAAGGTCAATGCTCTGCTGGCCCCTTTGAAGATAAGTCTTGAAGGGAAACTTCATTTTCCTCTTTGGGATTTAGAGAGTTGGGGGCTCAATTCTCCCTGAGAAACACTGTAGTTGCATGTGTTCCCTTTATAGCACAATTGCCTTTGTGACGACAAGTGAGTTTCTAGGAAAGAAACTCGGAGTTTGCCATTCTTTGCTGGTGCTCGTCCTTTGGTAATCTTCAGTGAATTGGTGACCCCGTTTGAGCACTAGCCTCAAGCTAATGTTCCTCTTGTATCATGCCACTTGTTGCCATGCAGCATGATCCTTGTAGCCTTAATCAGTGTGGTTCTGGAGCTCTAGGAAGCATTCCAGGTCTCTTAGTACTGGCGGATCTGCTCGACGATGAGAAACGTACAAGAAGGATGGCCTGTGTGTTTGGGGAGTTGTGAGCAGTGCACCCTTGGGAACAGCTAGATGCCGAGACATGGGAGATGAAGGGCTTTTTTGTGAAACCTGTAGAATGTGGCAACTTGAAACAACTCAAGTATCTCCCTTCGAAAGCACGTTGGAGGTACTAAATAGAGGAAGAAACATGAGTGTCAGGGCTCTACGGGCCATTTTGAATATAAGGCTGAAGGGAAACTTTATATTCCTCATTGGCCTTTAGAGAGTTGTGGGCTCAGTTCTCCCTGAGAAACTCTTTACTTGCGCATGTTCTCTTCATAGCACAATTGGCTTATTGATGACAAGTGAGTTTCTAGGAAAGAAACTTGGAGGTTGCCATTCTTTGGTAGGTGCTCATCCTTCAGTAATCTGTAGTGAATGGGCGACCCCAAAGAACACTAGCCTCAAGCTAACGTTCCACTTGTTTCACACCACACTTTGGCATGCAGCAGAATCCATGTAGCGTTATTCAGTGTGGTTTTGAGCTCTAAGAAGCATTCCAGGTCTCTTAGTACAGGCGGGTCTGTACCAGGATGAGAAAACTACAGACAGGATTGCCTGTGTGTTTGGTGAGTTGTGAGCAGTGCACCACTGGGAACAGCTAGATGCCGAGTCATGGGAAGTGATTGGCTTCTTTTCTTAGATTCCAGAAGGTAGTAAATTGAAACAACTCAAGTATCTCCCTTCTAAAGCACCTTGGAAGTACAACGTAGAGAAAGAAACAGCAGAGACAAGGCTCTGTGGGCCCTTTTGTATATAAGGCTTGAAGGGAAACTTTATGTTCCTCATTGGGATTTAGAGAGTTGCGGGCTCAATTCTCCCTGAGAAACACTGTAGTTGCACATGTTCTCTTCATAGCAGAGTTGTCTTTGTGATGACAAGTGAGTTTCTAGGAAAGAAATATGGAGGTTGCCATTCTTTGGTAGCTGCTCATCCTTCCGTAATCTGTAGTGAATGGGCGACCCCAAAGAACACTCGCCTCAAGCTAACGTTCCTCTTGTATCATGCCACAGGTTGCAGGCAGCAGAATCCATGTAGCGTTATTCATTGTGGTTCTTGAGCTCTAGGTAGCATTCCAGGTCTCTTAGGACTGGCGGGACAATACTAGGATAGGCAACGTATTAGAAGGACGGCCTGTGTGTTTGGGCCTTTGTGAGCAATGCAGCTTTTGGGAAGAGCAAGATGCCGAGTCACAGGCTGTGAAGGGCTTCTTTGCTTAAACATCTACATTTTTGCAAGTTGAAAGAACTCATGTATCTCCCTTCTAAAGCACCTTGGAGGTACAAAGTAGAGAAAGAATCAGCAAGGTCAATGCTCTGCTGGCCCCTTTGAAGATAAGTCTTGAGGGAAACTTCATTTTCCTCTTTGGGATTTAGAGAGTTGGGGGCTCAATTCTCCCTGAGAAACACTGTAGTTGCACGAGTTCCCGTCATAGCACAAATGCCTTTGTGACGACAAGTGAGTTTCTAGGAAAGAAACTCGGAGTTTGCCATTCTTTGCTGGTGCTCGTCCTTTGGTAATCTTCAGTGAATTGGTGACCCCGTTTGAGCACTAGCGTCAAGCTAACGTTCCTCTTGTATCATGCCACTTGTTGCCATGCAGCACAATCCTTGTAGCCTTATTCAGTGTGGTTCTGGAGCTCTAGGAAGCATTCCAGGTCTCTTAGTACAGGCGGGTCTGTACTAGGATGAGAAAACTACAGGCAGGATGGCGTGTGTGTTTGGTGAGTTGTCAGCAGTGCACCACTGGGAACAGCTAGATGCCGAGTCATGAGAAGTGATTGGCTTGTTTTCTTACACTCCAGGAAGTAGTCAGTTGAAACAACTCAAGTATCTCCCTTCTAAAGCACCTTGGAAGTACAACGTAGAGAAAGAAAGAGCAGAGACAAGGCTCTGTGGGCCCTTTTGTATATAAGGCTTGAAGGGAAACTTTATGTTCCTCATAGGGATTTAGCGAGTTGCGGGCTCAATTCTCCCTGAGAAACACCGTAGTTGAACATGTTCTCTTCATAGCACAATTGGCTTAGTGATGACAAGTGAGTTTCTAGGAAAGAAATATGCAGGTTGCCATTCTTTGGTAGCTGCTCATCCTTCCGTAATCTGTAGTGAATGGGCGACCCCATTGAACACTAGCCTCAAGCTAACTTTCCTGTTGTATCATGCCGCAGGTTGCAGGCAGCAGAATCCATGTAGCGTTATTCATTGTGGTTCTGGAGCTCTAGGTAGCATTCCAGGTCTCTTAGTACTGGCGGGTCAACACTAGGATGAGCAATGTATTAGAAGGACAGCCTGTGTGTTTGGGCCTTGGTCAGCAATGCAGCTTTGGGAAGAGCTAGATGCCGAGTCAGAGGCTATGAAGGGCTTCTGTGGTTAAACCTCTACATTTTTGCAAGTTGAAAGAACTCATGTATCTCCCTTCTAAAGCACCTTCGAGGTACAAAGTAGAGAAAGAATCAGCAAGGTCAATGCTCTGCTGGCCCCTTTGAAGATAAGTCTTGAAGGGAAACTTCATTTTCCTCTTTGGGATTTAGAGAGTTGGGGGCTCAATTCTCCCTGAGAAACACTGTAGTTGCACGTGTTCCCTTCATAGCACAATTGCCTTTGTGACGACAAGTGAGTTTCTAGGAAAGAAACTCGGAGTTTGCCATTCTTTGCTGGTGCTCGTCCTTTGGTAATCTTCAGTGAATTGGTGACCCCGTTTGAGCACTAGCCTCAAGCTAATGTTCCTCTTGTATCATGCCACTTGTTGCCATGCAGCACGATCCTTGTAGCCTTAATCAGTGTGGTTCTGGAGCTCTAGGAAGCATTCCAGGTCTCTTAGTACTGGCGGATCTGCTCGACGATGAGAAACGTACAAGAAGGATGGCCTGTGTGTTTGGGGAGTTGTGAGCAGTGCACCCTTGGGAACAGCTAGATGCCGAGACATGGGAGATGAAGGGCTTTTTTGTGAAACCTGTAGAATGTGGCAACTTGAAACAACTCAAGTATCTCCCTTCGAAAGCACGTTGGAGGTACTAAATAGAGGAAGAAACATGAGAGTCAGGGCTCTGCGGGCCATTTTGAATATAAGGCTGAAGGGAAACTTTATATTCCTCATTGGCCTTTAGAGAGTTGTGGGCTCAGTTCTCCCTGAGAAACTCTTTACTTGCACATGTTCTCTTCATAGCACAATTGGCTTAGTGATGACAAGTGAATTTCTAGGAAAGAACCTTGGAGGTTGCCATTCTTTGGTACCTGCTCATCCTTCAGTAATCTGTAGTGAATGGGCGACCCCAAAGAACACTAGCCTCAAGCTAACGTTCCTCTTGTTTCACACCACACTTTGGCATGCAGCAGAATCCATGTAGCGTTATTCAGTGTGGTTTTGAGCTCTAAGAAGCATTCCAGGTCCCTTAGTACAGGCGGGTCTGTACCAGGATGAGAAAACTACAGGCAGAATTGCCTGTGTGTTTGGTGAGTTGTGAGCAGTGCACCACTGGGAACAGCTAGATGCCGAGTCATGGGAAGTGATTGGCTTCTTTTCTTAGATTCCAGAAGGTAGTAAATTGAAACAACTCAAGTATCTCCCTTCTAAAGCACCTTGGAAGTACAACGTAGAGAAAGAAACAGCAGAGACAAGGCTCTGTGGGCCCTTTTGTATATAAGGCTTGAAGGGAAACTTTATGTTCCTCATTGGGATTTAGAGAGTTGCGGGCTCAATTCTCCCTGAGAAACACTGTAGTTGCACATGTTCTCTTCATAGCAGAGTTGTCTTTGTGATGACAAGTGAGTTTCTAGGAAAGAAATATGGAGGTTGCCATTCTTTGGTAGCTGCTCATCCTTTCGTAATCTCTAGTGAATGGGCGACCCCAAAGAACACTCGCCTCAAGCTAACGTTCCTCTTGTATCATGCCACAGGTTGCAGGCAGCAGAATCCATGTAGCGTTATTCATTGTTGTTCTTGAGCTCTAGGTAGCATTCCAGGTCTCTTAGGACTGGCGGGTCAATACTAGGATAGGCAACGTATTAGAAGGACGGCCTGTGTGTTTGGGCCTTTGTGAGCAATGCAGCTTTTGGGAAGAGCAAGATGCCGAGTCACAGGCTGTGAAGGGCTTCTTTGCTTAAACATCTACATTTTTGCAAGTTGAAAGAACTCATGTATCTCCCTTCTAAAGCACCTTGGGGGTACAAAGTAGAGAAAGAATCAGCAAGGTCAATGCTCTGCTGGCCCCTTTGAAGATAAGTCTTGAGGGAAACTTCATTTTCCTCTTTGGGATTTAGAGAGTTGGGGGCTCAATTCTCCCTGAGAAACACTGTAGTTGCACGAGTTCCCGTCATAGCACAAATGCCTTTGTGCCGACAAGTGAGTTTCTAGGAAAGAAACTCGGAGTTTGCCATTCTTTGCTGGTGCTTGTCCTTTGGTAATCTTCAGTGAATTGGTGACCCCGTTTGAGCACTAGCGTCAAGCTAACGTTCCTCTTGTATCATGCCACTTGTTGGCATGCAGCAGAATCCTTGTAGCCTTATTCAGTGTGGTTCTGGAGCTCTAGGAAGCATTCCAGGTCTCTTAGTACAGGCGGGTCTGTACTAGGATGAGAAAACTACAGGCAGGATGGCCTGTGTGTTTGGTGAGTTGTCAGCAGTGCACCACTGGGAACAGCTAGATGCCGAGTCATGGGAAGTGATTGGCTTCTTTTCTTACACTCCAGGAAGTAGTCAGTTGAAACAACTCAAGTATCTCCCTTCTAAAGCACCTTGGAAGTACAACGTAGAGAAAGAAAGAGCAGAGACAAGGCTCTGTGGGCCCTTTTGTATATAAGGCTTGAAGGGAAACTTTATGTTCCTCATAGGGATTTAGAGAGTTGCGGGCTCAATTCTCCCTGAGAAACACTGTAGTTGAACATGTTCTCTTCATAGCACAATTGGCTTAGTGATGACAAGTGAGTTTCTAGGAAAGAAATATGCAGGTTGCCATTCTTTGGTAGCTGCTCATCCTTCCGTAATCTGTAGTGAATGGGCGACCCCATTGAACACTAGCCTCAAGCTAACTTTCCTGTTGTATCATGCCGCAGGTTGCAGGCAGCAGAATCCATGTAGCGTTATTCATTGTGGTTCTGGAGATCTAGGTAGCATTCCAGGTCTCTTAGTACTGGCGGGTCAACACTAGGATGAGCAATGTATTAGAAGGACAGCCTGTGTGTTTGGGCCTTGGTCAGCAATGCAGCTTTGGGAAGAGCTAGATGCCGAGTCAGAGGCTATGAAGGGCTTCTGTGGTTAAACCTCTACATTTTTGCAAGTTGAAAGAACTCATGTATCTCCCTTCTAAAGCACCTTGGAGGTACAAAGTAGAGAAAGAATCAGCAAGGTCAATGCTCTGCTGGCCCCTTTGAAGATAAGTCTTGAAGGGAAACTTCATTTTCCTCTTTGGGATTTAGAGAGTTGGGGGCTCAATTCTCCCTGAGAAACACTGTAGTTGCATGTGTTCCCTTTATAGCACAATTGCCTTTGTGACGACAAGTGAGTTTCTAGGAAAGAAACTCGGAGTTTGCCATTCTTTGCTGGTGCTCGTCCTTTGGTAATCTTCAGTGAATTGGTGACCCCGTTTGAGCACTAGCCTCAAGCTAATGTTCCTCTTGTATCATGCCACTTGTTGCCATGCAGCATGATCCTTGTAGCCTTAATCAGTGTGGTTCTGGAGCTCTAGGAAGCATTCCAGGTCTCTTAGTACTGGCGGATCTGCTCGACGATGAGAAACGTACAAGAAGGATGGCCTGTGTGTTTGGGGAGTTGTGAGCAGTGCACCCTTGGGAACAGCTAGATGCCGAGACATGGGAGATGAAGGGCTTTTTTGTGAAACCTGTAGAATGTGGCAACTTGAAACAACTCAAGTATCTCCCTTCGAAAGCACGTTGGAGGTACTAAATAGAGGAAGAAACATGAGTGTCAGGGCTCTGCGGGCCATTTTGAATATAAGGCTGAAGGGAAACTTTATATTCCTCATTGGCCTTTAGAGAGTTGTGGGCTCAGTTCTCCCTGAGAAACTCTTTACTTGCGCATGTTCTCTTCATAGCACAATTGGCTTATTGATGACAAGTGAGTTTCTAGGAAAGAAACTTGGAGGTTGCCATTCTTTGGTAGGTGCTCATCCTTCAGTAATCTGTAGTGAATGGGCGACCCCAAAGAACACTAGCCTCAAGCTAACGTTCCTCTTGTTTCACACCACACTTTGGCATGCAGCAGAATCCATGTAGCGTTATTCAGTGTGGTTTTGAGCTCTAAGAAGCATTCCAGGTCCCTTAGTACAGGCGGGTCTGTACCAGGATGAGAAAACTACAGACAGGATTGCCTGTGTGTTTGGTGAGTTGTGAGCAGTGCACCACTGGGAACAGCTAGATGCCGAGTCATGGGAAGTGATTGGCTTCTTTTCTTAGATTCCAGAAGGTAGTAAATTGAAACAACTCAAGTATCTCCCTTCTAAAGCACCTTGGAAGTACAACGTAGAGAAAGAAACAGCAGAGACAAGGCTCTGTGGGCCCTTTTGTATATAAGGCTTGAAGGGAAACTTTATGTTCCTCATTGGGATTTAGAGAGTTGCGGGCTCAATTCTCCCTGAGAAACACTGTAGTTGCACATGTTCTCTTCATAGCAGAGTTGTCTTTGTGATGACAAGTGAGTTTCTAGGAAAGAAATATGGAGGTTGCCATTCTTTGGTAGCTGCTCATCCTTCCGTAATCTGTAGTGAATGGGCGACCCCAAAGAACACTCGCCTCAAGCTAACGTTCCTCTTGTATCATGCCACAGGTTGCAGGCACCAGAATCCATGTAGCGTTATTCATTGTGGTTCTTGAGCTCTAGGTAGCATTCCAGGTCTCTTAGGACAGGCGGGACAATACTAGGATAGGCAACGTATTAGAAGGACGGCCTGTGTGTTTGGGCCTTTGTGAGCAATGCAGCTTTTGGGAAGAGCAAGATGCCGAGTCACAGGCTGTGAAGGGCTTCTTTGCTTAAACATCTACATTTTTGCAAGTTGAAAGAACTCATGTATCTCCCTTCTAAAGCACCTTGGAGGTACAAAGTAGAGAAAGAATCAGCAAGGTCAATGCTCTGCTGGCCCCTTTGAAGATAAGTCTTGAGGGAAACTTCATTTTCCTCTTTGGGATTTAGAGAGTTGGGGGCTCAATTCTCCCTGAGAAACACTGTAGTTGCACGAGTTCCCGTCATAGCACAAATGCCTTTGTGACGACAAGTGAGTTTCTAGGAAAGAAACTCGGAGTTTGCCATTCTTTGCTGGTGCTCGTCCTTTGGTAATCTTCAGTGAATTGGTGACCCCGTTTGAGCACTAGCGTCAAGCTAACGTTCCTCTTGTATCATGCCACTTGTTGGCATGCAGCAGAATCCTTGTAGCCTTATTCAGTGTGGTTCTGGAGCTCTAGGAAGCATTCCAGGTCTCTTAGTACAGGCGGGTCTGTACTAGGATGAGAAAACTACAGGCAATATGGCCTGTGTGTTTGGTGAGTTGTCAGCAGTGCACCACTGGGAACAGCTAGATGCCGAGTCATGGGAAGTGATTGGCTTCTTTTCTTACACTCCAGGAAGTAGTCAGTTGAAACAACTCAAGTATCTCCCTTCTAAAGCACCTTGGAAGTACAACGTAGAGAAAGAAAGAGCAGAGACAAGGCTCTGTGGGCCCTTTTGTATATAAGGCTGAAGGGAAACTTTATATTCCTCATTGGCCTTTAGAGAGTTGTGGGCTCAGTTCTCCCTGAGAAACTCTTTACTTGCACATGTTCTCTTCATAGCACAATTGGCTTAGTGATGACAAGTGAATTTCTAGGAAAGAACCTTGGAGGTTGCCATTCTTTGGTAGGTGCTCATCCTTCAGTAATCTGTAGTGAATGGGCGACCCCAAAGAACACTAGCCTCAAGCTAACGTTCCTCTTGTTTCACACCACACTTTGGCATGCAGCAGAATCCATGTAGCGTTATTCAGTGTGGTTTTGAGCTCTAAGAAGCATTCCAGGTCCCTTAGTACAGGCGGGTCTGTACCAGGATGAGAAAACTACAGGCAGCATTGCCTGTGTGTTTGGTGAGTTGTGAGCAGTGCACCACTGGGAACAGCTAGATGCCGAGTCATGGGAAGTGATTGGCTTCTTTTCTTAGATTCCAGAAGGTAGTAAATTGAAACAACTCAAGTATCTCCCTTCTAAAGCACCTTGGAAGTACAACGTAGAGAAAGAAATAGCAGAGACAAGGCTCTGTGGGCCCTTTTGTATATAAGGCTTGAAGGGAAACTTTATGTTCCTCATTGGGATTTAGAGAGTTGCGGGCTCAATTCTCCCTGAGAAACACTGTAGTTGCACATGTTCTCTTCATAGCAGAGTTGTCTTTGTGATGACAAGTGAGTTTCTAGGAAAGAAATATGGAGGTTGCCATTCTTTGGTAGCTGCTCATCCTTTCGTAATCTCTAGTGAATGGGCGACCCCATTGAACACTAGCCTCAAGCTAACTTTCCTGTTGTATCATGCCGCAGGTTGCAGGCAGCAGAATCCATGTAGCGTTATTCATTGTGGTTCTGGAGATCTAGGTAGCATTCCAGGTCTCTTAGTACTGGCGGGTCAACACTAGGATGAGCAATGTATTAGAAGGACAGCCTGTGTGTTTGGGCCTTGGTCAGCAATGCAGCTTTGGGAAGAGCTAGATGCCGAGTCAGAGGCTATGAAGGGCTTCTGTGGTTAAACCTCTACATTTTTGCAAGTTGAAAGAACTCATGTATCTCCCTTCTAAAGCACCTTGGAGGTACAAAGTAGAGAAAGAATCAGCAAGGTCAATGCTCTGCTGGCCCCTTTGAAGATAAGTCTTGAAGGGAAACTTCATTTTCCTCTTTGGGATTTAGAGAGTTGGGGGCTCAATTCTCCCTGAGAAACACTGTAGTTGCATGTGTTCCCTTTATAGCACAATTGCCTTTGTGACGACAAGTGAGTTTCTAGGAAAGAAACTCGGAGTTTGCCATTCTTTGCTGGTGCTCGTCCTTTGGTAATCTTCAGTGAATTGGTGACCCCGTTTGAGCACTAGCCTCAAGCTAATGTTCCTCTTGTATCATGCCACTTGTTGCCATGCAGCATGATCCTTGTAGCCTTAATCAGTGTGGTTCTGGAGCTCTAGGAAGCATTCCAGGTCTCTTAGTACTGGCGGATCTGCTCGACGATGAGAAACGTACAAGAAGGATGGCCTGTGTGTTTGGGGAGTTGTGAGCAGTGCACCCTTGGGAACAGCTAGATGCCGAGACATGGGAGATGAAGGGCTTTTTTGTGAAACCTGTAGAATGTGGCAACTTGAAACAACTCAAGTATCTCCCTTCGAAAGCACGTTGGAGGTACTAAATAGAGGAAGAAACATGAGTGTCAGGGCTCTGCGGGCCATTTTGAATATAAGGCTGAAGGGAAACTTTATATTCCTCATTGGCCTTTAGAGAGTTGTGGGCTCAGTTCTCCCTGAGAAACTCTTTACTTGCGCATGTTCTCTTCATAGCACAATTGGCTTATTGATGACAAGTGAGTTTCTAGGAAAGAAACTTGGAGGTTGCCATTCTTTGGTAGGTGCTCATCCTTCAGTAATCTGTAGTGAATGGGCGACCCCAAAGAACACTAGCCTCAAGCTAACGTTCCACTTGTTTCACACCACACTTTGGCATGCAGCAGAATCCATGTAGCGTTATTCAGTGTGGTTTTGAGCTCTAAGAAGCATTCCAGGTCTCTTAGTACAGGCGGGTCTGTACCAGGATGAGAAAACTACAGACAGGATTGCCTGTGTGTTTGGTGAGTTGTGAGCAGTGCACCACTGGGAACAGCTAGATGCCGAGTCATGGGAAGTGATTGGCTTCTTTTCTTAGATTCCAGAAGGTAGTAAATTGAAACAACTCAAGTATCTCCCTTCTAAAGCACCTTGGAAGTACAACGTAGAGAAAGAAACAGCAGAGACAAGGCTCTGTGGGCCCTTTTGTATATAAGGCTTGAAGGGAAACTTTATGTTCCTCATTGGGATTTAGAGAGTTGCGGGCTCAATTCTCCCTGAGAAACACTGTAGTTGCACATGTTCTCTTCATAGCAGAGTTGTCTTTGTGATGACAAGTGAGTTTCTAGGAAAGAAATATGGAGGTTGCCATTCTTTGGTAGCTGCTCATCCTTTCGTAATCTCTAGTGAATGGGCGACCCCAAAGAACACTCGCCTCAAGCTAACGTTCCTCTTGTATCATGCCACAGGTTGCAGGCAGCAGAATCCATGTAGCGTTATTCATTGTTGTTCTTGAGCTCTAGGTAGCATTCCAGGTCTCTTAGGACTGGCGGGTCAATACTAGGATAGGCAACGTATTAGAAGGACGGCCTGTGTGTTTGGGCCTTTGTGAGCAATGCAGCTTTTGGGAAGAGCAAGATGCCGAGTCACAGGCTGTGAAGGGCTTCTTTGCTTAAACATCTACATTTTTGCAAGTTGAAAGAACTCATGTATCTCCCTTCTAAAGCACCTTGGGGGTACAAAGTAGAGAAAGAATCAGCAAGGTCAATGCTCTGCTGGCCCCTTTGAAGATAAGTCTTGAGGGAAACTTCATTTTCCTCTTTGGGATTTAGAGAGTTGGGGGCTCAATTCTCCCTGAGAAACACTGTAGTTGCACGAGTTCCCGTCATAGCACAAATGCCTTTGTGCCGACAAGTGAGTTTCTAGGAAAGAAACTCGGAGTTTGCCATTCTTTGCTGGTGCTTGTCCTTTGGTAATCTTCAGTGAATTGGTGACCCCGTTTGAGCACTAGCGTCAAGCTAACGTTCCTCTTGTATCATGCCACTTGTTGGCATGCAGCAGAATCCTTGTAGCCTTATTCAGTGTGGTTCTGGAGCTCTAGGAAGCATTCCAGGTCTCTTAGTACAGGCGGGTCTGTACTAGGATGAGAAAACTACAGGCAGGATGGCCTGTGTGTTTGGTGAGTTGTCAGCAGTGCACCACTGGGAACAGCTAGATGCCGAGTCATGGGAAGTGATTGGCTTCTTTTCTTACACTCCAGGAAGTAGTCAGTTGAAACAACTCAAGTATCTCCCTTCTAAAGCACCTTGGAAGTACAACGTAGAGAAAGAAAGAGCAGAGACAAGGCTCTGTGGGCCCTTTTGTATATAAGGCTTGAAGGGAAACTTTATGTTCCTCATAGGGATTTAGAGAGTTGCGGGCTCAATTCTCCCTGAGAAACACTGTAGTTGAACATGTTCTCTTCATAGCACAATTGGCTTAGTGATGACAAGTGAGTTTCTAGGAAAGAAATATGCAGGTTGCCATTCTTTGGTAGCTGCTCATCCTTCCGTAATCTGTAGTGAATGGGCGACCCCATTGAACACTAGCCTCAAGCTAACTTTCCTGTTGTATCATGCCGCAGGTTTCAGGCAGCAGAATCCATGTAGCGTTATTCATTGTGGTTCTGGAGATCTAGGTAGCATTCCAGGTCTCTTAGTACTGGCGGGTCAACACTAGGATGAGCAATGTATTAGAAGGACAGCCTGTGTGTTTGGGCCTTGGTCAGCAATGCAGCTTTGGGAAGAGCTAGATGCCGAGTCAGAGGCTATGAAGGGCTTCTGTGGTTAAACCTCTACATTTTTGCAAGTTGAAAGAACTCATGTATCTCCCTTCTAAAGCACCTTGGAGGTACAAAGTAGAGAAAGAATCAGCAAGGTCAATGCTCTGCTGGCCCCTTTGAAGATAAGTCTTGAAGGGAAACTTCATTTTCCTCTTTGGGATTTAGAGAGTTGGGGGCTCAATTCTCCCTGAGAAACACTGTAGTTGCATGTGTTCCCTTTATAGCACAATTGCCTTTGTGACGACAAGTGAGTTTCTAGGAAAGAAACTCGGAGTTTGCCATTCTTTGCTGGTGCTCGTCCTTTGGTAATCTTCAGTGAATTGGTGACCCCGTTTGAGCACTAGCCTCAAGCTAATGTTCCTCTTGTATCATGCCACTTGTTGCCATGCAGCATGATCCTTGTAGCCTTAATCAGTGTGGTTCTGGAGCTCTAGGAAGCATTCCAGGTCTCTTAGTACTGGCGGATCTGCTCGACGATGAGAAACGTACAAGAAGGATGGCCTGTGTGTTTGGGGAGTTGTGAGCAGTGCACCCTTGGGAACAGCTAGATGCCGAGACATGGGAGATGAAGGGCTTTTTTGTGAAACCTGTAGAATGTGGCAACTTGAAACAACTCAAGTATCTCCCTTCGAAAGCACGTTGGAGGTACTAAATAGAGGAAGAAACATGAGTGTCAGGGCTCTGCGGGCCATTTTGAATATAAGGCTGAAGGGAAACTTTATATTCCTCATTGGCCTTTAGAGAGTTGTGGGCTCAGTTCTCCCTGAGAAACTCTTTACTTGCGCATGTTCTCTTCATAGCACAATTGGCTTATTGATGACAAGTGAGTTTCTAGGAAAGAAACTTGGAGGTTGCCATTCTTTGGTAGGTGCTCATCCTTCAGTAATCTGTAGTGAATGGGCGACCCCAAAGAACACTAGCCTCAAGCTAACGTTCCTCTTGTTTCACACCACACTTTGGCATGCAGCAGAATCCATGTAGCGTTATTCAGTGTGGTTTTGAGCTCTAAGAAGCATTCCAGGTCCCTTAGTACAGGCGGGTCTGTACCAGGATGAGAAAACTACAGACAGGATTGCCTGTGTGTTTGGTGAGTTGTGAGCAGTGCACCACTGGGAACAGCTAGATGCCGAGTCATGGGAAGTGATTGGCTTCTTTTCTTAGATTCCAGAAGGTAGTAAATTGAAACAACTCAAGTATCTCCCTTCTAAAGCACCTTGGAAGTACAACGTAGAGAAAGAAACAGCAGAGACAAGGCTCTGTGGGCCCTTTTGTATATAAGGCTTGAAGGGAAACTTTATGTTCCTCATTGGGATTTAGAGAGTTGCGGGCTCAATTCTCCCTGAGAAACACTGTAGTTGCACATGTTCTCTTCATAGCAGAGTTGTCTTTGTGATGACAAGTGAGTTTCTAGGAAAGAAATATGGAGGTTGCCATTCTTTGGTAGCTGCTCATCCTTCCGTAATCTGTAGTGAATGGGCGACCCCAAAGAACACTCGCCTCAAGCTAACGTTCCTCTTGTATCATGCCACAGGTTGCAGGCAGCAGAATCCATGTAGCGTTATTCATTGTGGTTCTTGAGCTCTAGGTAGCATTCCAGGTCTCTTAGGACAGGCGGGACAATACTAGGATAGGCAACGTATTAGAAGGACGGCCTGTGTGTTTGGGCCTTTGTGAGCAATGCAGCTTTTGGGAAGAGCAAGATGCCGAGTCACAGGCTGTGAAGGGCTTCTTTGCTTAAACATCTACATTTTTGCAAGTTGAAAGAACTCATGTATCTCCCTTCTAAAGCACCTTGGAGGTACAAAGTAGAGAAAGAATCAGCAAGGTCAATGCTCTGCTGGCCCCTTTGAAGATAAGTCTTGAGGGAAACTTCATTTTCCTCTTTGGGATTTAGAGAGTTGGGGGCTCAATTCTCCCTGAGAAACACTGTAGTTGCACGAGTTCCCGTCATAGCACAAATGCCTTTGTGACGACAAGTGAGTTTCTAGGAAAGAAACTCGGAGTTTGCCATTCTTTGCTGGTGCTCGTCCTTTGGTAATCTTCAGTGAATTGGTGACCCCGTTTGAGCACTAGCGTCAAGCTAACGTTCCTCTTGTATCATGCCACTTGTTGGCATGCAGCAGAATCCTTGTAGCCTTATTCAGTGTGGTTCTGGAGCTCTAGGAAGCATTCCAGGTCTCTTAGTACAGGCGGGTCTGTACTAGGATGAGAAAACTACAGGCAGGATGGCCTGTGTGTTTGGTGAGTTGTCAGCCGTGCACCACTGGGAACAGCTAGATGCCGAGTCATGGGAAGTGATTGGCTTCTTTTCTTACACTCCAGGAAGTAGTCAGTTGAAACAACTCAAGTATCTCCCTTCTAAAGCACCTTGGAAGTACAACGTAGAGAAAGAAAGAGCAGAGACAAGGCTCTGTGGGCCCTTTTGTATATAAGGCTGAAGGGAAACTTTATATTCCTCATTGGCCTTTAGAGAGTTGTGGGCTCAGTTCTCCCTGAGAAACTCTTTACTTGCACATGTTCTCTTCATAGCACAATTGGCTTAGTGATGACAAGTGAATTTCTAGGAAAGAACCTTGGAGGTTGCCATTCTTTGGTAGGTGCTCATCCTTCAGTAATCTGTAGTGAATGGGCGACCCCAAAGAACACTAGCCTCAAGCTAACGTTCCTCTTGTTTCACACCACACTTTGGCATGCAGCAGAATCCATGTAGCGTTATTCAGTGTGGTTTTGAGCTCTAAGAAGCATTCCAGGTCCCTTAGTACAGGCGGGTCTGTACCAGGATGAGAAAACTACAGGCAGCATTGCCTGTGTGTTTGGTGAGTTGTGAGCAGTGCACCACTGGGAACAGCTAGATGCCGAGTCATGGGAAGTGATTGGCTTCTTTTCTTAGATTCCAGAAGGTAGTAAATTGAAACAACTCAAGTATCTCCCTTCTAAAGCACCTTGGAAGTACAACGTAGAGAAAGAAACAGCAGAGACAAGGCTCTGTGGGCCCTTTTGTATATAAGGCTTGAAGGGAAACTTTATGTTCCTCATTGGGATTTAGAGAGTTGCGGGCTCAATTCTCCCTGAGAAACACTGTAGTTGCACATGTTCTCTTCATAGCAGAGTTGTCTTTGTGATGACAAGTGAGTTTCTAGGAAAGAAATATGGAGGTTGCCATTCTTTGGTAGCTGCTCATCCTTTCGTAATCTCTAGTGAATGGGCGACCCCATTGAACACTAGCCTCAAGCTAACTTTCCTGTTGTATCATGCCGCAGGTTGCAGGCAGCAGAATCCATGTAGCGTTATTCATTGTGGTTCTGGAGATCTAGGTAGCATTCCAGGTCTCTTAGTACTGGCGGGTCAACACTAGGATGAGCAATGTATTAGAAGGACAGCCTGTGTGTTTGGGCCTTGGTCAGCAATGCAGCTTTGGGAAGAGCTAGATGCCGAGTCAGAGGCTATGAAGGGCTTCTGTGGTTAAACCTCTACATTTTTGCAAGTTGAAAGAACTCATGTATCTCCCTTCTAAAGCACCTTGGAGGTACAAAGTAGAGAAAGAATCAGCAAGGTCAATGCTCTGCTGGCCCCTTTGAAGATAAGTCTTGAAGGGAAACTTCATTTTCCTCTTTGGGATTTAGAGAGTTGGGGGCTCAATTCTCCCTGAGAAACACTGTAGTTGCATGTGTTCCCTTTATAGCACAATTGCCTTTGTGACGACAAGTGAGTTTCTAGGAAAGAAACTCGGAGTTTGCCATTCTTTGCTGGTGCTCGTCCTTTGGTAATCTTCAGTGAATTGGTGACCCCGTTTGAGCACTAGCCTCAAGCTAATGTTCCTCTTGTATCATGCCACTTGTTGCCATGCAGCATGATCCTTGTAGCCTTAATCAGTGTGGTTCTGGAGCTCTAGGAAGCATTCCAGGTCTCTTAGTACTTGCGGATCTGCTCGACGATGAGAAACGTACAAGAAGGATGGCCTGTGTGTTTGGGGAGTTGTGAGCAGTGCACCCTTGGGAACAGCTAGATGCCGAGACATGGGAGATGAAGGGCTTTTTTGTGAAACCTGTAGAATGTGGCAACTTGAAACAACTCAAGTATCTCCCTTCGAAAGCACGTTGGAGGTACTAAATAGAGGAAGAAACATGAGTGTCAGGGCTCTGCGGGCCATTTTGAATATAAGGCTGAAGGGAAACTTTATATTCCTCATTGGCCTTTAGAGAGTTGTGGGCTCAGTTCTCCCTGAGAAACTCTTTACTTGCGCATGTTCTCTTCATAGCACAATTGGCTTATTGATGACAAGTGAGTTTCTAGGAAAGAAACTTGGAGGTTGCCATTCTTTGGTAGGTGCTCATCCTTCAGTAATCTGTAGTGAATGGGCGACCCCAAAGAACACTAGCCTCAAGCTAACGTTCCACTTGTTTCACACCACACTTTGGCATGCAGCAGAATCCATGTAGCGTTATTCAGTGTGGTTTTGAGCTCTAAGAAGCATTCCAGGTCTCTTAGTACAGGCGGGTCTGTACCAGGATGAGAAAACTACAGACAGGATTGCCTGTGTGTTTGGTGAGTTGTGAGCAGTGCACCACTGGGAACAGCTAGATGCCGAGTCATGGGAAGTGATTGGCTTCTTTTCTTAGATTCCAGAAGGTAGTAAATTGAAACAACTCAAGTATCTCCCTTCTAAAGCACCTTGGAAGTACAACGTAGAGAAAGAAACAGCAGAGACAAGGCTCTGTGGGCCCTTTTGTATATAAGGCTTGAAGGGAAACTTTATGTTCCTCATTGGGATTTAGAGAGTTGCGGGCTCAATTCTCCCTGAGAAACACTGTAGTTGCACATGTTCTCTTCATAGCAGAGTTGTCTTTGTGATGACAAGTGAGTTTCTAGGAAAGAAATATGGAGGTTGCCATTCTTTGGTAGCTGCTCATCCTTCCGTAATCTGTAGTGAATGGGCGACCCCAAAGAACACTCGCCTCAAGCTAACGTTCCTCTTGTATCATGCCACAGGTTGCAGGCAGCAGAATCCATGTAGCGTTATTCATTGTGGTTCTTGAGCTCTAGGTAGCATTCCAGGTCTCTTAGGACTGGCGGGACAATACTAGGATAGGCAACGTATTAGAAGGACGGCCTGTGTGTTTGGGCCTTTGTGAGCAATGCAGCTTTTGGGAAGAGCAAGATGCCGAGTCACAGGCTGTGAAGGGCTTCTTTGCTTAAACATCTACATTTTTGCAAGTTGAAAGAACTCATGTATCTCCCTTCTAAAGCACCTTGGAGGTACAAAGTAGAGAAAGAATCAGCAAGGTCAATGCTCTGCTGGCCCCTTTGAAGATAAGTCTTGAGGGAAACTTCATTTTCCTCTTTGGGATTTAGAGAGTTGGGGGCTCAATTCTCCCTGAGAAACACTGTAGTTGCACGAGTTCCCGTCATAGCACAAATGCCTTTGTGACGACAAGTGAGTTTCTAGGAAAGAAACTCGGAGTTTGCCATTCTTTGCTGGTGCTCGTCCTTTGGTAATCTTCAGTGAATTGGTGACCCCGTTTGAGCACTAGCGTCAAGCTAACGTTCCTCTTGTATCATGCCACTTGTTGGCATGCAGCAGAATCCTTGTAGCCTTATTCAGTGTGGTTCTGGAGCTCTAGGAAGCATTCCAGGTCTCTTAGTACAGGCGGGTCTGTACTAGGATGAGAAAACTACAGGCAATATGGCCTGTGTGTTTGGTGAGTTGTCAGCAGTGCACCACTGGGAACAGCTAGATGCCGAGTCATGGGAAGTGATTGGCTTCTTTTCTTACACTCCAGGAAGTAGTCAGTTGAAACAACTCAAGTATCTCCCTTCTAAAGCACCTTGGAAGTACAACGTAGAGAAAGAAAGAGCAGAGACAAGGCTCTGTGGGCCCTTTTGTATATAAGGCTTGAAGGGAAACTTTATGTTCCTCATAGGGATTTAGATAGTTGCGGGCTCAATTCTCCCTGAGAAACACTGTAGTTGAACATGTTCTCTTCATAGCACAGTTGCCTTTGTGATGACAAGTGAGTTTCTAGGAAAGAAATATGCAGGTTGCCATTCTTTGGTAACTGCTCATCCTTCCGTAATCTGTAGTGAATGGGCGACCCCATTGAACACTAGCCTCAAGCTAACTTTCCTGTTGTATCATGCCGCAGGTTGCAGGCAGCAGAATCCATGTAGCGTTATTCATTGTGGTTCTGGATCTCTAGGTAGCATTCCAGGTCTTAGTACTGCGGGTCAACACTAGGATGAGCAATGTATTAGAAGGACAGCCTGTGTGTTTGGGCCTTGGTCAGCAATGCAGCTTTGGGAAGAGCTAGATGCCGAGTCAGAGGCTATGAAGGGCTTCTCTGGTTAAACCTCTACATTTTTGCAAGTTGAAAGAACTCATGTATCTCCCTTCTAAAGCACCTTGGAGGTACAAAGTAGAGAAAGAATCAGCAAGGTCAATGCTCTGCTGGCCCCTTTGAAGATAAGTCTTGAAGGGAAACTTCATTTTCCTCTTTGGGATTTAGAGAGTTGGGGGCTCAATTCTCCCTGAGAAACACTGTAGTTGCACGTGTTCCCTTTATAGCACAATTGCCTTTGTGACGACAAGTGAGTTTCTAGGAAAGAAACTCGGAGTTTGCCATTCTTTGCTGGTGCTCGTCCTTTGGAAATCTTCAGTGAATTGGTGACCCCGTTTGAGCACTAGCCTCAAGCTAACGTTCCTCTTGTATCATGCCACTTGTCGCCATGCAGCACAATCCTTGTAGCCTTATTCAGTGTGGTTCTGGAGCTCTAGGAAGCATTCCAGTTCTCTTAGTACTATCGGATCTGCTCGACGATGAGAAACGTACAAAAAGGATGGCCTGTGTGTTTGGGGAGTTGTGAGCAGTGCACCCTTGGGAACAGCTAGATGCCGAGACATGGGAGGTGAAGGGCTTTTTTGTGAAACCTGTAGAATGTGGCAACTTGAAACAACTCAAATATCTCCCTTCGAAAGCACGTTGGAGGTACTAAATAGAGGAAGAAACATGAGAGTCAGGGCTCTGCGGGCCATTTTGAATATAAGGCTGAAGGGAAACTTTATATTCCTCATTGGCCTTTAGAGAGTTGTGGGCTCAGTTCTCCCTGAGAAACTCTTTACTTGCGCATGTTCTCTTCATAGCACAATTGGCTTAGTGATGACAAGTGAGTTTCTAGGAAAGAAACTTGGAGGTTGCCATTCTTTGGTACCTGCTCATCCTTCAGTAATCTGTAGTGAATGGGCGACCCCAAAGAACACTAGCCTCAAGCTAACGTTCCTCTTGTTTCACACCACACTTTGGCATGCAGCAGAATCCATGTAGCGTTATTCAGTGTGGTTTTGAGCTCTAGAAGCATTCCAGGTCTCTTAGTACAGGCGGGTCTGTACCAGGATGAGAAAACTACAGGCAGGATTGCCTGTGTGTTTGGTGAGTTGTGAGCAGTGCACCACTGGGAACAGCTAGATGCCGAGTCATGGGAAGTGATTGGCTTCTTTTCTTAGATTCCAGAAGGTAGTAAATTGAAACAACTCAAGTATCTCCCTTCTAAAGCACCTTGGAAGTACAACGTAGAGAAAGAAACAGCAGAGACAAGGCTCTGTGGGCCCTTTTGTATATAAGGCTTGAAGGGAAACTTTATGTTCCTCATTGGGATTTAGAGAGTTGCGGGCTCAATTCTCCCTGAGAAACACTGTAGTTGCACATGTTCTCTTCATAGCAGAGTTGTCTTTGTGATGACAAGTGAGTTTCTAGGAAAGAAATATGGAGGTTGCCATTCTTTGGTAGCTGCTCATCCTTCCGTAATCTGTAGTGAATGGGCGACCCCAAAGAACACTCGCCTCAAGCTAACGTTCCTCTTGTATCATGCCGCAGGTTGCAGGCAGCAGAATCCATGTAGCGTTATTCATTGTGGTTCTTGAGCTCTAGGTAGCATTCCAGGTCTCTTAGGACTGGCGGGTCAACACTAGGATAGGCAACGTATTAGAAGGACGGCCTGTGTGTTTGGGCCTTTGTGAGCAATGCAGCTTTTGGGAAGAGCTAGATGCCGAGTCACAGGCTGTGAAGGGCTTCTTTGCTTAAACATCTACATTTTTGCAAGTTGAAAGAACTCATGTATCTCCCTTCTAAAGCACCTTGGAGGTACAAAGTAGAGAAAGAATCAGCAAGGTCAATGCTCTGCTGGCCCCTTTGAAGATAAGTCTTGAGGGAAACTTCATTTTCCTCTTTGGGATTTAGAGAGTTGGGGGCTCAATTCTCCCTGAGAAACACTGTAGTTGCACGAGTTCCCGTCATAGCACAAATGCCTTTGTGACGACAAGTGAGTTTCTAGGAAAGAAACTCGGAGTTTGCCATTCTTTGCTGGTGCTCGTCCTTTGGTAATCTTCAGTGAATTGGTGACCCCGTTTGAGCACTAGCGTCAAGCTAACGTTCCTCTTGTATCATGCCACTTGTTGGCATGCAGCAGAATCCTTGTAGCCTTATTCAGTGTGGTTCTGGAGCTCTAGGAAGCATTCCAGGTCTCTTAGTACAGGCGGGTCTGTACTAGGATGAGAAAACTACAGGCAATATGGCCTGTGTGTTTGGTGAGTTGTCAGCAGTGCACCACTGGGAACAGCTAGATGCCGAGTCATGGGAAGTGATTGGCTTCTTTTCTTACACTCCAGGAAGTAGTCAGTTGAAACAACTCAAGTATCTCCCTTCTAAAGCACCTTGGAAGTACAACGTAGAGAAAGAAAGAGCAGAGACAAGGCTCTGTGGGCCCTTTTGTATATAAGGCTTGAAGGGAAACTTTATGTTCCTCATAGGGATTTAGATAGTTGCGGGCTCAATTCTCCCTGAGAAACACTGTAGTTGAACATGTTCTCTTCATAGCACAGTTGCCTTTGTGATGACAAGTGAGTTTCTAGGAAAGAAATATGCAGGTTGCCATTCTTTGGTAACTGCTCATCCTTCCGTAATCTGTAGTGAATGGGCGACCCCATTGAACACTAGCCTCAAGCTAACTTTCCTGTTGTATCATGCCGCAGGTTGCAGGCAGCAGAATCCATGTAGCGTTATTCATTGTGGTTCTGGATCTCTAGGTAGCATTCCAGGTCTTAGTACTGCGGGTCAACACTAGGATGAGCAATGTATTAGAAGGACAGCCTGTGTGTTTGGGCCTTGGTCAGCAATGCAGCTTTGGGAAGAGCTAGATGCCGAGTCAGAGGCTATGAAGGGCTTCTCTGGTTAAACCTCTACATTTTTGCAAGTTGAAAGAACTCATGTATCTCCCTTCTAAAGCACCTTGGAGGTACAAAGTAGAGAAAGAATCAGCAAGGTCAATGCTCTGCTGGCCCCTTTGAAGATAAGTCTTGAAGGGAAACTTCATTTTCCTCTTTGGGATTTAGAGAGTTGGGGGCTCAATTCTCCCTGAGAAACACTGTAGTTGCACGTGTTCCCTTTATAGCACAATTGCCTTTGTGACGACAAGTGAGTTTCTAGGAAAGAAACTCGGAGTTTGCCATTCTTTGCTGGTGCTCGTCCTTTGGAAATCTTCAGTGAATTGGTGACCCCGTTTGAGCACTAGCCTCAAGCTAACGTTCCTCTTGTATCATGCCACTTGTCGCCATGCAGCACAATCCTTGTAGCCTTATTCAGTGTGGTTCTGGAGCTCTAGGAAGCATTCCAGTTCTCTTAGTACTAGCGGATCTGCTCGACGATGAGAAACGTACAAAAAGGATGGCCTGTGTGTTTGGGGAGTTGTGAGCAGTGCACCCTTGGGAACAGCTAGATGCCGAGACATGGGAGGTGAAGGGCTTTTTTGTGAAACCTGTAGAATGTGGCAACTTGAAACAACTCAAATATCTCCCTTCGAAAGCACGTTGGAGGTACTAAATAGAGGAAGAAACATGAGAGTCAGGGCTCTGCGGGCCATTTTGAATATAAGGCTGAAGGGAAACTTTATATTCCTCATTGGCCTTTAGAGAGTTGTGGGCTCAGTTCTCCCTGAGAAACTCTTTACTTGCGCATGTTCTCTTCATAGCACAATTGGCTTAGTGATGACAAGTGAGTTTCTAGGAAAGAAACTTGGAGGTTGCCATTCTTTGGTACCTGCTCATCCTTCAGTAATCTGTAGTGAATGGGCGACCCCAAAGAACACTAGCCTCAAGCTAACGTTCCTCTTGTTTCACACCACACTTTGGCATGCAGCAGAATCCATGTAGCGTTATTCAGTGTGGTTTTGAGCTCTAGAAGCATTCCAGGTCTCTTAGTACAGGCGGGTCTGTACCAGGATGAGAAAACTACACGCAGGATTGCCTGTGTGTTTGGTGAGTTGTGAGCAGTGCACCACTGGGAACAGCTAGATGCCGAGTCATGGGAAGTGATTGGCTTCTTTTCTTAGATTCCAGAAGGTAGTAAATTGAAACAACTCAAGTATCTCCCTTCTAAAGCACCTTGGAAGTACAACGTAGAGAAAGAAACAGCAGAGACAAGGCTCTGTGGGCCCTTTTGTATATAAGGCTTGAAGGGAAACTTTATGTTCCTCATTGGGATTTAGAGAGTTGCGGGCTCAATTCTCCCTGAGAAACACTGTAGTTGCACATGTTCTCTTCATAGCAGAGTTGTCTTTGTGATGACAAGTGAGTTTCTAGGAAAGAAATATGGAGGTTGCCATTCTTTGGTAGCTGCTCATCCTTCCGTAATCTGTAGTGAATGGGCGACCCCAAAGAACACTCGCCTCAAGCTAACGTTCCTCTTGTATCATGCCGCAGGTTGCAGGCAGCAGAATCCATGTAGCGTTATTCATTGTGGTTCTTGAGCTCTAGGTAGCATTCCAGGTCTCTTAGGACTGGCGGGTCAACACTAGGATAGGCAACGTATTAGAAGGACGGCCTGTGTGTTTGGGCCTTTGTGAGCAATGCAGCTTTTGGGAAGAGCTAGATGCCGAGTCACAGGCTGTGAAGGGCTTCTTTGCTTAAACATCTACATTTTTGCAAGTTGAAAGAACTCATGTATCTCCCTTCTAAAGCACCTTGGAGGTACAAAGTAGAGAAAGAATCAGCAAGGTCAATGCTCTGCTGGCCCCTTTGAAGATAAGTCTTGAGGGAAACTTCATTTTCCTCTTTGGGATTTAGAGAGTTGGGGGCTCAATTCTCCCTGAGAAACACTGTAGTTGCACGAGTTCCCGTCATAGCACAAATGCCTTTGTGACGACAAGTGAGTTTCTAGGAAAGAAACTCGGAGTTTGCCATTCTTTGCTGGTGCTCGTCCTTTGGTAATCTTCAGTGAATTGGTGATCCCATTTGAGCACTAGCGTCAAGCTAACGTTCCTCTTGTATCATGCCACTTGTTGGCATGCAGCAGAATCCTTGTAGCCTTATTCAGTGTGGTTCTGGAGCTCTAGGAAGCATTCCAGGTCTCTTAGTACAGGCGGGTCTGTACTAGGATGAGAAAACTACAGGCAGGATGGCCTGTGTGTTTGGTGAGTTGTCAGCAGTGCACCACTGGGAACAGCTAGATGCCGAGTCATGGGAAGTGATTGGCTTCTTTTCTTACACTCCAGGAAGTAGTCAGTTGAAACAACTCAAGTATCTCCCTTCTAAAGCACCTTGGAAGTACAACGTAGAGAAAGAAAGAGCAGAGACAAGGCTCTGTGGGCCCTTTTGTATATAAGGCTTGAAGGGAAACTTTATGTTCCTCATAGGGATTTAGAGAGTTGCGGGCTCAATTCTCCCTGAGAAACACTGTAGTTGAACATGTTCTCTTCATAGCACAATTGGCTTAGTGATGACAAGTGAGTTTCTAGGAAAGAAATATGCAGGTTGCCATTCTTTGGTAGCTACTCATCCTTCCGTAATCTGTAGTGAATGGGCGACCCCATTGAACACTAGCCTCAAGCTAACTTTCCTGTTGTATCATGCCGCAGGTTGCAGGCAGCAGAATCCATGTAGCGTTATTCATTGTGGTTCTGGAGATCTAGGTAGCATTCCAGGTCTCTTAGTACTGGCGGGTCAACACTAGGATGAGCAATGTATTAGAAGGACAGCCTGTGTGTTTGGGCCTTGGTCAGCAATGCAGCTTTGGGAAGAGCTAGATGCCGAGTCAGAGGCTATGAAGGGCTTCTGTGGTTAAACCTCTACATTTTTGCAAGTTGAAAGAACTCATGTATCTCCCTTCTAAAGCACCTTGGAGGTACAAAGTAGAGAAAGAATCAGCAAGGTCAATGCTCTGCTGGCCCCTTTGAAGATAAGTCTTGAAGGGAAACTTCATTTTCCTCTTTGGGATTTAGAGAGTTGGGGGCTCAATTCTCCCTGAGAAACACTGTAGTTGCATGTGTTCCCTTTATAGCACAATTGCCTTTGTGACGACAAGTGAGTTTCTAGGAAAGAAACTCGGAGTTTGCCATTCTTTGCTGGTGCTCGTCCTTTGGTAATCTTCAGTGAATTGGTGACCCCGTTTGAGCACTAGCCTCAAGCTAATGTTCCTCTTGTATCATGCCACTTGTTGCCATGCAGCATGATCCTTGTAGCCTTAATCAGTGTGGTTCTGGAGCTCTAGGAAGCATTCCAGGTCTCTTAGTACTGGCGGATCTGCTCGACGATGAGAAACGTACAAGAAGGATGGCCTGTGTGTTTGGGGAGTTGTGAGCAGTGCACCCTTGGGAACAGCTAGATGCCGAGACATGGGAGATGAAGGGCTTTTTTGTGAAACCTGTAGAATGTGGCAACTTGAAACAACTCAAGTATCTCCCTTCGAAAGCACGTTGGAGGTACTAAATAGAGGAAGAAACATGAGTGTCAGGGCTCTGCGGGCCATTTTGAATATAAGGCTGAAGGGAAACTTTATATTCCTCATTGGCCTTTAGAGAGTTGTGGGCTCAGTTCTCCCTGAGAAACTCTTTACTTGCGCATGTTCTCTTCATAGCACAATTGGCTTATTGATGACAAGTGAGTTTCTAGGAAAGAAACTTGGAGGTTGCCATTCTTTGGTAGGTGCTCATCCTTCAGTAATCTGTAGTGAATGGGCGACCCCAAAGAACACTAGCCTCAAGCTAACGTTCCTCTTGTTTCACACCACACTTTGGCATGCAGCAGAATCCATGTAGCGTTATTCAGTGTGGTTTTGAGCTCTAAGAAGCATTCCAGGTCCCTTAGTACAGGCGGGTCTGTACCAGGATGAGAAAACTACAGACAGGATTGCCTGTGTGTTTGGTGAGTTGTGAGCAGTGCACCACTGGGAACAGCTAGATGCCGAGTCATGGGAAGTGATTGGCTTCTTTTCTTAGATTCCAGAAGGTAGTAAATTGAAACAACTCAAGTATCTCCCTTCTAAAGCACCTTGGAAGTACAACGTAGAGAAAGAAACAGCAGAGACAAGGCTCTGTGGGCCCTTTTGTATATAAGGCTTGAAGGGAAACTTTATGTTCCTCATTGGGATTTAGAGAGTTGCGGGCTCAATTCTCCCTGAGAAACACTGTAGTTGCACATGTTCTCTTCATAGCAGAGTTGTCTTTGTGATGACAAGTGAGTTTCTAGGAAAGAAATATGGAGGTTGCCATTCTTTGGTAGCTGCTCATCCTTCCGTAATCTGTAGTGAATGGGCGACCCCAAAGAACACTCGCCTCAAGCTAACGTTCCTCTTGTATCATGCCACAGGTTGCAGGCAGCAGAATCCATGTAGCGTTATTCATTGTGGTTCTTGAGCTCTAGGTAGCATTCCAGGTCTCTTAGGACAGGCGGGACAATACTAGGATAGGCAACGTATTAGAAGGACGGCCTGTGTGTTTGGGCCTTTGTGAGCAATGCAGCTTTTGGGAAGAGCAAGATGCCGAGTCACAGGCTGTGAAGGGCTTCTTTGCTTAAACATCTACATTTTTGCAAGTTGAAAGAACTCATGTATCTCCCTTCTAAAGCACCTTGGAGGTACAAAGTAGAGAAAGAATCAGCAAGGTCAATGCTCTGCTGGCCCCTTTGAAGATAAGTCTTGAGGGAAACTTCATTTTCCTCTTTGGGATTTAGAGAGTTGGGGGCTCAATTCTCCCTGAGAAACACTGTAGTTGCACGAGTTCCCGTCATAGCACAAATGCCTTTGTGACGACAAGTGAGTTTCTAGGAAAGAAACTCGGAGTTTGCCATTCTTTGCTGGTGCTCGTCCTTTGGTAATCTTCAGTGAATTGGTGACCCCGTTTGAGCACTAGCGTCAAGCTAACGTTCCTCTTGTATCATGCCACTTGTTGGCATGCAGCAGAATCCTTGTAGCCTTATTCAGTGTGGTTCTGGAGCTCTAGGAAGCATTCCAGGTCTCTTAGTACAGGCGGGTCTGTACTAGGATGAGAAAACTACAGGCAATATGGCCTGTGTGTTTGGTGAGTTGTCAGCAGTGCACCACTGGGAACAGCTAGATGCCGAGTCATGGGAAGTGATTGGCTTCTTTTCTTACACTCCAGGAAGTAGTCAGTTGAAACAACTCAAGTATCTCCTTTCTAAAGCACCTTGGAAGTACAACGTAGAGAAAGAAAGAGCAGAGACAAGGCTCTGTGGGCCCTTTTGTATATAAGGCTGAAGGGAAACTTTATATTCCTCATTGGCCTTTAGAGAGTTGTGGGCTCAGTTCTCCCTGAGAAACTCTTTACTTGCACATGTTCTCTTCATAGCACAATTGGCTTAGTGATGACAAGTGAATTTCTAGGAAAGAACCTTGGAGGTTGCCATTCTTTGGTAGGTGCTCATCCTTCAGTAATCTGTAGTGAATGGGCGACCCCAAAGAACACTAGCCTCAAGCTAACGTTCCTCTTGTTTCACACCACACTTTGGCATGCAGCAGAATCCATGTAGCGTTATTCAGTGTGGTTTTGAGCTCTAAGAAGCATTCCAGGTCCCTTAGTACAGGCGGGTCTGTACCAGGATGAGAAAACTACAGGCAGCATTGCCTGTGTGTTTGGTGAGTTGTGAGCAGTGCACCACTGGGAACAGCTAGATGCCGAGTCATGGGAAGTGATTGGCTTCTTTTCTTAGATTCCAGAAGGTAGTAAATTGAAACAACTCAAGTATCTCCCTTCTAAAGCACCTTGGAAGTACAACGTAGAGAAAGAAACAGCAGAGACAAGGCTCTGTGGGCCCTTTTGTATATAAGGCTTGAAGGGAAACTTTATGTTCCTCATTGGGATTTAGAGAGTTGCGGGCTCAATTCTCCCTGAGAAACACTGTAGTTGCACATGTTCTCTTCATAGCAGAGTTGTCTTTGTGATGACAAGTGAGTTTCTAGGAAAGAAATATGGAGGTTGCCATTCTTTGGTAGCTGCTCATCCTTTCGTAATCTCTAGTGAATGGGCGACCCCATTGAACACTAGCCTCAAGCTAACTTTCCTGTTGTATCATGCCGCAGGTTGCAGGCAGCAGAATCCATGTAGCGTTATTCATTGTGGTTCTGGAGATCTAGGTAGCATTCCAGGTCTCTTAGTACTGGCGGGTCAACACTAGGATGAGCAATGTATTAGAAGGACAGCCTGTGTGTTTGGGCCTTGGTCAGCAATGCAGCTTTGGGAAGAGCTAGATGCCGAGTCAGAGGCTATGAAGGGCTTCTGTGGTTAAACCTCTACATTTTTGCAAGTTGAAAGAACTCATGTATCTCCCTTCTAAAGCACCTTGGAGGTACAAAGTAGAGAAAGAATCAGCAAGGTCAATGCTCTGCTGGCCCCTTTGAAGATAAGTCTTGAAGGGAAACTTCATTTTCCTCTTTGGGATTTAGAGAGTTGGGGGCTCAATTCTCCCTGAGAAACACTGTAGTTGCATGTGTTCCCTTTATAGCACAATTGCCTTTGTGACGACAAGTGAGTTTCTAGGAAAGAAACTCGGAGTTTGCCATTCTTTGCTGGTGCTCGTCCTTTGGTAATCTTCAGTGAATTGGTGACCCCGTTTGAGCACTAGCCTCAAGCTAATGTTCCTCTTGTATCATGCCACTTGTTGCCATGCAGCATGATCCTTGTAGCCTTAATCAGTGTGGTTCTGGAGCTCTAGGAAGCATTCCAGGTCTCTTAGTACTGGCGGATCTGCTCGACGATGAGAAACGTACAAGAAGGATGGCCTGTGTGTTTGGGGAGTTGTGAGCAGTGCACCCTTGGGAACAGCTAGATGCCGAGACATGGGAGATGAAGGGCTTTTTTGTGAAACCTGTAGAATGTGGCAACTTGAAACAACTCAAGTATCTCCCTTCGAAAGCACGTTGGAGGTACTAAATAGAGGAAGAAACATGAGTGTCAGGGCTCTGCGGGCCATTTTGAATATAAGGCTGAAGGGAAACTTTATATTCCTCATTGGCCTTTAGAGAGTTGTGGGCTCAGTTCTCCCTGAGAAACTCTTTACTTGCGCATGTTCTCTTCATAGCACAATTGGCTTATTGATGACAAGTGAGTTTCTAGGAAAGAAACTTGGAGGTTGCCATTCTTTGGTAGGTGCTCATCCTTCAGTAATCTGTAGTGAATGGGCGACCCCAAAGAACACTAGCCTCAAGCTAACGTTCCACTTGTTTCACACCACACTTTGGCATGCAGCAGAATCCATGTAGCGTTATTCAGTGTGGTTTTGAGCTCTAAGAAGCATTCCAGGTCTCTTAGTACAGGCGGGTCTGTACCAGGATGAGAAAACTACAGACAGGATTGCCTGTGTGTTTGGTGAGTTGTGAGCAGTGCACCACTGGGAACAGCTAGATGCCGAGTCATGGGAAGTGATTGGCTTCTTTTCTTAGATTCCAGAAGGTAGTAAATTGAAACAACTCAAGTATCTCCCTTCTAAAGCACCTTGGAAGTACAACGTAGAGAAAGAAACAGCAGAGACAAGGCTCTGTGGGCCCTTTTGTATATAAGGCTTGAAGGGAAACTTTATGTTCCTCATTGGGATTTAGAGAGTTGCGGGCTCAATTCTCCCTGAGAAACACTGTAGTTGCACATGTTCTCTTCATAGCAGAGTTGTCTTTGTGATGACAAGTGAGTTTCTAGGAAAGAAATATGGAGGTTGCCATTCTTTGGTAGCTGCTCATCCTTCCGTAATCTGTAGTGAATGGGCGACCCCAAAGAACACTCGCCTCAAGCTAACGTTCCTCTTGTATCATGCCACAGGTTGCAGGCAGCAGAATCCATGTAGCGTTATTCATTGTGGTTCTTGAGCTCTAGGTAGCATTCCAGGTCTCTTAGGACTGGCGGGACAATACTAGGATAGGCAACGTATTAGAAGGACGGCCTGTGTGTTTGGGCCTTTGTGAGCAATGCAGCTTTTGGGAAGAGCAAGATGCCGAGTCACAGGCTGTGAAGGGCTTCTTTGCTTAAACATCTACATTTTTGCAAGTTGAAAGAACTCATGTATCTCCCTTCTAAAGCACCTTGGAGGTACAAAGTAGAGAAAGAATCAGCAAGGTCAATGCTCTGCTGGCCCCTTTGAAGATAAGTCTTGAGGGAAACTTCATTTTCCTCTTTGGGATTTAGAGAGTTGGGGGCTCAATTCTCCCTGAGAAACACTGTAGTTGCACGAGTTCCCGTCATAGCACAAATGCCTTTGTGACGACAAGTGAGTTTCTAGGAAAGAAACTCGGAGTTTGCCATTCTTTGCTGGTGCTCGTCCTTTGGTAATCTTCAGTGAATTGGTGACCCCGTTTGAGCACTAGCGTCAAGCTAACGTTCCTCTTGTATCATGCCACTTGTTGGCATGCAGCAGAATCCTTGTAGCCTTATTCAGTGTGGTTCTGGAGCTCTAGGAAGCATTCCAGGTCTCTTAGTACAGGCGGGTCTGTACTAGGATGAGAAAACTACAGGCAATATGGCCTGTGTGTTTGGTGAGTTGTCAGCAGTGCACCACTGGGAACAGCTAGATGCCGAGTCATGGGAAGTGATTGGCTTCTTTTCTTACACTCCAGGAAGTAGTCAGTTGAAACAACTCAAGTATCTCCCTTCTAAAGCACCTTGGAAGTACAACGTAGAGAAAGAAAGAGCAGAGACAAGGCTCTGTGGGCCCTTTTGTATATAAGGCTTGAAGGGAAACTTTATGTTCCTCATAGGGATTTAGATAGTTGCGGGCTCAATTCTCCCTGAGAAACACTGTAGTTGAACATGTTCTCTTCATAGCACAGTTGCCTTTGTGATGACAAGTGAGTTTCTAGGAAAGAAATATGCAGGTTGCCATTCTTTGGTAACTGCTCATCCTTCCGTAATCTGTAGTGAATGGGCGACCCCATTGAACACTAGCCTCAAGCTAACTTTCCTGTTGTATCATGCCGCAGGTTGCAGGCAGCAGAATCCATGTAGCGTTATTCATTGTGGTTCTGGATCTCTAGGTAGCATTCCAGGTCTTAGTACTGCGGGTCAACACTAGGATGAGCAATGTATTAGAAGGACAGCCTGTGTGTTTGGGCCTTGGTCAGCAATGCAGCTTTGGGAAGAGCTAGATGCCGAGTCAGAGGCTATGAAGGGCTTCTCTGGTTAAACCTCTACATTTTTGCAAGTTGAAAGAACTCATGTATCTCCCTTCTAAAGCACCTTGGAGGTACAAAGTAGAGAAAGAATCAGCAAGGTCAATGCTCTGCTGGCCCCTTTGAAGATAAGTCTTGAAGGGAAACTTCATTTTCCTCTTTGGGATTTAGAGAGTTGGGGGCTCAATTCTCCCTGAGAAACACTGTAGTTGCACGTGTTCCCTTTATAGCACAATTGCCTTTGTGACGACAAGTGAGTTTCTAGGAAAGAAACTCGGAGTTTGCCATTCTTTGCTGGTGCTCGTCCTTTGGAAATCTTCAGTGAATTGGTGACCCCGTTTGAGCACTAGCCTCAAGCTAACGTTCCTCTTGTATCATGCCACTTGTCGCCATGCAGCACAATCCTTGTAGCCTTATTCAGTGTGGTTCTGGAGCTCTAGGAAGCATTCCAGTTCTCTTAGTACTAGCGGATCTGCTCGACGATGAGAAACGTACAAAAAGGATGGCCTGTGTGTTTGGGGAGTTGTGAGCAGTGCACCCTTGGGAACAGCTAGATGCCGAGACATGGGAGGTGAAGGGCTTTTTTGTGAAACCTGTAGAATGTGGCAACTTGAAACAACTCAAATATCTCCCTTCGAAAGCACGTTGGAGGTACTAAATAGAGGAAGAAACATGAGAGTCAGGGCTCTGCGGGCCATTTTGAATATAAGGCTGAAGGGAAACTTTATATTCCTCATTGGCCTTTAGAGAGTTGTGGGCTCAGTTCTCCCTGAGAAACTCTTTACTTGCGCATGTTCTCTTCATAGCACAATTGGCTTAGTGATGACAAGTGAGTTTCTAGGAAAGAAACTTGGAGGTTGCCATTCTTTGGTACCTGCTCATCCTTCAGTAATCTGTAGTGAATGGGCGACCCCAAAGAACACTAGCCTCAAGCTAACGTTCCTCTTGTTTCACACCACACTTTGGCATGCAGCAGAATCCATGTAGCGTTATTCAGTGTGGTTTTGAGCTCTAGAAGCATTCCAGGTCTCTTAGTACAGGCGGGTCTGTACCAGGATGAGAAAACTACACGCAGGATTGCCTGTGTGTTTGGTGAGTTGTGAGCAGTGCACCACTGGGAACAGCTAGATGCCGAGTCATGGGAAGTGATTGGCTTCTTTTCTTAGATTCCAGAAGGTAGTAAATTGAAACAACTCAAGTATCTCCCTTCTAAAGCACCTTGGAAGTACAACGTAGAGAAAGAAACAGCAGAGACAAGGCTCTGTGGGCCCTTTTGTATATAAGGCTTGAAGGGAAACTTTATGTTCCTCATTGGGATTTAGAGAGTTGCGGGCTCAATTCTCCCTGAGAAACACTGTAGTTGCACATGTTCTCTTCATAGCAGAGTTGTCTTTGTGATGACAAGTGAGTTTCTAGGAAAGAAATATGGAGGTTGCCATTCTTTGGTAGCTGCTCATCCTTCCGTAATCTGTAGTGAATGGGCGACCCCAAAGAACACTCGCCTCAAGCTAACGTTCCTCTTGTATCATGCCGCAGGTTGCAGGCAGCAGAATCCATGTAGCGTTATTCATTGTGGTTCTTGAGCTCTAGGTAGCATTCCAGGTCTCTTAGGACTGGCGGGTCAACACTAGGATAGGCAACGTATTAGAAGGACGGCCTGTGTGTTTGGGCCTTTGTGAGCAATGCAGCTTTTGGGAAGAGCTAGATGCCGAGTCACAGGCTGTGAAGGGCTTCTTTGCTTAAACATCTACATTTTTGCAAGTTGAAAGAACTCATGTATCTCCCTTCTAAAGCACCTTGGAGGTACAAAGTAGAGAAAGAATCAGCAAGGTCAATGCTCTGCTGGCCCCTTTGAAGATAAGTCTTGAGGGAAACTTCATTTTCCTCTTTGGGATTTAGAGAGTTGGGGGCTCAATTCTCCCTGAGAAACACTGTAGTTGCACGAGTTCCCGTCATAGCACAAATGCCTTTGTGACGACAAGTGAGTTTCTAGGAAAGAAACTCGGAGTTTGCCATTCTTTGCTGGTGCTCGTCCTTTGGTAATCTTCAGTGAATTGGTGATCCCATTTGAGCACTAGCGTCAAGCTAACGTTCCTCTTGTATCATGCCACTTGTTGGCATGCAGCAGAATCCTTGTAGCCTTATTCAGTGTGGTTCTGGAGCTCTAGGAAGCATTCCAGGTCTCTTAGTACAGGCGGGTCTGTACTAGGATGAGAAAACTACAGGCAGGATGGCGTGTGTGTTTGGTGAGTTGTGAGCAGTGCACCACTGGGAACAGCTAGATGCCGAGTCATGGGAAGTGATTGGCTTCTTTTCTTACACTCCAGGAAGTAGTCAGTTGAAACAACTCAAGTATCTCTCTTCTAAAGCACCTTGGAAGTACAACGTAGAGAAAGAAAGAGCAGAGACAAGGCTCTGTGGGCCCTTTTGTATATAAGGCTTGAAGGGAAACTTTATGTTCCTCATAGGGATTTAGAGAGTTGCGGGCTCAATTCTCCCTGAGAAACACCGTAGTTGAACATGTTCTCTTCATAGCACAATTGGCTTAGTGATGACAAGTGAGTTTCTAGGAAAGAAATATGCAGGTTGCCATTCTTTGGTAGCTGCTCATCCTTCCGTAATCTGTAGTGAATGGGCGACCCCATTGAACACTAGCCTCAAGCTAACTTTCCTGTTGTATCATGCCGCAGGTTGCAGGCAGCAGAATCCATGTAGCGTTATTCATTGTGGTTCTGGAGCTCTAGGTAGCATTCCAGGTCTCTTAGTACTGGCGGGTCAACACTAGGATGAGCAATGTATTAGAAGGACAGCCTTTGTGTTTGGGCCTTGGTCAGCAATGCAGCTTTCGGAAGAGCTAGATGCCGAGTCAGAGGCTATGAAGGGCTTCTGTGGTTAAACCTCTACATTTTTGCAAGTTGAAAGAACTCATGTATCTCCCTTCTAAAGCACCTTGGAGGTACAAAGTAGAGAAAGAATCAGCAAGGTCAATGCTCTGCTGGCCCCTTTGAAGATAAGTCTTGAAGGGAAACTTCATTTTCCTCTTTGGGATTTAGAGAGTTGGGGGCTCAATTCTCCCTGAGAAACACTGTAGTTGCACGTGTTCCCTTCATAGCACAATTGCCTTTGTGACGACAAGTGAGTTTCTAGGAAAGAAACTCGGAGTTTGCCATTCTTTGCTGGTGCTCGTCCTTTGGTAATCTTCAGTGAATTGGTGACCCCGTTTGAGCACTAGCCTCAAGCTAATGTTCCTTTTGTATCATGCCACTTGTTGCCATGCAGCACGATCCTTGTAGCCTTAATCAGTGTGGTTCTGGAGCTCTAGGAAGCATTCCAGGTCTCTTAGTACTGGCGGATCTGCTCGACGATGAGAAACGTACAAGAAGGATGGCCTGTGTGTTTGGGGAGTTGTGAGCAGTGCACCCTTGGGAACAGCTAGATGCCGAGACATGGGAGATGAAGGGCTTTTTTGTGAAACCTGTAGAATGTGGCAACTTGAAACAACTCAAGTATCTCCCTTCGAAAGCACGTTGGAGGTACTAAATAGAGGAAGAAACATGAGAGTCAGGGCTCTGCGGGCCATTTTGAATATAAGGCTGAAGGGAAACTTTATATTCCTCATTGGCCTTTAGAGAGTTGTGGGCTCAGTTCTCCCTGAGAAACTCTTTACTTGCACATGTTCTCTTCATAGCACAATTGGCTTAGTGATGACAAGTGAATTTCTAGGAAAGAACCTTGGAGGTTGCCATTCTTTGGTAGGTGCTCATCCTTCAGTAATCTGTAGTGAATGGGCGACCCCAAAGAACACTAGCCTCAAGCTAACGTTCCTCTTGTTTCACACCACACTTTGGCATGCAGCAGAATCCATGTAGCGTTATTCAGTGTGGTTTTGAGCTCTAAGAAGCATTCCAGGTCCCTTAGTACAGGCGGGTCTGTACCAGGATGAGAAAACTACAGGCAGAATTGCCTGTGTGTTTGGTGAGTTGTGAGCAGTGCACCACTGGGAACAGCTAGATGCCGAGTCATGGGAAGTGATTGGCTTCTTTTCTTAGATTCCAGAAGGTAGTAAATTGAAACAACTCAAGTATCTCCCTTCTAAAGCACCTTGGAAGTACAACGTAGAGAAAGAAACAGCAGAGACAAGGCTCTGTGGGCCCTTTTGTATATAAGGCTTGAAGGGAAACTTTATGTTCCTCATTGGGATTTAGAGAGTTGCGGGCTCAATTCTCCCTGAGAAACACTGTAGTTGCACATGTTCTCTTCATAGCAGAGTTGTCTTTGTGATGACAAGTGAGTTTCTAGGAAAGAAATATGGAGGTTGCCATTCTTTGGTAGCTGCTCATCCTTTCGTAATCTCTAGTGAATGGGCGACCCCAAAGAACACTCGCCTCAAGCTAACGTTCCTCTTGTATCATGCCACAGGTTGCAGGCAGCAGAATCCATGTAGCGTTATTCATTGTTGTTCTTGAGCTCTAGGTAGCATTCCAGGTCTCTTAGGACTGGCGGGTCAATACTAGGATAGGCAACGTATTAGAAGGACGGCCTGTGTGTTTGGGCCTTTGTGAGCAATGCAGCTTTTGGGAAGAGCAAGATGCCGAGTCACAGGCTGTGAAGGGCTTCTTTGCTTAAACATCTACATTTTTGCAAGTTGAAAGAACTCATGTATCTCCCTTCTAAAGCACCTTGGAGGTACAAAGTAGAGAAAGAATCAGCAAGGTCAATGCTCTGCTGGCCCCTTTGAAGATATGTCTTGAGGGAAACTTCATTTTCCTCTTTGGGATTTAGAGAGTTGGGGGCTCAATTCTCCCTGAGAAACACTGTAGTTGCACGAGTTCCCGTCATAGCACAAATGCCTTTGTGACGACAAGTGAGTTTCTAGGAAAGAAACTCGGAGTTTGCCATTCTTTGCTGGTGCTCGTCCTTTGGTAATCTTCAGTGAATTGGTGACCCCGTTTGAGCACTAGCGTCAAGCTAACGTTCCTCTTGTATCATGCCACATGTTGGCATGCAGCAGAATCCTTGTAGCCTTATTCAGTGTGGTTCTGGAGCTCTAGGAAGCATTCCAGGTCTCTTAGTACAGGCGGGTCTGTACTAGGATGAGAAAACTACAGGCAGGATGGCCTGTGTGTTTGGTGAGTTGTCAGCAGTGCACCACTGGGAACAGCTAGATGCCGAGTCATGGGAAGTGATTGGCTTCTTTTCTTACACTCCAGGAAGTAGTCAGTTGAAACAACTCAAGTATCTCCCTTCTAAAGCACCTTGGAAGTACAACGTAGAGAAAGAAAGAGCAGAGGCAAGGCTCTGTGGGCCCTTTTGTATATAAGGCTTGAAGGGAAACTTTATGTTCCTCATTGGGATTTAGAGAGTTGCGGGCTCAATTCTCCCTGAGAAAAACTGTAGTTGAACATGTTCTCTTCATAGCACAATTGGCTTAGTGATGACAAGTGAGTTTCTAGGAAAGAAATATGCAGGTTGCCATTCTTTGGAAGCTGCTCATCCTTCCGTAATCTGTAGTGAATGGGCGACCCCATTGAACACTAGCCTCAAGCTAACTTTCCTGTTGTATCATGCCGCAGGTTGCAGGCAGCAGAATCCATGTAGCGTTATTCATTGTGGTTCTGGAGATCTAGGTAGCATTCCAGGTCTCTTAGTACTGGCGGGTCAACACTAGGATGAGCAATGTATTAGAAGGACAGCCTGTGTGTTTGGGCCTTTGTCAGCAATGCAGCTTTGGGAAGAGCTAGATGCCGAGTCAGAGGCTATGAAGGGCTTCTGTGGTTAAACCTCTACATTTTTGCAAGTTGAAAGAACTCATGTATCTCCCTTCTAAAGCACCTTGGAGGTACAAAGTAGAGAAAGAATCAGCAAGGTCAATGCTCTGCTGGCCCCTTTGAAGATAAGTCTTGAAGGGAAACTTCATTTTCCTCTTTGGGATTTAGAGAGTTGGGGGCTCAATTCTCCCTGAGAAACACTGTAGTTGCATGTGTTCCCTTTATAGCACAATTGCCTTTGTGACGACAAGTGAGTTTCTAGGAAAGAAACTCGGAGTTTGCCATTCTTTGCTGGTGCTCGTCCTTTGGTAATCTTCAGTGAATTGGTGACCCCGTTTGAGCACTAGCCTCAAGCTAATGTTCCTCTTGTATCATGCCACTTGTTGCCATGCAGCATGATCCTTGTAGCCTTAATCAGTGTGGTTCTGGAGCTCTAGGAAGCATTCCAGGTCTCTTAGTACTGGCGGATCTGCTCGACGATGAGAAACGTACAAGAAGGATGGCCTGTGTGTTTGGGGAGTTGTGAGCAGTGCACCCTTGGGAACAGCTAGATGCCGAGACATGGGAGATGAAGGGCTTTTTTGTGAAACCTGTAGAATGTGGCAACTTGAAACAACTCAAGTATCTCCCTTCGAAAGCACGTTGGAGGTACTAAATAGAGGAAGAAACATGAGTGTCAGGGCTCTGCGGGCCATTTTGAATATAAGGCTGAAGGGAAACTTTATATTCCTCATTGGCCTTTAGAGAGTTGTGGGCTCAGTTCTCCCTGAGAAACTCTTTACTTGCGCATGTTCTCTTCATAGCACAATTGGCTTAGTGATGACAAGTGAGTTTCTAGGAAAGAAACTTGGAGGTTGCCATTTTTGGTAGGTGCTCATCCTTCAGTAATCTGTAGTGAATGGGCGACCCCAAAGAACACTAGCCTCAAGCTAACGTTCCTCTTGTTTCACACCACACTTTGGCATGCAGCAGAATCCATGTAGCGTTATTCAGTGTGGTTTTGAGCTCTAAGAAGCATTCAGGTCCCTTAGTACAGGCGGGTCTGTACCAGGATGAGAAAACTACAGACAGGATTGCCTGTGTGTTTGGTGAGTTGTGAGCAGTGCACCACTGGGAACAGCTAGATGCCGAGTCATGGGAAGTGATTGGCTTCTTTTCTTAGATTCCAGAAGGTAGTAAATTGAAACAACTCAAGTATCTCCCTTCTAAAGCACCTTGGAAGTACAACGTAGAGAAAGAAACAGCAGAGACAAGGCTCTGTGGGCCCTTTTGTATATAAGGCTTGAAGGGAAACTTTATGTTCCTCATTGGGATTTAGAGAGTTGCGGGCTCAATTCTCCCTGAGAAACACTGTAGTTGCACATGTTCTCTTCATAGCAGAGTTGTCTTTGTGATGACAAGTGAGTTTCTAGGAAAGAAATATGGAGGTTGCCATTCTTTGGTAGCTGCTCATCCTTCCGTAATCTGTAGTGAATGGGCGACCCCAAAGAACACTCGCCTCAAGCTAACGTTCCTCTTGTATCATGCCACAGGTTGCAGGCAGCAGAATCCATGTAGCGTTATTCATTGTGGTTCTTGAGCTCTAGGTAGCATTCCAGGTCTCTTAGGACTGGCGGGACAATACTAGGATAGGCAACGTATTAGAAGGACGGCCTGTGTGTTTGGGCCTTTGTGAGCAATGCAGCTTTTGGGAAGAGCAAGATGCCGAGTCACAGGCTGTGAAGGGCTTCTTTGCTTAAACATCTACATTTTTGCAAGTTGAAAGAACTCATGTATCTCCCTTCTAAAGCACCTTGGAGGTACAAAGTAGAGAAAGAATCAGCAAGGTCAATGCTCTGCTGGCCCCTTTGAAGATAAGTCTTGAGGGAAACTTCATTTTCCTCTTTGGGATTTAGAGAGTTGGGGGCTCAATTCTCCCTGAGAAACACTGTAGTTGCACGAGTTCCCGTAATAGCACAAATGCCTTTGTGACGACAAGTGAGTTTCTAGGAAAGAAACTCGGAGTTTGCCATTCTTTGCTGGTGCTCGTCCTTTGGTAATCTTCAGTGAATTGGTGACCCCGTTTGAGCACTAGCGTCAAGCTAACGTTCCTCTTGTATCATGCCACTTGTTGGCATGCAGCAGAATCCTTGTAGCCTTATTCAGTGTGGTTCTGGAGCTCTAGGAAGCATTCCAGGTCTCTTAGTACAGGCGGGTCTGTACTAGGATGAGAAAACTACAGGCAATATGGCCTGTGTGTTTGGTGAGTTGTCAGCAGTGCACCACTGGGAACAGCTAGATGCCGAGTCATGGGAAGTGATTGGCTTCTTTTCTTACACTCCAGGAAGTAGTCAGTTGAAACAACTCAAGTATCTCCCTTCTAAAGCACCTTGGAAGTACAACGTAGAGAAAGAAAGAGCAGAGACAAGGCTCTGTGGGCCCTTTTGTATATAAGGCTTGAAGGGAAACTTTATGTTCCTCATTGGGATTTAGAGAGTTGCGGGCTCAATTCTCCCTGAGAAAAACTGTAGTTGAACATGTTCTCTTCATAGCACAATTGGCTTAGTGATGACAAGTGAGTTTCTAGGAAAGAAATATGCAGGTTGCCATTCTTTGGAAGCTGCTCATCCTTCCGTAATCTGTAGTGAATGGGCGACCCCATTGAACACTAGCCTCAAGCTAACTTTCCTGTTGTATCATGCCGCAGGTTGCAGGCAGCAGAATCCATGTAGCGTTATTCATTGTGGTTCTTGAGCTCTAGGTAGCATTCCAGGTCTCTTAGGACTGGCGGGTCAACACTAGGATGAGCAATGTATTAGAAGGACAGCCTGTGTGTTTGGGCCTTGGTCAGCAATGCAGCTTTGGGAAGAGCTAGATGCCGAGTCAGAGGCTATGAAGGGCTTCTGTGGTTAAACCTCTACATTTTTGCAAGTTGAAAGAACTCATGTATCTCCCTTCTAAAGCACCTTGGAGGTACAAAGTAGAGAAAGAATCAGCAAGGTCAATGCTCTGCTGGCCCCTTTGAAGATAAGTCTTGAAGGGAAACTTCATTTTCCTCTTTGGGATTTAGAGAGTTGGGGGCTCAATTCTCCCTGAGAAACACTGTAGTTGCACGTGTTCCCTTCATAGCACAATTGCCTTTGTGACGACAAGTGAGTTTCTAGGAAAGAAACTCGGAGTTTGCCATTCTTTGCTGGTGCTCGTCCTTTGGTAATCTTCAGTGAATTGGTGACCCCGTTTGAGCACTAGCCTCAAGCTAATGTTCCTCTTCTATCATGCCACTTGTTGCCATGCAGCACGATCCTTGTAGCCTTAATCAGTGTGGTTCTGGAGCTCTAGGAAGCATTCCAGGTCTCTTAGTACTGGCGGATCTGCTCGACGATGAGAAACGTACAAGAAGGAAGGCCTGTGTGTTTGGGGAGTTGTGAGCAGTGCACCCTTGGGAACAGCTAGATGCCGAGACATGGGAGATGAAGGGCTTTTTTGTGAAACCTGTAGAATGTGGCAACTTGAAACAACTCAAGTATCTCCCTTCGAAAGCACGTTGGAGGTACTAAATAGAGGAAGAAACATGAGAGTCAGGGCTCTGCGGGCCATTTTGAATATAAGGCTGAAGGGAAACTTTATATTCCTCATTGGCCTTTACAGAGTTGTGGGCTCAGTTCTCCCTGAGAAACTCTTTACTTGCACATGTTCTCTTCATAGCACAATTGGCTTAGTGATGACAAGTGAGTTTCTAGGAAAGAAACTTGGAGGTTGCCATTCTTTGGTAGGTGCTCATCCTTCAGTAATCTGTAGTGAATGGGCGACCCCAAAGAACACTAGCCTCAAGCGAACGTTCCTCTTGTTTCACACCACACTTTGGCATGCAGCAGAATCCATGTAGCGTTATTCAGTGTGGTTTTGAGCTCTAGGAAGCATTCCAGGTCTCTTAGTACAGGCGGGTCTGTACCAGGATGAGAAAACTACAGGCAGGATTGCCTGTGTGTTTGGTGAGTTGTGAGCAGTGCACCACTGGGAACAGCTAGATGCCGAGTCATGGGAAGTGATTGGCTTCTTTTCTTAGATTCCAGAAGGTAGTAAATTGAAACAACTCAAGTATCTCCCTTCTAAAGCACCTTGGAAGTACAACGTAGAGAAAGAAACAGCAGAGACAAGGCTCTGTGGGCCCTTTTGTATATAAGGCTTGAAGGGAAACTTTATGTTCCTCATTGGGATTTAGAGAGTTGCGGGCTCAATTCTCCCTGAGAAACACTGTAGTTGCACATGTTCTCTTCATAGCAGAGTTGTCTTTGTGATGACAAGTGAGTTTCTAGGAAAGAAATATGGAGGTTGCCATTCTTTGGTAGCTGCTCATCCTTCCGTAATCTGTAGTGAATGGGCGACCCCAAAGAACACTCGCCTCAAGCTAACGTTCCTCTTGTATCATGCCACAGGTTGCAGGCAGCAGAATCCATGTAGCGTTATTCATTGTGGTTCTTGAGCTCTAGGTAGCATTCCAGGTCTCTTAGGACTGGCGGGTCAATACTAGGATAGGCAACGTATTAGAAGGACGGCCTGTGTGTTTGGGCCTTTGTGAGCAATGCAGCTTTTGGGAAGAGCAAGATGCCGAGTCACAGCTGTGAAGGGCTTCTTTGCTTAAACATCTACATTTTTGCAAGTTGAAAGAACTCATGTATCTCCCTTCTAAAGCACCTTGGAGGTACAAAGTAGAGAAAGAATCAGCAAGGTCAATGCTCTGCTGGCCCCTTTGAAGATAAGTCATGAGGGAAACTTCATTTTCCTCTTTGGGATTTAGAGAGTTGGGGGCTCAATTCTCCCTGAGAAACACTGTAGTTGCACGAGTTCCCGTCATAACACAAATGCCTTTGTGACGACAAGTGAGTTTCTAGGAAAGAAACTCGCAGTTTGCCATTCTTTGCTGGTGCTCGTCCTTTGGTAATCTTCAGTGAATTGGTGACCCCGTTTGAGCACTAGCGTCAAGCTAACGTTCCTCTTGTATCATACCACTTGTTGGCATGCAGCAGAATCCTTGTAGCCTTATTCAGTGTGGTTCTGGAGCTCTAGGAAGAATTCCAGGTCTCTTAGTACAGGCGGGTCTGTACTAGGATGAGAAAACTACAGGCAGGATGGCCTGTGTGTTTGGTGAGTTGTCAGCAGTGCACCACTGGGAACAGCTAGATGCCGAGTCATGGGAAATGATTGGCTTCTTTTCTTACACTCCAGGAAGTAGTCAGTTGAAACAACTCAAATATCTCCCTTCTAAAGCACCTTGGAAGTACAACTTAGAGAAAGAAAGAGCAGAGACAAGGCTCTGTGGGCCCTTTTGTATATAAGGCTTGAAGGGAAACTTTATGTTCCTCATAGGGATTTAGAGAGTTGCGGGCTCAATTCTCCCTGAGAAACACCGTAGTTGAACATGTTCTCTTCATAGCACAATTGGCTTAGTGATGACAAGTGAGTTTCTAGGAAAGAAATATGCAGGTTGCCATTCTTTGGTAGCTGCTCATCCTTCCGTAATCTGTAGTGAATGGGCGACCCCATTGAACACTAGCCTCAAGCTAACTTTCCTGTTGTATCATGCCGCAGGTTGCAGGCAGCAGAATCCATGTAGCGTTATTCATTGTGGTTCTGGAGCTCTAGGTAGCATTCCAGGTCTCTTAGTACTGGCGGGTCAACACTAGGATGAGCAATGTATTAGAAGGACAGCCTGTGTGTTTGGGCCTTGGTCAGCAATGCAGCTTTGGGAAGAGCTAGATGCCGAGTCAGAGGCTATGAAGGGCTTCTGTGGTTAAACCTCTACATTTTTGCAAGTTGAAAGAACTCATGTATCTCCCTTCTAAAGCACCTTGGAGGTACAAAGTAGAGAAAGAATCAGCAAGGTCAATGCTCTGCTGGCCCCTTTGAAGATAAGTCTTGAAGGGAAACTTCATTTTCCTCTTTGGGATTTAGAGAGTTGGGGGCTCAATTCTCCCTGAGAAACACTGTAGTTGCACGTGTTCCCTTCATAGCACAATTGCCTTTGTGACGACAAGTGAGTTTCTAGGAAAGAAACTCGGAGTTTGCCATTCTTTGCTGGTGCTCGTCCTTTGGTAATCTTCAGTGAATTGGTGACCCCGTTTGAGCACTAGCCTCAAGCTAATGTTCCTTTTGTATCATGCCACTTGTTGCCATGCAGCACGATCCTTGTAGCCTTAATCAGTGTGGTTCTGGAGCTCTAGGAAGCATTCCAGGTCTCTTAGTACTGGCGGATCTGCTCGACGATGAGAAACGTACAAGAAGGATGGCCTGTGTGTTTGGGGAGTTGTGAGCAGTGCACCCTTGGGAACAGCTAGATGCCGAGACATGGGAGATGAAGGGCTTTTTTGTGAAACCTGTAGAATGTGGCAACTTGAAACAACTCAAGTATCTCCCTTCGAAAGCACGTTGGAGGTACTAAATAGAGGAAGAAACATGAGAGTCAGGGCTCTGCGGGCCATTTTGAATATAAGGCTGAAGGGAAACTTTATATTCCTCATTGGCCTTTAGAGAGTTGTGGGCTCAGTTCTCCCTGAGAAACTCTTTACTTGCACATGTTCTCTTCATAGCACAATTGGCTTAGTGATGACAAGTGAATTTCTAGGAAAGAACCTTGGAGGTTGCCATTCTTTGGTAGGTGCTCATCCTTCAGTAATCTGTAGTGAATGGGCGACCCCAAAGAACACTAGCCTCAAGCTAACGTTCCTCTTGTTTCACACCACACTTTGGCATGCAGCAGAATCCATGTAGCGTTATTCAGTGTGGTTTTGAGCTCTAAGAAGCATTCCAGGTCCCTTAGTACAGGCGGGTCTGTACCAGGATGAGAAAACTACAGGCAGAATTGCCTGTGTGTTTGGTGAGTTGTGAGCAGTGCACCACTGGGAACAGCTAGATGCCGAGTCATGGGAAGTGATTGGCTTCTTTTCTTAGATTCCAGAAGGTAGTAAATTGAAACAACTCAAGTATCTCCCTTCTAAAGCACCTTGGAAGTACAACGTAGAGAAAGAAACAGCAGAGACAAGGCTCTGTGGGCCCTTTTGTATATAAGGCTTGAAGGGAAACTTTATGTTCCTCATTGGGATTTAGAGAGTTGCGAGCTCAATTCTCCCTGAGAAACACTGTAGTTGCACATGTTCTCTTCATAGCAGAGTTGTCTTTGTGATGACAAGTGAGTTTCTAGGAAAGAAATATGGAGGTTGCCATTCTTTGGTAGCTGCTCATCCTTTCGTAATCTCTAGTGAATGGGCGACCCCAAAGAACACTCGCCTCAAGCTAACGTTCCTCTTGTATCATGCCACAGGTTGCAGGCAGCAGAATCCATGTAGCGTTATTCATTGTTGTTCTTGAGCTCTAGGTAGCATTCCAGGTCTCTTAGGACTGGCGGGTCAATACTAGGATAGGCAACGTATTAGAAGGACGGCCTGTGTGTTTGGGCCTTTGTGAGCAATGCAGCTTTTGGGAAGAGCAAGATGCCGAGTCACAGGCTGTGAAGGGCTTCTTTGCTTAAACATCTACATTTTTGCAAGTTGAAAGAACTCATGTATCTCCCTTCTAAAGCACCTTGGAGGTACAAAGTAGAGAAAGAATCAGCAAGGTCAATGCTCTGCTGGCCCCTTTGAAGATATGTCTTGAGGGAAACTTCATTTTGCTCTTTGGGATTTAGAGAGTTGGGGGCTCAATTCTCCCTGAGAAACACTGTAGTTGCACGAGTTCCCGTCATAGCACAAATGCCTTTGTGACGACAAGTGAGTTTCTAGGAAAGAAACTCGGAGTTTGCCATTCTTTGCTGGTGCTCGTCCTTTGGTAATCTTCAGTGAATTGGTGACCCCGTTTGAGCACTAGCGTCAAGCTAACGTTCCTCTTGTATCATGCCACATGTTGGCATGCAGCAGAATCCTGGTAGCCTTATTCAGTGTGGTTCTGGAGCTCTAGGAAGCATTCCAGGTCTCTTAGTACAGGCGGGTCTGTACTAGGATGAGAAAACTACAGGCAGGATGGCCTGTGTGTTTGGTGAGTTGTCAGCAGTGCACCACTGGGAACAGCTAGATGCCGAGTCATGGGAAGTGATTGGCTTCTTTTCTTACACTCCAGGAAGTAGTCAGTTGAAACAACTCAAGTATCTCCCTTCTAAAGCACCTTGGAAGTACAACGTAGAGAAAGAAAGAGCAGAGGCAAGGCTCTGTGGGCCCTTTTGTATATAAGGCTTGAAGGGAAACTTTATGTTCCTCATAGGGATTTAGAGAGTTGCGGGCTCAATTCTCCCTGAGAAACACTGTAGTTGAACATGTTCTCTTCATAGCACAATTGGCTTAGTGATGACAAGTGAGTTTCTAGGAAAGAAATATGCAGGTTGCCATTCTTTGGTAGCTGCTCATCCTTCCGTAATCTGTAGTGAATGGGCGACCCCATTGAACACTAGCCTCAAGCTAACTTTCCTGTTGTATCATGCCGCAGGTTGCAGGCAGCAGAATCCATGTAGCGTTATTCATTGTGGTTCTGGAGATCTAGGTAGCATTCCAGGTCTCTTAGTACTGGCGGGTCAACACTAGGATGAGCAATGTATTAGAAGGACAGCCTGTGTGTTTGGGCCTTGGTCAGCAATGCAGCTTTGGGAAGAGCTAGATGCCGAGTCAGAGGCTATGAAGGGCTTCTGTGGTTAAACCTCTACATTTTTGCAAGTTGAAAGAACTCATGTATCTCCCTTCTAAAGCACCTTGGAGGTACAAAGTAGAGAAAGAATCAGCAAGGTCAATGCTCTGCTGGCCCCTTTGAAGATAAGTCTTGAAGGGAAACTTCATTTTCCTCTTTGGGATTTAGAGAGTTGGGGGCTCAATTCTCCCTGAGAAACACTGTAGTTGCATGTGTTCCCTTTATAGCACAATTGCCTTTGTGACGACAAGTGAGTTTCTAGGAAAGAAACTCGGAGTTTGCCATTCTTTGCTGGTGCTCGTCCTTTGGTAATCTTCAGTGAATTGGTGACCCCGTTTGAGCACTAGCCTCAAGCTAATGTTCCTCTTGTATCATGCCACTTGTTGCCATGCAGCATGATCCTTGTAGCCTTAATCAGTGTGGTTCTGGAGCTCTAGGAAGCATTCCAGGTCTCTTAGTACTGGCGGATCTGCTCGACGATGAGAAACGTACAAGAAGGATGGCCTGTGTGTTTGGGGAGTTGTGAGCAGTGCACCCTTGGGAACAGCTAGATGCCGAGACATGGGAGATGAAGGGCTTTTTTGTGAAACCTGTAGAATGTGGCAACTTGAAACAACTCAAGTATCTCCCTTCGAAAGCACGTTGGAGGTACTAAATAGAGGAAGAAACATGAGAGTCAGGGCTCTGCGGGCCATTTTGAATATAAGGCTGAAGGGAAACTTTATATTCCTCATTGGCCTTTAGAGAGTTGTGGGCTCAGTTCTCCCTGAGAAACTCTTTACTTGCACATGTTCTCTTCATAGCACAATTGGCTTAGTGATGACAAGTGAATTTCTAGGAAAGAACCTTGGAGGTTGCCATTCTTTGGTAGGTGCTCATCCTTCAGTAATCTGTAGTGAATGGGCGACCCCAAAGAACACTAGCCTCAAGCTAACGTTCCTCTTGTTTCACACCACACTTTGGCATGCAGCAGAATCCATGTAGCGTTATTCAGTGTGGTTTTGAGCTCTAAGAAGCATTCCAGGTCCCTTAGTACAGGCGGGTCTGTACCAGGATGAGAAAACTACAGGCAGAATTGCCTGTGTGTTTGGTGAGTTGTGAGCAGTGCACCACTGGGAACAGCTAGATGCCGAGTCATGGGAAGTGATTGGCTTCTTTTCTTAGATTCCAGAAGGTAGTAAATTGAAACAACTCAAGTATCTCCCTTCTAAAGCACCTTGGAAGTACAACGTAGAGAAAGAAACAGCAGAGACAAGGCTCTGTGGGCCCTTTTGTATATAAGGCTTGAAGGGAAACTTTATGTTCCTCATTGGGATTTAGAGAGTTGCGAGCTCAATTCTCCCTGAGAAACACTGTAGTTGCACATGTTCTCTTCATAGCAGAGTTGTCTTTGTGATGACAAGTGAGTTTCTAGGAAAGAAATATGGAGGTTGCCATTCTTTGGTAGCTGCTCATCCTTTCGTAATCTCTAGTGAATGGGCGACCCCAAAGAACACTCGCCTCAAGCTAACGTTCCTCTTGTATCATGCCACAGGTTGCAGGCAGCAGAATCCATGTAGCGTTATTCATTGTTGTTCTTGAGCTCTAGGTAGCATTCCAGGTCTCTTAGGACTGGCGGGTCAATACTAGGATAGGCAACGTATTAGAAGGACGGCCTGTGTGTTTGGGCCTTTGTGAGCAATGCAGCTTTTGGGAAGAGCAAGATGCCGAGTCACAGGCTGTGAAGGGCTTCTTTGCTTAAACATCTACATTTTTGCAAGTTGAAAGAACTCATGTATCTCCCTTCTAAAGCACCTTGGAGGTACAAAGTAGAGAAAGAATCAGCAAGGTCAATGCTCTGCTGGCCCCTTTGAAGATATGTCTTGAGGGAAACTTCATTTTGCTCTTTGGGATTTAGAGAGTTGGGGGCTCAATTCTCCCTGAGAAACACTGTAGTTGCACGAGTTCCCGTCATAGCACAAATGCCTTTGTGACGACAAGTGAGTTTCTAGGAAAGAAACTCGGAGTTTGCCATTCTTTGCTGGTGCTCGTCCTTTGGTAATCTTCAGTGAATTGGTGACCCCGTTTGAGCACTAGCGTCAAGCTAACGTTCCTCTTGTATCATGCCACATGTTGGCATGCAGCAGAATCCTGGTAGCCTTATTCAGTGTGGTTCTGGAGCTCTAGGAAGCATTCCAGGTCTCTTAGTACAGGCGGGTCTGTACTAGGATGAGAAAACTACAGGCAGGATGGCCTGTGTGTTTGGTGAGTTGTCAGCAGTGCACCACTGGGAACAGCTAGATGCCGAGTCATGGGAAGTGATTGGCTTCTTTTCTTACACTCCAGGAAGTAGTCAGTTGAAACAACTCAAGTATCTCCCTTCTAAAGCACCTTGGAAGTACAACGTAGAGAAAGAAAGAGCAGAGGCAAGGCTCTGTGGGCCCTTTTGTATATAAGGCTTGAAGGGAAACTTTATGTTCCTCATAGGGATTTAGAGAGTTGCGGGCTCAATTCTCCCTGAGAAACACTGTAGTTGAACATGTTCTCTTCATAGCACAATTGGCTTAGTGATGACAAGTGAGTTTCTAGGAAAGAAATATGCAGGTTGCCATTCTTTGGTAGCTGCTCATCCTTCCGTAATCTGTAGTGAATGGGCGACCCCATTGAACACTAGCCTCAAGCTAACTTTCCTGTTGTATCATGCCGCAGGTTGCAGGCAGCAGAATCCATGTAGCGTTATTCATTGTGGTTCTGGAGATCTAGGTAGCATTCCAGGTCTCTTAGTACTGGCGGGTCAACACTAGGATGAGCAATGTATTAGAAGGACAGCCTGTGTGTTTGGGCCTTGGTCAGCAATGCAGCTTTGGGAAGAGCTAGATGCCGAGTCAGAGGCTATGAAGGGCTTCTGTGGTTAAACCTCTACATTTTTGCAAGTTGAAAGAACTCATGTATCTCCCTTCTAAAGCACCTTGGAGGTACAAAGTAGAGAAAGAATCAGCAAGGTCAATGCTCTGCTGGCCCCTTTGAAGATAAGTCTTGAAGGGAAACTTCATTTTCCTCTTTGGGATTTAGAGAGTTGGGGGCTCAATTCTCCCTGAGAAACACTGTAGTTGCATGTGTTCCCTTTATAGCACAATTGCCTTTGTGACGACAAGTGAGTTTCTAGGAAAGAAACTCGGAGTTTGCCATTCTTTGCTGGTGCTCGTCCTTTGGTAATCTTCAGTGAATTGGTGACCCCGTTTGAGCACTAGCCTCAAGCTAATGTTCCTCTTGTATCATGCCACTTGTTGCCATGCAGCATGATCCTTGTAGCCTTAATCAGTGTGGTTCTGGAGCTCTAGGAAGCATTCCAGGTCTCTTAGTACTGGCGGATCTGCTCGACGATGAGAAACGTACAAGAAGGATGGCCTGTGTGTTTGGGGAGTTGTGAGCAGTGCACCCTTGGGAACAGCTAGATGCCGAGACATGGGAGATGAAGGGCTTTTTTGTGAAACCTGTAGAATGTGGCAACTTGAAACAACTCAAGTATCTCCCTTCGAAAGCACGTTGGAGGTACTAAATAGAGGAAGAAACATGAGTGTCAGGGCTCTGCGGGCCATTTTGAATATAAGGCTGAAGGGAAACTTTATATTCCTCATTGGCCTTTAGAGAGTTGTGGGCTCAGTTCTCCCTGAGAAACTCTTTACTTGCGCATGTTCTCTTCATAGCACAATTGGCTTATTGATGACAAGTGAGTTTCTAGGAAAGAAACTTGGAGGTTGCCATTTTTGGTAGGTGCTCATCCTTCAGTAATCTGTAGTGAATGGGCGACCCCAAAGAACACTAGCCTCAAGCTAACGTTCCTCTTGTTTCACACCACACTTTGGCATGCAGCAGAATCCATGTAGCGTTATTCAGTGTGGTTTTGAGCTCTAAGAAGCATTCCAGGTCCCTTAGTACAGGCGGGTCTGTACCAGGATGAGAAAACTACAGACAGGATTGCCTGTGTGTTTGGTGAGTTGTGAGCAGTGCACCACTGGGAACAGCTAGATGCCGAGTCATGGGAAGTGATTGGCTTCTTTTCTTAGATTCCAGAAGGTAGTAAATTGAAACAACTCAAGTATCTCCCTTCTAAAGCACCTTGGAAGTACAACGTAGAGAAAGAAACAGCAGAGACAAGGCTCTGTGGGCCCTTTTGTATATAAGGCTTGAAGGGAAACTTTATGTTCCTCATTGGGATTTAGAGAGTTGCGGGCTCAATTCTCCCTGAGAAACACTGTAGTTGCACATGTTCTCTTCATAGCAGAGTTGTCTTTGTGATGACAAGTGAGTTTCTAGGAAAGAAATATGGAGGTTGCCATTCTTTGGTAGCTGCTCATCCTTCCGTAATCTGTAGTGAATGGGCGACCCCAAAGAACACTCGCCTCAAGCTAACGTTCCTCTTGTATCATGCCACAGGTTGCAGGCAGCAGAATCCATGTAGCGTTATTCATTGTGGTTCTTGAGCTCTAGGTAGCATTCCAGGTCTCTTAGGACTGGCGGGACAATACTAGGATAGGCAACGTATTAGAAGGACGGCCTGTGTGTTTGGGCCTTTGTGAGCAATGCAGCTTTTGGGAAGAGCAAGATGCCGAGTCACAGGCTGTGAAGGGCTTCTTTGCTTAAACATCTACATTTTTGCAAGTTGAAAGAACTCATGTATCTCCCTTCTAAAGCACCTTGGAGGTACAAAGTAGAGAAAGAATCAGCAAGGTCAATGCTCTGCTGGCCCCTTTGAAGATAAGTCTTGAGGGAAACTTCATTTTCCTCTTTGGGATTTAGAGAGTTGGGGGCTCAATTCTCCCTGAGAAACACTGTAGTTGCACGAGTTCCCGTAATAGCACAAATGCCTTTGTGACGACAAGTGAGTTTCTAGGAAAGAAACTCGGAGTTTGCCATTCTTTGCTGGTGCTCGTCCTTTGGTAATCTTCAGTGAATTGGTGACCCCGTTTGAGCACTAGCGTCAAGCTAACGTTCCTCTTGTATCATGCCACTTGTTGGCATGCAGCAGAATCCTTGTAGCCTTATTCAGTGTGGTTCTGGAGCTCTAGGAAGCATTCCAGGTCTCTTAGTACAGGCGGGTCTGTACTAGGATGAGAAAACTACAGGCAATATGGCCTGTGTGTTTGGTGAGTTGTCAGCAGTGCACCACTGGGAACAGCTAGATGCCGAGTCATGGGAAGTGATTGGCTTCTTTTCTTACACTCCAGGAAGTAGTCAGTTGAAACAACTCAAGTATCTCCCTTCTAAAGCACCTTGGAAGTACAACGTAGAGAAAGAAAGAGCAGAGACAAGGCTCTGTGGGCCCTTTTGTATATAAGGCTTGAAGGGAAACTTTATGTTCCTCATTGGGATTTAGAGAGTTGCGGGCTCAATTCTCCCTGAGAAACACTGTAGTTGAACATGTTCTCTTCATAGCACAATTGGCTTAGTGATGACAAGTGAGTTTCTAGGAAAGAAATATGCAGGTTGCCATTCTTTGGAAGCTGCTCATCCTTCCGTAATCTGTAGTGAATGGGCGACCCCATTGAACACTAGCCTCAAGCTAACTTTCCTGTTGTATCATGCCGCAGGTTGCAGGCAGCAGAATCCATGTAGCGTTATTCATTGTGGTTCTTGAGCTCTAGGTAGCATTCCAGGTCTCTTAGGACTGGCGGGTCAACACTAGGATGAGCAATGTATTAGAAGGACAGCCTGTGTGTTTGGGCCTTGGTCAGCAATGCAGCTTTGGGAAGAGCTAGATGCCGAGTCAGAGGCTATGAAGGGCTTCTGTGGTTAAACCTCTACATTTTTGCAAGTTGAAAGAACTCATGTATCTCCCTTCTAAAGCACCTTGGAGGTACAAAGTAGAGAAAGAATCAGCAAGGTCAATGCTCTGCTGGCCCCTTTGAAGATAAGTCTTGAAGGGAAACTTCATTTTCCTCTTTGGGATTTAGAGAGTTGGGGGCTCAATTCTCCCTGAGAAACACTGTAGTTGCACGTGTTCCCTTCATAGCACAATTGCCTTTGTGACGACAAGTGAGTTTCTAGGAAAGAAACTCGGAGTTTGCCATTCTTTGCTGGTGCTCGTCCTTTGGTAATCTTCAGTGAATTGGTGACCCCGTTTGAGCACTAGTCTCAAGCTAATGTTCCTCTTCTATCATGCCACTTGTTGCCATGCAGCACGATCCTTGTAGCCTTAATCAGTGTGGTTCTGGAGCTCTAGGAAGCATTCCAGGTCTCTTAGTACTGGCGGATCTGCTCGACGATGAGAAACGTACAAGAAGGAAGGCCTGTGTGTTTGGGGAGTTGTGAGCAGTGCACCCTTGGGAACAGCTAGATGCCGAGACATGGGAGATGAAGGGCTTTTTTGTGAAACCTGTAGAATGTGGCAACTTGAAACAACTCAAGTATCTCCCTTCGAAAGCACGTTGGAGGTACTAAATAGAGGAAGAAACATGAGAGTCAGGGCTCTGCGGGCCATTTTGAATATAAGGCTGAAGGGAAACTTTATATTCCTCATTGGCCTTTACAGAGTTGTGGGCTCAGTTCTCCCTGAGAATCTCTTTACTTGCACATGTTCTCTTCATAGCACAATTGGCTTAGTGATGACAAGTGAGTTTCTAGGAAAGAAACTTGGAGGTTGCCATTCTTTGGTAGGTGCTCATCCTTCAGTAATCTGTAGTGAATGGGCGACCCCAAAGAACACTAGCCTCAAGCGAACGTTCCTCTTGTTTCACACCACACTTTGGCATGCAGCAGAATCCATGTAGCGTTATTCAGTGTGGTTTTGAGCTCTAAGAAGCATTCCAGGTCCCTTAGTACAGGCGGGTCTGTACCAGGATGAGAAAACTACAGGCAGGATTGCCTGTGTGTTTGGTGAGTTGTGAGCAGTGCACCACTGGGAACAGCTAGATGCCGAGTCATGGGAAGTGATTGGCTTCTTTTCTTAGATTCCAGAAGGTAGTAAATTGAAACAACTCAAGTATCTCCCTTCTAAAGCACCTTGGAAGTACAACGTAGAGAAAGAAACAGCAGAGACAAGGCTCTGTGGGCCCTTTTGTATATAAGGCTTGAAGGGAAACTTTATGTTCCTCATTGGGATTTAGAGAGTTGCGGGCTCAATTCTCCCTGAGAAACACTGTAGTTGCACATGTTCTCTTCATAGCAGAGTTGTCTTTGTGATGACAAGTGAGTTTCTAGGAAAGAAATATGGAGGTTGCCATTCTTTGGTAGCTGCTCATCCTTCCGTAATCTGTAGTGAATGGGCGACCCCAAAGAACACTCGCCTCAAGCTAACGTTCCTCTTGTATCATGCCACAGGTTGCAGGCAGCAGAATCCATGTAGCGTTATTCATTGTGGTTCTTGAGCTCTAGGTAGCATTCCAGGTCTCTTAGGACTGGCGGGTCAATACTAGGATAGGCAACGTATTAGAAGGACGGCCTGTGTGTTTGGGCCTTTGTGAGCAATGCAGCTTTTGGGAAGAGCAAGATGCCGAGTCACAGCTGTGAAGGGCTTCTTTGCTTAAACATCTACATTTTTGCAAGTTGAAAGAACTCATGTATCTCCCTTCTAAAGCACCTTGGAGGTACAAAGTAGAGAAAGAATCAGCAAGGTCAATGCTCTGCTGGCCCCTTTGAAGATAAGTCATGAGGGAAACTTCATTTTCCTCTTTGGGATTTAGAGAGTTGGGGGCTCAATTCTCCCTGAGAAACACTGTAGTTGCACGAGTTCCCGTCATAACACAAATGCCTTTGTGACGACAAGTGAGTTTCTAGGAAAGAAACTCGCAGTTTGCCATTCTTTGCTGGTGCTCGTCCTTTGGTAATCTTCAGTGAATTGGTGACCCCGTTTGAGCACTAGCGTCAAGCTAACGTTCCTCTTGTATCATACCACTTGTTGGCATGCAGCAGAATCCTTGTAGCCTTATTCAGTGTGGTTCTGGAGCTCTAGGAAGAATTCCAGGTCTCTTAGTACAGGCGGGTCTGTACTAGGATGAGAAAACTACAGGCAGGATGGCCTGTGTGTTTGGTGAGTTGTCAGCAGTGCACCACTGGGAACAGCTAGATGCCGAGTCATGGGAAATGATTGGCTTCTTTTCTTACACTCCAGGAAGTAGTCAGTTGAAACAACTCAAATATCTCCCTTCTAAAGCACCTTGGAAGTACAACTTAGAGAAAGAAAGAGCAGAGACAAGGCTCTGTGGGCCCTTTTGTATATAAGGCTTGAAGGGAAACTTTATGTTCCTCATAGGGATTTAGAGAGTTGCGGGCTCAATTCTCCCTGAGAAACACTGTAGTTGAACATGTTCTCTTCATAGCACAGTTTCCTTTGTGATGACAAGTGAGTTTCTAGGAAAGAAATATGCAGGTTGCCATTCTTTGGTAGCTGCTCATCCTTCCGTAATCTGTAGTGAATGGGCGATCCCATTGAACACTAGCCTCAAGCTAACTTTCCTGTTGTATCATGCCGCAGGTTGCAGGCAGCAGAATCCATGTAGCGTTATTCATTGTGGTTCCGGAGCTCTACGTAGCATTCCAGGTCTCTTAGTACTGGCGGGTCAACACTAGGATGAGCAATGTATTAGAAGGACAGCCTGTGTGTTTGGGCCTTGGTCAGCAATGCAGCTTTGGGAAGAGCTAGATGCCGAGTCAGAGGCTATGAAGGGCTTCTTTGGTTAAACCTCTACATTTTTGCAAGTTGAAATAACTCATGTATCTCCCTTCTAAAGCACCTTGGAGGTACAAAGTAGAGAAAGAATCAGCAAGGTCAATGCTCTGCTGGCCCCTTTGAAGATAAGTCTTGAAGGGAAACTTCATTTTCCTCTTTGGGATTTAGAGAGTTGGGGGCTCAATTCTCCCTGAGAAACACTGTAGTTGCACGTGTTCCCTTTATAGCACAATTGCCTTTGTGACGACAAGTGAGTTTCTAGGAAAGAAACTCGGAGTTTGCCATTCTTTGCTGGTGCTCGTCCTTTGGTAATCTTCAGTGAATTGGTGACACCGTTTGAGCACTAGCCTCAAGCTAACGTTCCTCTTGTATCATGCCACTTGTTGCCATGCAGCACAATCCTTGTAGCCTTATTCAGTGTGGTTCTGGAGCTCTAGGAAGCATTCCAGTTCTCTTAGTACTGGCGGATCTGCTCGACGATGAGAAACGTACAAAAAGGATGGCCTGTGTGTTTGGGGAGTTGTGAGCAGTGCACCCTTGGGAACAGCTAGATGCCGAGACATGGGAGGTGAAGGGCTTTTTTGTGAAACCTGTAGAATGTGGCAACTTGAAACAACTCAAGTATCTCCCTTCGAAAGCACGTTGGAGGTACTAAATAGAGGAAGAAACATGAGAGTCAGGGCTCTGCGGGCCATTTTGAATATAAGGCTGAAGGGAAACTTTATATTCCTCATTGGCCTTTAGAGAGTTGTGGGCTCAGTTCTCCCTGAGAAACTCTTTACTTGCGCATGTTCTCTTCATAGCACAATTGGCTTAGTGATGACAAGTGAGTTTCTAGGAAAGAAACTTGGAGGTTGCCATTCTTTGGTAGCTGCTCATCCTTCAGTAATCTGTAGTGAATGGGCGACCCCAAAGAACACTAGCCTCAAGCTAACGTTCCTCTTGTTTCACACCACACTTTGGCATGCAGCAGAATCCATGTAGCGTTATTCAGTGTGGTTTTGAGCTCTAGGAAGCATTCCAGGTCTCTTAGTACAGGCGGGTCTGTACCAGGATGAGAAAACTACAGGCAGGATTGCCTGTGTGTTTGGTGAGTTGTGAGCAGTGCACCACTGGGAACAGCTAGATGCCGAGTCATGGGAAGTGATTGGCTTCTTTTCTTAGATTCCAGAAGGTAGTAAATTGAAACAACTCAAGTATCTCCCTTCTAAAGCACCTTGGAAGTACAACGTAGAGAAAGAAACAGCAGAGACAAGGCTCTGTGGGCCCTTTTGTATATAAGGCTTGAAGGGAAACTTTATGTTCCTCATTGGGATTTAGAGAGTTGCGGGCTCAATTCTCCCTGAGAAACACTGAAGTTGCACATGTTCTCTTCATAACAGAGTTGTCTTTGTGATGACAAGTGAGTTTCTAGGAAAGAAATATGGAGGTTGCCATTCTTTGGTAGCTGCTCATCCTTCCGTAATCTGTAGTGAATGGGCGACCCCAAAGAACACTCGCCTCAAGCTAACGTTCCTCTTGTATCATGCCGCAGGTTGCAGGCAGCAGAATCCATGTAGCGTTATTCATTGTGGTTCTTGAGCTCTAGGTAGCATTCCAGGTCTCTTAGGACTGGCGGGTCAACACTAGGATAGGCAACGTATTAGAAGGACGGCCTGTGTGTTTGGGCCTTTGTGAGGAATGCAGCTTTTGGGAAGAGCTAGATGCCGAGTCACAGGCTGTGAAGGGCTTCTTTGCTTAAACATCTACATTTTTGCAAGTTGAAAGAACTCATGTATCTCTCTTCTAAAGCACCTTGGAGGTACAAAGTAGAGAAAGAATCAGCAAGGTCAATGCTCTGCTGGTCCCTTTGAAGATAAGTCTTGAGGGAAACTTCATTTTCCTCTTTGGGATTTAGAGAGTTGGGGGCTCAATTCTCCCTGAGAAACACTGTAGTTGCACGAGTTCCCGTCATAGCACAAATGCCTTTGTGACGACAAGTGAGTTTCTAGGAAAGAAACTCGGAGTTTGCCATTCTTTGCTGGTGCTCGTCCTTTGGTAATCTTCAGTGAATTGGTGACCCCGTTTGAGCACTAGCGTCAAGCTAACGTTCCTCTTGTATCATGCCACTTGTTGCCATGCAGCACAATCCTTGTAGCCTTATTCAGTGTGGTTCTGGAGCTCTAGGAAGCATTCCAGTTCTCTTAGTACTGGCGGATCTGCTCGACGATGAGAAACGTACAAAAAGGATGGCCTGTGTGTTTGGGGAGTTGTGAGCAGTGCACCCTTGGGAACAGCTAGATGCCGAGACATGGGAGGTGAAGGGCTTTTTTGTGAAACCTGTAGAATGTGGCAACTTGAAACAACTCAAGTATCTCCCTTCAAAAGCACGTTGGAGGTACTAAATAGAGGAAGAAACATGAGAGTCAGGGCTCTGCGGGCCATTTTGAATATAAGGCTGAAGGGAAACTTTATATTCCTCATTGGCCTTTAGAGAGTTGTGGGCTCAGTTCTCCCTGAGAAACTCTTTACTTGCGCATGTTCTCTTCATAGCACAATTGGCTTAGTGATGACAAGTGAGTTTCTAGGAAAGAAACTTGGAGGTTGCCATTCTTTGGTAGCTGCTCATCCTTCAGTAATCTGTAGTGAATGGGCGACCCCAAAGAACACTAGCCTCAAGCTAACGTTCCTCTTGTTTCACACCACACTTTGGCATGCAGCAGAATCCATGTAGCGTTATTCAGTGTGGTTTTGAGCTCTAGGAAGCATTCCAGGTCTCTTAGTACAGGCGGGTCTGTACCAGGATGAGAAAACTACAGGCAGGATTGCCTGTGTGTTTGGTGAGTTGTGAGCAGTGCACCACTGGGAACAGCTAGATGCCGAGTCATGGGAAGTGATTGGCTTCTTTTCTTAGATTCCAGAAGGTAGTAAATTGAAACAACTCAAGTATCTCCCTTCTAAAGCACCTTGGAAGTACAACGTAGAGAAAGAAACAGCAGAGACAAGGCTCTGTGGGCCCTTTTGTATATAAGGCTTGAAGGGAAACTTTATGTTCCTCATTGGGATTTAGAGAGTTGCGGGCTCAATTCTCCCTGAGAAACACTGAAGTTGCACATGTTCTCTTCATAACAGAGTTGTCTTTGTGATGACAAGTGAGTTTCTAGGAAAGAAATATGGAGGTTGCCATTCTTTGGTAGCTGCTCATCCTTCCGTAATCTGTAGTGAATGGGCGACCCCAAAGAACACTCGCCTCAAGCTAACGTTCCTCTTGTATCATGCCGCAGGTTGCAGGCAGCAGAATCCATGTAGCGTTATTCATTGTGGTTCTTGAGCTCTAGGTAGCATTCCAGGTCTCTTAGGACTGGCGGGTCAACACTAGGATAGGCAACGTATTAGAAGGACGGCCTGTGTGTTTGGGCCTTTGTGAGGAATGCAGCTTTTGGGAAGAGCTAGATGCCGAGTCACAGGCTGTGAAGGGCTTCTTTGCTTAAACATCTACATTTTTGCAAGTTGAAAGAACTCATGTATCTCTCTTCTAAAGCACCTTGGAGGTACAAAGTAGAGAAAGAATCAGCAAGGTCAATGCTCTGCTGGTCCCTTTGAAGATAAGTCTTGAGGGAAACTTCATTTTCCTCTTTGGGATTTAGAGAGTTGGGGGCTCAATTCTCCCTGAGAAACACTGTAGTTGCACGAGTTCCCGTCATAGCACAAATGCCTTTGTGACGACAAGTGAGTTTCTAGGAAAGAAACTCGGAGTTTGCCATTCTTTGCTGGTGCTCGTCCTTTGGTAATCTTCAGTGAATTGGTGACCCCGTTTGAGCACTAGCGTCAAGCTAACGTTCCTCTTGTATCATGCCACTTGTTGCCATGCAGCACAATCCTTGTAGCCTTATTCAGTGTGGTTCTGGAGCTCTAGGAAGCATTCCAGTTCTCTTAGTACTGGCGGATCTGCTCGACGATGAGAAACGTACAAAAAGGATGGCCTGTGTGTTTGGGGAGTTGTGAGCAGTGCACCCTTGGGAACAGCTAGATGCCGAGACATGGGAGGTGAAGGGCTTTTTTGTGAAACCTGTAGAATGTGGCAACTTGAAACAACTCAAGTATCTCCCTTCAAAAGCACGTTGGAGGTACTAAATAGAGGAAGAAACATGAGAGTCAGGGCTCTGCGGGCCATTTTGAATATAAGGCTGAAGGGAAACTTTATATTCCTCATTGGCCTTTAGAGAGTTGTGGGCTCAGTTCTCCCTGAGAAACTCTTTACTTGCGCATGTTCTCTTCATAGCACAATTGGCTTAGTGATGACAAGTGAGTTTCTAGGAAAGAAACTTGGAGGTTGCCATTCTTTGGTAGGTGCTCATCCTTCAGTAATCTGTAGTGAATGGGCGACCCCAAAGAACACTAGCCTCAAGCTAACGTTCCTCTTGTTTCACACCACACTTTGGCATGCAGCAGAATCCATGTAGCGTTATTCAGTGTGGTTTTGAGCTCTAGGAAGCATTCCAGGTCTCTTAGTACAGGCGGGTCTGTACCAGGATGAGAAAACTACAGGCAGGATTGCCTGTGTGTTTGGTGAGTTGTGAGCAGTGCACCACTGGGAACAGCTAGATGCCGAGTCATGGGAAGTGATTGGCTTCTTTTCTTAGATTCCAGAATGTAGTAAATTGAAACAACTCAAGTATCTCCCTTCTAAAGCACCTTGGAAGTACAACGTAGAGAAAGAAACAGCAGAGACAAGGCTCTGTGGGCCCTTTTGTATATAAGGCTTGAAGGGAAACTTTATGTTCCTCATTGGGATTTAGAGAGTTGCGGGCTCAATTCTCCCTGAGAAACACTGAAGTTGCACATGTTCTCTTCATAACAGAGTTGTCTTTGTGATGACAAGTGAGTTTCTAGGAAAGAAATATGGAGGTTGCCATTCTTTGGTAGCTGCTCATCCTTCCGTAATCTGTAGTGAATGGGCGACCCCAAAGAACACTCGCCTCAAGCTAACGTTCCTCTTGTATCATGCCGCAGGTTGCAGGCAGCAGAATCCATGTAGCGTTATTCATTGTGGTTCTTGAGCTCTAGGTAGCATTCCAGGTCTCTTAGGACTGGCGGGTCAACACTAGGATAGGCAACGTATTAGAAGGACGGCCTGTGTGTTTGGGCCTTTGTGAGGAATGCAGCTTTTGGGAAGAGCTAGATGCCGAGTCACAGGCTGTGAAGGGCTTCTTTGCTTAAACATCTACATTTTTGCAAGTTGAAAGAACTCATGTATCTCTCTTCTAAAGCACCTTGGAGGTACAAAGTAGAGAAAGAATCAGCAAGGTCAATGCTCTGCTGGTCCCTTTGAAGATAAGTCTTGAGGGAAACTTCATTTTCCTCTTTGGGATTTAGAGAGTTGGGGGCTCAATTCTCCCTGAGAAACACTGTAGTTACACGAGTTCCCGTCATAGCACAAATGCCTTTGTGACGACAAGTGAGTTTCTAGGAAAGAAACTCGGAGTTTGCCATTCTTTGCTGGTGCTCGTCCTTTGGTAATCTTCAGTGAATTGGTGACCCCGTTTGAGCACTAGCGTCAAGCTAACGTTCCTCTTGTATCATGCCACTTGTTGCCATGCAGCACAATCCTTGTAGCCTTATTCAGTGTGGTTCTGGAGCTCTAGGAAGCATTCCAGTTCTCTTAGTACTGGCGGATCTGCTCGACGATGAGAAACGTACAAAAAGGATGGCCTGTGTGTTTGGGGAGTTGTGAGCAGTGCACCCTTGGGAACAGCTAGATGCCGAGACATGGGAGGTGAAGGGCTTTTTTGTGAAACCTGTAGAATGTGGCAACTTGAAACAACTCAAGTATCTCCCTTCGAAAGCACGTTGGAGGTACTAAATAGAGGAAGAAACATGAGAGTCAGGGCTCTGCGGGCCATTTTGAATATAAGGCTGAAGGGAAACTTTATATTCCTCATTGGCCTTTAGAGAGTTGTGGGCTCAGTTCTCCCTGAGAAACTCTTTACTTGCGCATGTTCTCTTCATAGCACAATTGGCTTAGTGATGACAAGTGAGTTTCTAGGAAAGAAACTTGGAGGTTGCCATTCTTTGGTAGCTGCTCATCCTTCAGTAATCTGTAGTGAATGGGCGACCCCAAAGAACACTAGCCTCAAGCTAACGTTCCTCTTGTTTCACACCACACTTTGGCATGCAGCAGAATCCATGTAGCGTTATTCAGTGTGGTTTTGAGCTCTAGGAAGCATTCCAGGTCTCTTAGTACAGGCGGGTCTGTACCAGGATGAGAAAACTACAGGCAGGATTGCCTGTGTGTTTGGTGAGTTGTGAGCAGTGCACCACTGGGAACAGCTAGATGCCGAGTCATGGGAAGTGATTGGCTTCTTTTCTTAGATTCCAGAAGGTAGTAAATTGAAACAACTCAAGTATCTCCCTTCTAAAGCACCTTGGAAGTACAACGTAGAGAAAGAAACAGCAGAGACAAGGCTCTGTGGGCCCTTTTGTATATAAGGCTTGAAGGGAAACTTTATGTTCCTCATTGGGATTTAGAGAGTTGCGGGCTCAATTCTCCCTGAGAAACACTGAAGTTGCACATGTTCTCTTCATAACAGAGTTGTCTTTGTGATGACAAGTGAGTTTCTAGGAAAGAAATATGGAGGTTGCCATTCTTTGGTAGCTGCTCATCCTTCCGTAATCTGTAGTGAATGGGCGACCCCAAAGAACACTCGCCTCAAGCTAACGTTCCTCTTGTATCATGCCGCAGGTTGCAGGCAGCAGAATCCATGTAGCGTTATTCATTGTGGTTCTTGAGCTCTAGGTAGCATTCCAGGTCTCTTAGGACTGGCGGGTCAACACTAGGATAGGCAACGTATTAGAAGGACGGCCTGTGTGTTTGGGCCTTTGTGAGGAATGCAGCTTTTGGGAAGAGCTAGATGCCGAGTCACAGGCTGTGAAGGGCTTCTTTGCTTAAACATCTACCTTTTTGCAAGTTGAAAGAACTCATGTATCTCCCTTCTAAAGCACCTTGGAAGTACAAAGTAGAGAAAGAATCAGCAAGGTCAATGCTCTGCTGGCCCCTTTGAAGATAAGTCTTGAGGGAAACTTCATTTTCCTCTTTGGGATTTAGAGAGTTGGGGGCTCAATTCTCCCTGAGAAACACTGTAGTTGCACGAGTTCCCGTCATAGCACAAATGCCTTTGTGACGACAAGTGAGTTTCTAGGAAAGAAACTCGGAGTTTGCCATTCTTTGCTGGTGCTCGTCCTTTGGTAATCTTCAGTGAATTGGTGACCCCGTTTGAGCACTAGCGTCAAGCTAACGTTCCTCTTGTATCATGCCACTTGTTGCCATGCAGCACAATCCTTGTAGCCTTATTCAGTGTGGTTCTGTAGCTCTAGGAAGCATTTCAGGTCTCTTAGTACTGGCGGATCTGCTCGACGATGAGAAACGTACAAAAAGGATGGCCTGTGTGTTTGGGGAGTTGTGAGCAGTGCACCCTTGGGAACAGCTAGATGCCGAGACATGGGAGGTGAAGGGCTTTTTTGTGAAACCTGTAGAATGTGGCAACTTGAAACAACTCAAGTATCTCCCTTCGAAAGCACGTTGGAGGTACTAAATAGAGGAAGAAACATGAGAGTCAGGGCTCTGCGGGCCATTTTGAATATAAGGCTGAAGGGAAACTTTATATTCCTCATTGGCCTTTAGAGAGTTGTGGGCTCAGTTCTCCCTGAGAAACTCTTTACTTGCGCATGTTCTCTTCATAGCACAATTGGCTTAGTGATGACAAGTGAGTTTCTAGGAAAGAAACTTGGAGGTTGCCATTCTTTGGTAGCTGCTCATCCTTCAGTAATCTGTAGTGAATGGGCGACCCCAAAGAACACTAGCCTCAAGCTAACGTTCCTCTTGTTTCACACCACACTTTGGCATGCAGCAGAATCCATGTAGCGTTATTCAGTGTGGTTTTGAGCTCTAGGAAGCATTCCAGGTCTCTTAGTACAGGCGGGTCTGTACCAGGATGAGAAAACTACAGGCAGGATTGCCTGTGTGTTTGGTGAGTTGTGAGCAGTGCACCACTGGGAACAGCTAGATGCCGAGTCATGGGAAGTGATTGGCTTCTTTTCTTAGATTCCAGAAGGTAGTAAATTGAAACAACTCAAGTATCTCCCTTCTAAAGCACCTTGGAAGTACAACGTAGAGAAAGAAACAGCAGAGACAAGGCTCTGTGGGCCCTTTTGTATATAAGGCTTGAAGGGAAACTTTATGTTCCTCATTGGGATTTAGAGAGTGGCGGGCTCAATTCTCCCTGAGAAACACTGAAGTTGCACATGTTCTCTTCATAACAGAGTTGTCTTTGTGATGACAAGTGAGTTTCTAGGAAAGAAATATGGAGGTTGCCATTCTTTGGTAGCTGCTCATCCTTCCGTAATCTGTAGTGAATGGGCGACCCCAAAGAACACTCGCCTCAAGCTAACGTTCCTCTTGTATCATGCCGCAGGTTGCAGGCAGCAGAATCCATGTAGCGTTATTCATTGTGGTTCTTGAGCTCTAGGTAGCATTCCAGGTCTCTTAGGCCTGGCGGGTCAACACTAGGATAGGCAACGTATTAGAAGGACGGCCTGTGTGTTTGGGCCTTTGTGAGGAATGCAGCTTTTGGGAAGAGCTAGATGCCGAGTCACAGGCTGTGAAGGGCTTCTTTGTTTAAACATCTACATTTTTGCAAGTTGAAAGAACTCATGTATCTCTCTTCTAAAGCACCTTGGAGGTACAAAGTAGAGAAAGAATCAGCAAGGTCAATGCTCTGCTGGTCCCTTTGAAGATAAGTCTTGAGGGAAACTTCATTTTCCTCTTTGGGATTTAGAGAGTTGGGGGCTCAATTCTCCCTGAGAAACACTGTAGTTGCACGAGTTCCCGTCATAGCACAAATGCCTTTGTGACGACAAGTGAGTTTCTAGGAAAGAAACTCGGAGTTTGCCATTCTTTGCTGGTGCTCGTCCTTTGGTAATCTTCAGTGAATTGGTGACCCCGTTTGAGCACTAGCCTCAAGCTAACGTTCCTCTTGTATCATGCCACTTGTTGCCATGCAGCACAATCCTTGTATCCTTATTCAGTGTGGTTCTGGAGCTCTAGGAAGCATTTCAGGTCTATTAGTACTGGCGGATCTGCTCGACGATGAGAAACGTACAAAAAGGATGGCCTGTGTGTTTGGGGAGTTGTGAGCAGTGCACCCTTGGGAACAGCTAGATGCCGAGACATGGGAGGTGAAGGGCTTTTTTGTGAAACCTGTAGAATGTGGCAACTTGAAACAACTCAAGTATCTCCCTTCGAAAGCACGTTGGAGGTACTAAATAGAGGAAGAAACATGAGAGTCAGGGCTCTGCGGGCCATTTTGAATATAAGGCTAAAGGGAAACTTTATATTCCTCATTGGCCTTTAGAGAGTTGTGGGCTCAGTTCTCCCTGAGAAACTCTTTACTTGCGCATGTTCTCTTCATAGCACAAATGGCTTAGTGATGACAAGTGAGTTTCTAGGAAAGAAACTTGGAGGTTGCCATTCTTTGGTAGCTGCTCATCCTTCAGTAATCTGTAGTGAATGGGCGACCCCAAAGAACACTAGCCTCAAGCTAACGTTCCTCTTGTTTCACACCACACTTTGGCATGCAGCAGAATCCATGTAGCGTTATTCAGTGTGGTTTTGAGCTCTAGGAAGCATTCCAGGTCTCTTAGTACAGGCGGGTCTGTACCAGGATGAGAAAACTACAGGCAGGATTGCCTGTGTGTTTGGTGTGTTGTGAGCAGTGCACCACTGGGAACAGCTAGATGCCGAGTCATGGGAAGTGATTGGCTTCTTTTCTTAGATTCCAGAAGGTAGTAAATTGAAACAACTCAAGTATCTCCCTTCTAAAGCACCTTGGAAGTACAACGTAGAGAAAGAAACAGCAGAGACAAGGCTCTGTGGGCCGTTTTGTATATAAGGCTTGAAGGGAAACTTTATGTTCCTCATTGGGATTTAGAGAGTTGCGGGCTCAATTCTCCCTGAGAAACACTGTAGTTGCACATGTTCTCTTCATAGCAGAGTTGTCTTTGTGATGACAAGTGAGTTTCTAGGAAAGAAATATGGAGGTTGCCATTCTTTGGTAGCTGCTCATCCTTCCGTAATCTGTAGTGAATGGGCGACCCCAAAGAACACTCGCCTCAAGCTAACGTTCCTCTTTATCATGCCGCAGGTTGCAGGCAGCAGAATCCATGTAGCGTTATTCATTGTGGTTCTTGAGCTCTAGGTAGCATTCCAGGTCTCTTAGGACTGGCGGGTCAACACTAGGATAGGCAACGTATTAGAAGGACGGCCTGTGTGTTTGGGCCTTTGTGAGGAATGCAGCTTTTGGGAAGAGCTAGATGCCGAGTCACAGGCTGTGAAGGGCTTCTTTGCTTAAACATCTACATTTTTGCAAGTTGAAAGATCTCATGTATCTCCCTTCTAAAGCACATTGGAGGTACAAAGTAGAGAAAGAATCAGCAAGGTCAATGCTCTGCTGGCCCCTTTGAAGATAAGTCTTGAGGGAAACTTCATTTTCCTCTTTGGGATTTAGAGAGTTGGGGGCTCAATTCTCCCTGAGAAACACTGTAGTTGCACGAGTTCCCGTCATAGCATAAATGCCTTTGTGACGACAAGTGAGTTTCTAGGAAAGAAACTCGGAGTTTGCCATTCTTTGCTGGTGCTCGTCCTTTGGTAATCTTCAGTGAATTTGTGAACCCGTTTGAGCACTAGCGTCAAGCTAACGTTCCTCTTGTATCATGCCACTTGTTGGCATGCAGCAGAATCCTTGTAGCCTTATTCAGTGTGGTTCTGGAGCTCTAGGAAGCATTCCAGGTCTCTTAGTACAGGCGGGTCTGTACTAGGATGAGAAAACTACAGGCAGGATGGCCTGTGTGTTTGGTGAGTTGTCAGCAGTGCACCACTGGTAACAGCTAGATGCCGAGTCATGGGAAGTGATTGGCTTCTTTTCTTACACTCCAGGAAGTAGTCAGTTGAAACAACTCAAGTATCTCCCTTCTAAAGCACCTTGGAAGTACAACGTAGAGAAAGAAAGAGCTGAGACAAGGCTCTGTGGGCCCTTTTGTATATAAGGCTTGAAGGGAAACTTTATGTTCCTCATAGGGATTTAAAGAGTTGCGGGCTCAATTCTCCCTGAGAAACACTGTAGTTGAACATGTTCTCTTCATAGCACAATTGGCTTAGTGATGACAAGTGAGTTTCTAGGAAAGAAATATGCAGGTTGCCATTCTTTGGTAGCTGCTCATCCTTCCGTAATCTGTAGTGAATGGGCGACCCCTTTGAACACTAGCCTCAAGCTAACGTTCCTGTTGTATCATGCCGCAGGTTGCAGGCAGCAGAATCCATGTAGCGTTATTCATTGTGGTTCTGGAGCTCTAGGTAGCATTCCAGGTCTCTTAGTACTGGCGGGTCAACACTAGGATGAGCAATGTATTAGAAGGACAGCCTGTGTGTTTGGGCCTTGGTCAGCAATGCAGCTTTGGGAAGAGCTAGATGCCGAGTCAGAGGCTATGAAGGGCTTCTTTGGTTAAACCTCTACATTTTTGCAAGTTGAAAGAACTCATGTATCTCCCTTCTAAAGCACCTTGGAGGTACAAAGTAGAGAAAGAATCAGCAAGGTCAATGCTCTGCTGGCCCCTTTGAAGATAAGTCTTGAAGGGAAACTTCATTTTCCTCTTTGGGATTTAGAGAGTTGGGGGCTCAATTCTCCCTGAGAAACACTGTAGTTGCACGTGTTCCCTTCATAGCACAATTGCCTTTGTGACGACAAGTGAGTTTCTAGGAAAGAAACTCGGAGTTTGCCATTCTTTGCTGGTGCTCGTCCTTTGGTAATCTTCAGTGAATTGGTGACCCCGTTTGAGCACTAGCCTCAAGCTAACGTTCCTCTTGTATCATGCCACTTGTTGCCATGCAGCACGATCCTTGTAGCCTTATTCAGTGTGGTTCTGGAGCTCTAGGAAGCATTCCAGGTCTCTTAGTACTGGCGGATCTGCTCGACGATGAGAAACGTACAAGAAGGATGGCCTGTGTGTTTGGGGAGTTGTGAGCAGTGCACCCTTGGGAACAGCTAGATGCCGAGACATGGGAGGTGAAGGGCTTTTTTGTGAAACCTGTAGAATGTGGCAACTTGAAACAACTCAAGTATCTCCCTTCGAAAGCACGTTGGAGGTACTAAATAGAGGAAGAAACATGAGAGTCAGGGCTCTGCGGGCCATTTTGAATATAAGGCTGAAGGGAAACTTTATATTCCTCATTGGCCTTTAGAGAGTTGTGGGCTCAGTTCTCCCTGAGAAACTCTTTACTTGCGCATGTTCTCTTCATAGCACAATTGGCTTAGTGATGACAAGTGAGTTTCTAGGAAAGAAACTTGGAGGTTGCCATTCTTTGGTAGCTGCTCATCCTTCAGTAATCTGTAGTGAATGGGCGACCCCAAAGAACACTAGCCTCAAGCTAACGTTCCTCTTGTTTCACACCACACTTTGGCATGCAGCAGAATCCATGTAGCGTTATTCAGTGTGGTTTTGAGCTCTAGGAAGCATTCCAGGTCTCTTAGTACAGGCGGGTCTGTACCAGGATGAGAAAACTACAGGCAGGATTGCCTGTGTGTTTGGTGAGTTGTGAGCAGTGCACCACTGGGAACAGCTAGATGCCGAGTCATGGGAAGTGATTGGCTTCTTTTCTTAGATTCCAGAAGGTAGTAAATTGAAACAACTCAAGTATCTCCCTTCTAAAGCACCTTGGAAGTACAACGTAGAGAAAGAAACAGCAGAGACAAGGCTCTGTGGGCCCTTTTGTATATAAGGCTTGAAGGGAAACTTTATGTTCCTCATTGGGATTTAGAGAGTGGCGGGCTCAATTCTCCCTGAGAAACACTGAAGTTGCACATGTTCTCTTCATAACAGAGTTGTCTTTGTGATGACAAGTGAGTTTCTAGGAAAGAAATATGGAGGTTGCCATTCTTTGGTAGCTGCTCATCCTTCCGTAATCTGTAGTGAATGGGCGACCCCAAAGAACACTCGCCTCAAGCTAACGTTCCTCTTGTATCATGCCGCAGGTTGCAGGCAGCAGAATCCATGTAGCGTTATTCATTGTGGTTCTTGAGCTCTAGGTAGCATTCCAGGTCTCTTAGGCCTGGCGGGTCAACACTAGGATAGGCAACGTATTAGAAGGACGGCCTGTGTGTTTGGGCCTTTGTGAGCAATGCAGCTTTTGGGAAGAGCTAGATGCCGAGTCACAGGCTGTGAAGGGCTTCTTTGTTTAAACATCTACATTTTTGCAAGTTGAAAGAACTCATGTATCTCTCTTCTAAATCACCTTGGAGGTACAAAGTAGAGAAAGAATCAGCAAGGTCAATGCTCTGCTGGTCCCTTTGAAGATAAGTCTTGAGGGAAACTTCATTTTCCTCTTTGGGATTTAGAGAGTTGGGGGCTCAATTCTCCCTGAGAAACACTGTAGTTGCACGAGTTCCCGTCATAGCACAAATGCCTTTGTGACGACAAGTGAGTTTCTAGGAAAGAAACTCGGAGTTTGCCATTCTTTGCTGGTGCTCGTCCTTTGGTAATCTTCAGTGAATTGGTGACCCCGTTTGAGCACTAGCCTCAAGCTAACGTTCCTCTTGTATCATGCCACTTGTTGCCATGCAGCACAATCCTTGTATCCTTATTCAGTGTGGTTCTGGAGCTCTAGGAAGCATTTCAGGTCTATTAGTACTGGCGGATCTGCTCGACGATGAGAAACGTACAAAAAGGATGGCCTGTGTGTTTGGGGAGTTGTGAGCAGTGCACCCTTGGGAACAGCTAGATGCCGAGACATGGGAGGTGAAGGGCTTTTTTGTGAAACCTGTAGAATGTGGCAACTTGAAACAACTCAAGTATCTCCCTTCGAAAGCACGTTGGAGGTACTAAATAGAGGAAGAAACATGAGAGTCAGGGCTCTGCGGGCCATTTTGAATATAAGGCTAAAGGGAAACTTTATATTCCTCATTGGCCTTTAGAGAGTTGTGGGCTCAGTTCTCCCTGAGAAACTCTTTACTTGCGCATGTTCTCTTCATAGCACAAATGGCTTAGTGATGACAAGTGAGTTTCTAGGAAAGAAACTTGGAGGTTGCCATTCTTTGGTAGCTGCTCATCCTTCAGTAATCTGTAGTGAATGGGCGACCCCAAAGAACACTAGCCTCAAGCTAACGTTCCTCTTGTTTCACACCACACTTTGGCATGCAGCAGAATCCATGTAGCGTTATTCAGTGTGGTTTTGAGCTCTAGGAAGCATTCCAGGTCTCTTAGTACAGGCGGGTCTGTACCAGGATGAGAAAACTACAGGCAGGATTGCCTGTGTGTTTGGTGTGTTGTGAGCAGTGCACCACTGGGAACAGCTAGATGCCGAGTCATGGGAAGTGATTGGCTTCTTTTCTTAGATTCCAGAAGGTAGTAAATTGAAACAACTCAAGTATCTCCCTTCTAAAGCACCTTGGAAGTACAACGTAGAGAAAGAAACAGCAGAGACAAGGCTCTGTGGGCCGTTTTGTATATAAGGCTTGAAGGGAAACTTTATGTTCCTCATTGGGATTTAGAGAGTTGCGGGCTCAATTCTCCCTGAGAAACACTGTAGTTGCACATGTTCTCTTCATAGCAGAGTTGTCTTTGTGATGACAAGTGAGTTTCTAGGAAAGAAATATGGAGGTTGCCATTCTTTGGTAGCTGCTCATCCTTCCGTAATCTGTAGTGAATGGGCGACCCCAAAGAACACTCGCCTCAAGCTAACGTTCCTCTTGTATCATGCCGCAGGTTGCAGGCAGCAGAATCCATGTAGCGTTATTCATTGTGGTTCTTGAGCTCTAGGTAGCATTCCAGGTCTCTTAGGACTGGCGGGTCAACACTAGGATAGGCAACGTATTAGAAGGACGGCCTGTGTGTTTGGGCCTTTGTGAGGAATGCAGCTTTTGGGAAGAGCTAGATGCCGAGTCACAGGCTGTGAAGGGCTTCTTTGCTTAAACATCTACATTTTTGCAAGTTGAAAGATCTCATGTATCTCCCTTCTAAAGCACCTTGGAGGTACAAAGTAGAGAAAGAATCAGCAAGGTCAATGCTCTGCTGGCCCCTTTGAAGATAAGTCTTGAGGGAAACTTCATTTTCCTCTTTGGGATTTAGAGAGTTGGGGGCTCAATTCTCCCTGAGAAACACTGTAGTTGCACGAGTTCCCGTCATAGCATAAATGCCTTTGTGACGACAAGTGAGTTTCTAGGAAAGAAACTCGGAGTTTGCCATTCTTTGCTGGTGCTCGTCCTTTGGTAATCTTCAGTGAATTGGTGAACCCGTTTGAGCACTAGCGTCAAGCTAACGTTCCTCTTGTATCATGCCACTTGTTGGCATGCAGCAGAATCCTTGTAGCCTTATTCAGTGTGGTTCTGGAGCTCTAGGAAGCATTCCAGGTCTCTTAGTACAGGCGGGTCTGTACTAGGATGAGAAAACTACAGGCAGGATGGCCTGTGTGTTTGGTGAGTTGTCAGCAGTGCACCACTGGTAACAGCTAGATGCCGAGTCATGGGAAGTGATTGGCTTCTTTTCTTACACTCCAGGAAGTAGTCAGTTGAAACAACTCAAGTATCTCCCTTCTAAAGCACCTTGGAAGTACAACGTAGAGAAAGAAAGAGCTGAGACAAGGCTCTGTGGGCCCTTTTGTATATAAGGCTTGAAGGGAAACTTTATGTTCCTCATAGGGATTTAAAGAGTTGCGGGCTCAATTCTCCCTGAGAAACACTGTAGTTGAACATGTTCTCTTCATAGCACAATTGGCTTAGTGATGACAAGTGAGTTTCTAGGAAAGAAATATGCAGGTTGCCATTCTTTGGTAGCTGCTCATCCTTCCGTAATCTGTAGTGAATGGGCGACCCCTTTGAACACTAGCCTCAAGCTAACGTTCCTGTTGTATCATGCCGCAGGTTGCAGGCAGCAGAATCCATGTAGCGTTATTCATTGTGGTTCTGGAGCTCTAGGTAGCATTCCAGGTCTCTTAGTACTGGCGGGTCAACACTAGGATGAGCAATGTATTAGAAGGACAGCCTGTGTGTTTGGGCCTTGGTCAGCAATGCAGCTTTGGGAAGAGCTAGATGCCGAGTCAGAGGCTATGAAGGGCTTCTTTGGTTAAACCTCTACATTTTTGCAAGTTGAAAGAACTCATGTATCTCCCTTCTAAAGCACCTTGGAGGTACAAAGTAGAGAAAGAATCAGCAAGGTCAATGCTCTGCTGGCCCCTTTGAAGATAAGTCTTGAAGGGAAACTTCATTTTCCTCTTTGGGATTTAGAGAGTTGGGGGCTCAATTCTCCCTGAGAAACACTGTAGTTGCACGTGTTCCCTTCATAGCACAATTGCCTTTGTGACGACAAGTGAGTTTCTAGGAAAGAAACTCGGAGTTTGCCATTCTTTGCTGGTGCTCGTCCTTTGGTAATCTTCAGTGAATTGGTGACCCCGTTTGAGCACTAGCCTCAAGCTAACGTTCCTCTTGTATCATGCCACTTGTTGCCATGCAGCACGATCCTTGTAGCCTTATTCAGTGTGGTTCTGGAGCTCTAGGAAGCATTCCAGGTCTCTTAGTACTGGCGGATCTGCTCGACGATGAGAAACGTACAAGAAGGATGGCCTGTGTGTTTGGGGAGTTGTGAGCAGTGCACCCTTGGGAACAGCTAGATGCCGAGACATGGGAGGTGAAGGGCTTTTTTGTGAAACCTGTAGAATGTGGCAACTTGAAACAACTCAAGTATCTCCCTTCGAAAGCACGTTGGAGGTACTAAATAGAGGAAGAAACATGAGAATCAGGGCTCTGCGGGCCATTTTGAATATAAGGCTGAAGGGAAACTTTATATTCCTCATTGGCCTTTAGAGACTTGTGGGCTCAGTTCTCCCTGAGAAACTCTTTACTTGCGCATGTTCTCTTCATAGCACAATTGGCTTAGTGATGACAAGTGAGTTTCTAGGAAAGAAACTTGGAGGTTGCCATTCTTTGGTAGGTGCTCATCCTTCAGTAATCTGTAGTGAATGGGCGACCCCAAAGAACACTAGCCTCAAGCTAACGTTCCTCTTGTTTCACACCACACTTTGGCATGCAGCAGAATCCATGTAGCGTTATTCAGTGTGGTTTTGAGCTCTAGGAAGCATTCCAGGTCTCTTAGTACAGGCGGGTCTGTACCAGGATGAGAAAACTACAGGCAGGATTGCCTGTGTGTTTGGTGAGTTGTGAGCAGTGCACCACTGGGAACAGCTAGATGCCGAGTCATGGGAAGTGATTGGCTTCTTTTCTTAGATTCCAGAAGGTAGTAAATTGAAACAACTCAAGTATCTCCCTTCTAAAGCACCTTGGAAGTACAACGTAGAGAAAGAAACAGCAGAGACAAGGCTCTGTGGGCCCTTTTGTATATAAGGATTGAAGGGAAACTTTATGTTCCTCATTGGGATTTAGAGAGTTGCGGGCTCAATTCTCCCTGAGAAACACTGAAGTTGCACATGTTCTCTTCATAACAGAGTTGTCTTTGTGATGACAAGTGAGTTTCTAGGAAAGAAATATGGAGGTTGCCATTCTTTGGTAGCTGCTCATCCTTCCGTAATCTGTAGTGAATGGGCGACCACAAAGAACACTCGCCTCAAGCTAACGTTCCTCTTGTATCATGCCGCAGGTTGCAGGCAGCAGAATCCATGTAGCGTTATTCATTGTGGTTCTTGAGCTCTAGGTAGCATTCCAGGTCTCTTAGGACTGGCGGGTCAACACTAGTATAGGCAACGTATTAGAAGGACGGCCTGTGTGTTTGGGCCTTTGTGAGGAATGCAGCTTTTGGGAAGAGCTAGATGCCGAGTCACAGGCTGTGAAGGGCTTCTTTGCTTAAACATCTACATTTTTGCAAGTTGAAAGAACTCATGTATCTCTCTTCTAAAGCACCTTGGAGGTACAAAGTAGAGAAAGAATCAGCAAGGTCAATGCTCTGCTGGTCCCTTTGAAGATAAGTCTTGAGGGAAACTTCATTTTCCTCTTTGGGATTTAGAGAGTTGGGGGCTCAATTCTCCCTGAGAAACACTGTAGTTGCACGAGTTCCCGTCATAGCACAAATGCCTTTGTGACGACAAGTGAGTTTCTAGGAAAGAAACTCGGAGTTTGCCATTCTTTGCTGGTGCTCGTCCTTTGGTAATCTTCAGTGAATTGGTGACCCCGTTTGAGCACTAGCGTCAAGCTAACGTTCCTCTTGTATCATGCCACTTGTTGCCATGCAGCACAATCCTTGTAGCCTTATTCAGTGTGGTTCTGGAGCTCTAGGAAGCATTTCAGGTCTCTTAGTACTGGCGGATCTGCTTGACGATGATAAACGTACAAAAAGGATGGCCTGTGTTTTTGGGGAGTTGTGAGCAGTGCACCCTTGGGAACAGCTAGATGCCGAGACATGGGAGGTGAAGGGCTTTTTTGTGAAACCTGTAGAATGTGGCAACTTGAAACAATTCAAGTATCTCCCTTCGAAAGCACGTTGGAGGTACTAAATAGAGGAAGAAACATGAGAGTCAGGGCTCTGCGGGCCATTTTGAATATAAGGCTAAAGGGAAACTTTATATTCCTCATTGGCCTTTAGAGAGTTGTGGGCTCAGTTCTCCCTGAGAAACTCTTTACTTGCGCATGTTCTCTTCATAGCACAATTGGCTTAGTGATGACAAGTGAGTTTCTAGGAAAGAAACTTGGAGGTTGCCATTCTTTGGTAGCTGCTCATCCTTCAGTAATCTGTAGTGAATGGGCGACCCCAAAGAACACTAGCCTCAAGCTAACGTTCCTCTTGTTTCACACCACACTTTGGCATGCAGCAGAATCCATGTAGCGTTATTCAGTGTGGTTTTGAGCTCTAGGAAGCATTCCAGGTCTCTTAGTACAGGCGGGTCTGTACCAGGATGAGAAAACTACAGGCAGGATGGCCTGTGTGTTTGGTGAGTTGTGAGGAGTGCACCACTGGGAACAGCTAGATGCCGAGTCATGGGAAGTGATTGGCTTCTTTTCTTAGATTCCAGAAGGTAGTAAATTGAAACAACTCAAGTATCTCCCTTCTAAAGCACCTTGGAAGTACAACGTAGAGAAAGAAAGAGCAGAGACAAGGCTCTGTGGGCCGTTTTGTATATAAGGCTTGAAGGGAAATTTTCTGTTCCTCATTGGGATTTAGAGAGTTGCGGGCTCAATTCTCCCTGAGAAACACTGTAGTTGCACATGTTCTCTTCATAGCAGAGTTGTCTTTGTGATGACAAGTGAGTTTCTAGGAAAGAAATATGGAGGTTGCCATTCTTTGGTAGCTGCTCATCCTTCCGTAATCTGTAGTGAATGGGCGACCCCAAAGAACATTCGCCTCAAGCTAACGTTCCTCTTGTATCATGCCGCAGGTTGCAGGCAGCAGAATCCATGTAGCGTTATTCATTGTGGTTCTTGAGCTCTAGGTAGCATTCCAGGTCTCTTAGGACTGGCGGGTCAACACTAGGATAGGCAACGTATTAGAAGGACGGCCTGTGTGTTTGGGCCTTTGTGAGCAATGCAGCTTTTGGGAAGAGCTAGATGCCGAGTCACAGGCTGTGAAGGGCTTCTTTGCTTAAACATCTACATTTTTGCAAGTTGAAAGAACTCATGTATCTCCCTTCTAAAGCACCTTGGAGGTACAAAGTAGAGAAAGAATCAGCAAGGTCAATGCTCTGCTGGCCCCTTTGAAGATAAGTCTTGAGGGAAACTTCATTTTCCTCTTTGGGATTTAGAGAGTTGGGGGCTCAATTCTCCCTGAGAAACACTGTAGTTGCACGAGTTCCCGTCATAGCACAAATGCCTTTGTGACGACAAGTGAGTTTCTAGGATAGAAACTCGGAGTTTGCCATTCTTTGCTGGTGCTCGTCCTTTGGTAATCTTCAGTGAATTGGTGACCCCGTTTGAGCACTAGCGTCAAGCTAACGTTCCTCTTGTATCATGCCACTTGTTGCCATGCAGCACAATCCTTGTAGCCTTATTCAGTGTGGTTCTGGAGCTCTAGGAAGCATTTCAGGTCTCTTAGTACTGGCGGATCTGCTCGACGATGAGAAACGTACAAAAAGGATGGCCTGTGTGTTTGGGGAGTTGTGAGCAGTGCACCCTTGGGAACAGCTAGATGCCGAGACATGGGAGGTGAAGGGCTTTTTTGTGAAACCTGTAGAATGTGGCAACTTGAAACAACTCAAGTATCTCCCTTCGAAAGCACGTTGGAGGTACTAAATAGAGGAAGATACATGAGAGTCAGGGCTCTGCGGGCCATTTTGAATATAAGGCTGAAGGGAAACTTTATATTCCTCATTGGCCTTTAGAGAGTTGTGGGCTCAGTTCTCCCTGAGAAACTCTTTACTTGCGCATGTTCTCTTCATAGCACAATTGGCTTAGTGATGACAAGTGAGTTTCTAGGAAAGAAACTTGGAGGTTGCCATTCTTTGGTAGCTGCTCATCCTTCAGTAATCTGTAGTGAATGGGTGACCCCAAAGAACACTAGCCTCAAGCTAACGTTCCTCTTGTTTCACACCACACTTTGGCATGCAGCAGAATCCATGTAGCGTTATTCAGTGTGGTTTTGAGCTCTAGGAAGCATTCCAGGTCTCTTAGTACAGGCGGGTCTGTACCAGGATGAGAAAACTACAGGCAGGATTGCCTGTGTGTTTGGTGAGTTGTGAGCAGTGCACCACTGGGAACAGCTAGATGCCGAGTCATGGGAAGTGATTGGCTTCTTTTCTTAGATTCCAGAAGGTAGTAAATTGAAACAACTCAAGTATCTCCCTTCTAAAGCACCTTGGAAGTACAACGTAGAGAAAGAAACAGCAGAGACAAGGCTCTGTGGGCCCTTTTGTATATAAGGCTTGAAGGGAAACTTTATGTTCCTCATTGGGATTTAGAGAGTTGCGGGCTCAATTCTCCCTGAGAAACACTGAAGTTGCACATGTTCTCTTCATAACAGAGTTGTCTTTGTGATGACAAGTGAGTTTCTAGGAAAGAAATATGGAGGTTGCCATTCTTTGGTAGCTGCTCATCCTTCCGTAATCTGTAGTGAATGGGCGACCCCAAAGAACACTCGCCTCAAGCTAACGTTCCTCTTGTATCATGCCGCAGGTTGCAGGCAGCAGAATCCATGTAGCGTTATTCATTGTGGTTCTTGAGCTCTAGGTAGCATTCCAGGTCTCTTAGGACTGGCGGGTCAACACTAGGATAGGCAACGTATTAGAAGGACGGCCTGTGTGTTTGGGGCTTTGTGAGGAATGCAGCTTTTGGGAAGAGCTAGATGCCGAGTCACAGGCTGTGAAGGGCTTCTTTGCTTAAACATCTACATTTTTGCAAGTTGAAAGAACTCATGTATCTCTCTTCTAAAGCACCTTGGAGGTACAAAGTAGAGAAAGAATCAGCAAGGTCAATGCTCTGCTGGTCCCTTTGAAGATAAGTCTTGAGGGAAACTTCATTTTCCTCTTTGGGATTTAGAGAGTTGGGGGCTCAATTCTCCCTGAGAAACACTGTAGTTGCAAGAGTTCCCGTCATAGCACAAATGCCTTTGTGACGACAAGTGAGTTTCTAGGAAAGAAACTCGGAGTTTGCCATTCTTTGCTGGTGCTCGTCCTTTGGTAATCTTCAGTGAATTGGTGACCCCGTTTGAGCACTAGCCTCAAGCTAACGTTCCTCTTGTATCATGCCACTTGTTGGCATGCAGCAGAATCCTTGTAGCCTTATTCAGTGTGGTTCTGGAGCTCTAGGAAGCATTCCAGGTCTCTTAGTACAGGCGGGTCTGTACTAGGATGAGAAAACTACAGGCAGGATGGCCTGTGTGTTTGGTGAGTTGTCAGCAGTGCACCACTGGGAACAGCTAGATGCCGAGTCATGGGAAGTGATTGGCTTCTTTTCTTACACTCCAGGAAGTAGTCAGTTGAAACAACTCAAGTATCTCCCTTCTAAAGCACCTTGGAAGTACAACGTAGAGAAAGAAAGAGCAGAGACAAGGCTCTGTGGGCCCTTTTGTATATAAGGCTTGAAGGGAAACTTTATGTTCCTCATAGGGATTTAGAGAGTTGCGGGCTCAATTCTCCCTGAGAAACACTGTAGTTGAACATGTTCTCTTCATAGCACAATTGGCTTAGTGATGACAAGTGAGTTTCTAGGAAAGAAATATGCAGGTTGCCATTCTTTGGTAGCTGCTCATCCTTCCGTAATCTGTAGTGAATGGGCGACCCCATTGAACACTAGCCTCAAGCTAACGTTCCTGTTGTATCATGCCGCAGGTTGCAGGCAGCAGAATCCATGTAGCGTTATTCATTGTGGTTCTGGAGCTCTAGGTAGCATTCCAGGTCTCTTAGTACTGGCGGGTCAACACTAGGATGAGCAATGTATTAGAAGGACAGCCTGTGTGTTTGGGCCTTGGTCAGCAATGCAGCTTTGGGAAGAGCTAGATGCCGAGTCAGAGGCTATGAAGGGCTTCTTTGGTTAAACCTCTACATTTTTCCAAGTTGAAAGAACTCATGTATCTCCCTTCTAAAGCACCTTGGAGGTACAAAGTAGAGAAAGAATCAGCAAGGTCAATGCTCTGCTGGCCCCTTTGAAGATAAGTCTTGAAGGGAAACTTCATTTTCCTCTTTGGGATTTAGAGAGTTGGGGGCTCAATTCTCCCTGAGAAACACTGTAGTTGCACGTGTTCCCTTCATAGCACAATTGCCTTTGTGACGACAAGTGAGTTTCTAGGAAAGAAACTCGGAGTTTGCCATTCTTTGCTGGTGCTCGTCCTTTGGTAATCTTCAGTGAATTGGTGACCCCGTTTGAGCACTAGCCTCAAGCTAACGTTCCTCTTGTATCATGCCACTTGTTGCCATGCAGCACGATCCTTGTAGCCTTATTCAGTGTGGTTCTGGAGCTCTAGGAAGCATTCCAGGTCTCTTAGTACTGGCGGATCTGCTCGACGATGAGAAACGTACAAGAAGGATGGCCTGTGTGTTTGGGAAGTTGTGAGCAGTGCACCCTTGGGAACAGCTAGATAACGAGACATGGGAGGTGAAGGGCTTTTTTGTGAAACCTGTAGAATGTGGCAACTTGAAACAACTCAAGTATCTCCCTTCGAAAGCACGTTGGAGGTACTAAATAGAGGAAGAAACATGAGAGTCAGGGCTCTGCGGGCCATTTTGAATATAAGGCTGAAGGGAAACTTTATATTCCTCATTGGCCTTTAGAGAGTTGTGGGCTCAGTTCTCCCTGAGAAACTCTTTACTTGCGCATGTTCTCTTCATAGCACAATTGGCTTAGTGATGACAAGTGAGTTTCTAGGAAAGAAACTTGGAGGTTGCCATTCTTTGGTAGCTGCTCATCCTTCAGTAATCTGTAGTGAATGGGCGACCCCAAAGAACACTAGCCTCAAGCTAACGTTCCTCTTGTTTCAAACCACACTTTGGCATGCAGCAGAATCCATGTAGCGTTATTCAGTGTGGTTTTGAGCTCTAAGAAGCATTCCAGGTCCCTTAGTACAGGCGGGTCTGTACCAGGATGAGAAAACTACAGGCAGGATTGCCTGTGTGTTTGGTGAGTTGTGAGCAGTGCACCACTGGGAACAGCTAGATGCCGAGTCATGGGAAGTGATTGGCTTCTTTTCTTAGATTCCAGAAGGTAGTAAATTGAAACAACTCAAGTATCTCCCTTCTAAAGCACCTTGGAAGTATAACGTAGAGAAAGAAACAGCAGAGACAAGGCTCTGTGGGCCGTTTTGTATATAAGGCTTGAAGGGAAACTTTATGTTCCTCATTGGGATTTAGAGAGTTGCGGGCTCAATTCTCCCTGAGAAACACTGTAGTTGCACATGTTCTCTTCATAGCAGAGTTGTCTTTGTGATGACAAGTGAGTTTCTAGGAAAGAAATATGGAGGTTGCCATTCTTTGGTAGCTGCTCATCCTTCCGTAATCTGTAGTGAATGGGCGACCCCAAAGAACACTCGCCTCAAGCTAACGTTCCTCTTGTATCATGCCGCAGGTTGCAGGCAGCAGAATCCATGTAGCGTTATTCATTGTGGTTCTTGAGCTCTAGGTAGCATTCCAGGTCTCTTAGGACTGGCGGGTCAACACTAGGATAGGCAACGTATTAGAAGGACGGCCTGTGTGTTTGGGCCTTTGTGAGGAATGCAGCTTTTGGGAAGAGCTAGATGCCGAGTCACAGGCTGTGAAGGGCTTCTTTGCTTAAACATCTACATTTTTGCAAGTTGAAAGAACTCATGTATCTCTCTTCTAAAGCACCTTGGAGGTACAAAGTAGAGAAAGAATCAGCAAGGTCAATGCTCTGCTGGTCCCTTTGAAGATAAGTCTTGAGGGAAACTTCATTTTCCTCTTTGGGATTTAGAGAGTTGGGGGCTCAATTCTCCCTGAGAAACACTGTAGTTGCACGAGTTCCCGTCATAGCACAAATGCCTTTGTGACGACAAGTGAGTTTCTAGGAAAGAAACTCGGAGTTTGCCATTCTTTGCTGGTGCTCGTCCTTTGGTAATCTTCAGTGAATTGGTGACCCCGTTTGAGCACTAGCCTCAAGCTAACGTTCCTCTTGTATCATGCCACTTGTTGCCATGCAGCACAATCCTTGTATCCTTATTCAGTGTGGTTCTGGAGCTCTAGGAAGCATTTCAGGTCTATTAGTACTGGCGGATCTGCTCGACGATGAGAAACGTACAAAAAGGATGGCCTGTGTGTTTGGGGAGTTGTGAGCAGTGCACCCTTGGGAACAGCTAGATGCCGAGACATGGGAGGTGAAGGGCTTTTTTGTGAAACCTGTAGAATGTGGCAACTTGAAACAACTCAAGTATCTCCCTTCGAAAGCACGTTGGAGGTACTAAATAGAGGAAGAAACATGAGAGTCAGGGCTCTGCGGGCCATTTTGAATATAAGGCTAAAGGGAAACTTTATATTCCTCATTGGCCTTTAGAGAGTTGTGGGCTCAGTTCTCCCTGAGAAACTCTTTACTTGCGCATGTTCTCTTCATAGCACAAATGGCTTAGTGATGACAAGTGAGTTTCTAGGAAAGAAACTTGGAGGTTGCCATTCTTTGGTAGCTGCTCATCCTTCAGTAATCTGTAGTGAATGGGCGACCCCAAAGAACACTAGCCTCAAGCTAACGTTCCTCTTGTTTCACACCACACTTTGGCATGCAGCAGAATCCATGTAGCGTTATTCAGTGTGGTTTTGAGCTCTAGGAAGCATTCCAGGTCTCTTAGTACAGGCGGGTCTGTACCAGGATGAGAAAACTACAGGCAGGATTGCCTGTGTGTTTGGTGTGTTGTGAGCAGTGCACCACTGGGAACAGCTAGATGCCGAGTCATGGGAAGTGATTGGCTTCTTTTCTTAGATTCCAGAAGGTAGTAAATTGAAACAACTCAAGTATCTCCCTTCTAAAGCACCTTGGAAGTACAACGTAGAGAAAGAAACAGCAGAGACAAGGCTCTGTGGGCCGTTTTGTATATAAGGCTTGAAGGGAAACTTTATGTTCCTCATTGGGATTTAGAGAGTTGCGGGCTCAATTCTCCCTGAGAAACACTGTAGTTGCACATGTTCTCTTCATAGCAGAGTTGTCTTTGTGATGACAAGTGAGTTTCTAGGAAAGAAATATGGAGGTTGCCATTCTTTGGTAGCTGCTCATCCTTCCGTAATCTGTAGTGAATGGGCGACCCCAAAGAACACTCGCCTCAAGCTAACGTTCCTCTTGTATCATGCCGCAGGTTGCAGGCAGCAGAATCCATGTAGCGTTATTCATTGTGGTTCTTGAGCTCTAGGTAGCATTCCAGGTCTCTTAGGACTGGCGGGTCAACACTAGGATAGGCAACGTATTAGAAGGACGGCCTGTGTGTTTGGGCCTTTGTGAGGAATGCAGCTTTTGGGAAGAGCTAGATGCCGAGTCACAGGCTGTGAAGGGCTTCTTTGCTTAAACATCTACATTTTTGCAAGTTGAAAGATCTCATGTATCTCCCTTCTAAAGCACATTGGAGGTACAAAGTAGAGAAAGAATCAGCAAGGTCAATGCTCTGCTGGCCCCTTTGAAGATAAGTCTTGAGGGAAACTTCATTTTCCTCTTTGGGATTTAGAGAGTTGGGGGCTCAATTCTCCCTGAGAAACACTGTAGTTGCACGAGTTCCCGTCATAGCATAAATGCCTTTGTGACGACAAGTGAGTTTCTAGGAAAGAAACTCGGAGTTTGCCATTCTTTGCTGGTGCTCGTCCTTTGGTAATCTTCAGTGAATTGGTGAACCCGTTTGAGCACTAGCGTCAAGCTAACGTTCCTCTTGTATCATGCCACTTGTTGGCATGCAGCAGAATCCTTGTAGCCTTATTCAGTGTGGTTCTGGAGCTCTAGGAAGCATTCCAGGTCTCTTAGTACAGGCGGGTCTGTACTAGGATGAGAAAACTACAGGCAGGATGGCCTGTGTGTTTGGTGAGTTGTCAGCAGTGCACCACTGGTAACAGCTAGATGCCGAGTCATGGGAAGTGATTGGCTTCTTTTCTTACACTCCAGGAAGTAGTCAGTTGAAACAACTCAAGTATCTCCCTTCTAAAGCACCTTGGAAGTACAACGTAGAGAAAGAAAGAGCTGAGACAAGGCTCTGTGGGCCCTTTTGTATATAAGGCTTGAAGGGAAACTTTATGTTCCTCATAGGGATTTAAAGAGTTGCGGGCTCAATTCTCCCTGAGAAACACTGTAGTTGAACATGTTCTCTTCATAGCACAATTGGCTTAGTGATGACAAGTGAGTTTCTAGGAAAGAAATATGCAGGTTGCCATTCTTTGGTAGCTGCTCATCCTTCCGTAATCTGTAGTGAATGGGCGACCCCTTTGAACACTAGCCTCAAGCTAACGTTCCTGTTGTATCATGCCGCAGGTTGCAGGCAGCAGAATCCATGTAGCGTTATTCATTGTGGTTCTGGAGCTCTAGGTAGCATTCCAGGTCTCTTAGTACTGGCGGGTCAACACTAGGATGAGCAATGTATTAGAAGGACAGCCTGTGTGTTTGGGCCTTGGTCAGCAATGCAGCTTTGGGAAGAGCTAGATGCCGAGTCAGAGGCTATGAAGGGCTTCTTTGGTTAAACCTCTACATTTTTGCAAGTTGAAAGAACTCATGTATCTCCCTTCTAAAGCACCTTGGAGGTACAAAGTAGAGAAAGAATCAGCAAGGTCAATGCTCTGCTGGCCCCTTTGAAGATAAGTCTTGAAGGGAAACTTCATTTTCCTCTTTGGGATTTAGAGAGTTGGGGGCTCAATTCTCCCTGAGAAACACTGTAGTTGCACGTGTTCCCTTCATAGCACAATTGCCTTTGTGACGACAAGTGAGTTTCTAGGAAAGAAACTCGGAGTTTGCCATTCTTTGCTGGTGCTCGTCCTTTGGTAATCTTCAGTGAATTGGTGACCCCGTTTGAGCACTAGCCTCAAGCTAACGTTCCTCTTGTATCATGCCACTTGTTGCCATGCAGCACGATCCTTGTAGCCTTATTCAGTGTGGTTCTGGAGCTCTAGGAAGCATTCCAGGTCTCTTAGTACTGGCGGATCTGCTCGACGATGAGAAACGTACAAGAAGGATGGCCTGTGTGTTTGGGGAGTTGTGAGCAGTGCACCCTTGGGAACAGCTAGATGCCGAGACATGGGAGGTGAAGGGCTTTTTTGTGAAACCTGTAGAATGTGGCAACTTGAAACAACTCAAGTATCTCCCTTCGAAAGCACGTTGGAGGTACTAAATAGAGGAAGAAACATGAGAGTCAGGGCTCTGCGGGCCATTTTGAATATAAGGCTGAAGGGAAACTTTATATTCCTCATTGGCCTTTAGAGAGTTGTGGGCTCAGTTCTCCCTGAGAAACTCTTTACTTGCGCATGTTCTCTTCATAGCACAATTGGCTTAGTGATGACAAGTGAGTTTCTAGGAAAGAAACTTGGAGGTTGCCATTCTTTGGTAGCTGCTCATCCTTCAGTAATCTGTAGTGAATGGGCGACCCCAAAGAACACTAGCCTCAAGCTAACGTTCCTCTTGTTTCACACCACACTTTGGCATGCAGCAGAATCCATGTAGCGTTATTCAGTGTGGTTTTGAGCTCTAGGAAGCATTCCAGGTCTCTTAGTACAGGCGGGTCTGTACCAGGATGAGAAAACTACAGGCAGGATTGCCTGTGTGTTTGGTGAGTTGTGAGCAGTGCACCACTGGGAACAGCTAGATGCCGAGTCATGGGAAGTGATTGGCTTCTTTTCTTAGATTCCAGAAGGTAGTAAATTGAAACAACTCAAGTATCTCCCTTCTAAAGCACCTTGGAAGTACAACGTAGAGAAAGAAACAGCAGAGACAAGGCTCTGTGGGCCCTTTTGTATATAAGGCTTGAAGGGAAACTTTATGTTCCTCATTGGGATTTAGAGAGTGGCGGGCTCAATTCTCCCTGAGAAACACTGAAGTTGCACATGTTCTCTTCATAACAGAGTTGTCTTTGTGATGACAAGTGAGTTTCTAGGAAAGAAATATGGAGGTTGCCATTCTTTGGTAGCTGCTCATCCTTCCGTAATCTGTAGTGAATGGGCGACCCCAAAGAACACTCGCCTCAAGCTAACGTTCCTCTTGTATCATGCCGCAGGTTGCAGGCAGCAGAATCCATGTAGCGTTATTCATTGTGGTTCTTGAGCTCTAGGTAGCATTCCAGGTCTCTTAGGCCTGGCGGGTCAACACTAGGATAGGCAACGTATTAGAAGGACGGCCTGTGTGTTTGGGCCTTTGTGAGCAATGCAGCTTTTGGGAAGAGCTAGATGCCGAGTCACAGGCTGTGAAGGGCTTCTTTGTTTAAACATCTACATTTTTGCAAGTTGAAAGAACTCATGTATCTCTCTTCTAAATCACCTTGGAGGTACAAAGTAGAGAAAGAATCAGCAAGGTCAATGCTCTGCTGGTCCCTTTGAAGATAAGTCTTGAGGGAAACTTCATTTTCCTCTTTGGGATTTAGAGAGTTGGGGGCTCAATTCTCCCTGAGAAACACTGTAGTTGCACGAGTTCCCGTCATAGCACAAATGCCTTTGTGACGACAAGTGAGTTTCTAGGAAAGAAACTCGGAGTTTGCCATTCTTTGCTGGTGCTCGTCCTTTGGTAATCTTCAGTGAATTGGTGACCCCGTTTGAGCACTAGCCTCAAGCTAACGTTCCTCTTGTATCATGCCACTTGTTGCCATGCAGCACAATCCTTGTATCCTTATTCAGTGTGGTTCTGGAGCTCTAGGAAGCATTTCAGGTCTATTAGTACTGGCGGATCTGCTCGACGATGAGAAACGTACAAAAAGGATGGCCTGTGTGTTTGGGGAGTTGTGAGCAGTGCACCCTTGGGAACAGCTAGATGCCGAGACATGGGAGGTGAAGGGCTTTTTTGTGAAACCTGTAGAATGTGGCAACTTGAAACAACTCAAGTATCTCCCTTCGAAAGCACGTTGGAGGTACTAAATAGAGGAAGAAACATGAGAGTCAGGGCTCTGCGGGCCATTTTGAATATAAGGCTAAAGGGAAACTTTATATTCCTCATTGGCCTTTAGAGAGTTGTGGGCTCAGTTCTCCCTGAGAAACTCTTTACTTGCGCATGTTCTCTTCATAGCACAAATGGCTTAGTGATGACAAGTGAGTTTCTAGGAAAGAAACTTGGAGGTTGCCATTCTTTGGTAGCTGCTCATCCTTCAGTAATCTGTAGTGAATGGGCGACCCCAAAGAACACTAGCCTCAAGCTAACGTTCCTCTTGTTTCACACCACACTTTGGCATGCAGCAGAATCCATGTAGCGTTATTCAGTGTGGTTTTGAGCTCTAGGAAGCATTCCAGGTCTCTTAGTACAGGCGGGTCTGTACCAGGATGAGAAAACTACAGGCAGGATTGCCTGTGTGTTTGGTGTGTTGTGAGCAGTGCACCACTGGGAACAGCTAGATGCCGAGTCATGGGAAGTGATTGGCTTCTTTTCTTAGATTCCAGAAGGTAGTAAATTGAAACAACTCAAGTATCTCCCTTCTAAAGCACCTTGGAAGTACAACGTAGAGAAAGAAACAGCAGAGACAAGGCTCTGTGGGCCGTTTTGTATATAAGGCTTGAAGGGAAACTTTATGTTCCTCATTGGGATTTAGAGAGTTGCGGGCTCAATTCTCCCTGAGAAACACTGTAGTTGCACATGTTCTCTTCATAGCAGAGTTGTCTTTGTGATGACAAGTGAGTTTCTAGGAAAGAAATATGGAGGTTGCCATTCTTTGGTAGCTGCTCATCCTTCCGTAATCTGTAGTGAATGGGCGACCCCAAAGAACACTCGCCTCAAGCTAACGTTCCTCTTGTATCATGCCGCAGGTTGCAGGCAGCAGAATCCATGTAGCGTTATTCATTGTGGTTCTTGAGCTCTAGGTAGCATTCCAGGTCTCTTAGGACTGGCGGGTCAACACTAGGATAGGCAACGTATTAGAAGGACGGCCTGTGTGTTTGGGCCTTTGTGAGGAATGCAGCTTTTGGGAAGAGCTAGATGCCGAGTCACAGGCTGTGAAGGGCTTCTTTGCTTAAACATCTACATTTTTGCAAGTTGAAAGATCTCATGTATCTCCCTTCTAAAGCACCTTGGAGGTACAAAGTAGAGAAAGAATCAGCAAGGTCAATGCTCTGCTGGCCCCTTTGAAGATAAGTCTTGAGGGAAACTTCATTTTCCTCTTTGGGATTTAGAGAGTTGGGGGCTCAATTCTCCCTGAGAAACACTGTAGTTGCACGAGTTCCCGTCATAGCATAAATGCCTTTGTGACGACAAGTGAGTTTCTAGGAAAGAAACTCGGAGTTTGCCATTCTTTGCTGGTGCTCGTCCTTTGGTAATCTTCAGTGAATTGGTGACCCCGTTTGAGCACTAGCCTCAAGCTAACGTTCCTCTTGTATCATGCCACTTGTTGCCATGCAGCACAATCCTTGTATCCTTATTCAGTGTGGTTCTGGAGCTCTAGGAAGCATTTCAGGTCTATTAGTACTGGCGGATCTGCTCGACGATGAGAAACGTACAAAAAGGATGGCCTGTGTGTTTGGGGAGTTGTGAGCAGTGCACCCTTGGGAACAGCTAGATGCCGAGACATGGGAGGTGAAGGGCTTTTTTGTGAAACCTGTAGAATGTGGCAACTTGAAACAACTCAAGTATCTCCCTTCGAAAGCACGTTGGAGGTACTAAATAGAGGAAGAAACATGAGAGTCAGGGCTCTGCGGGCCATTTTGAATATAAGGCTAAAGGGAAACTTTATATTCCTCATTGGCCTTTAGAGAGTTGTGGGCTCAGTTCTCCCTGAGAAACTCTTTACTTGCGCATGTTCTCTTCATAGCACAAATGGCTTAGTGATGACAAGTGAGTTTCTAGGAAAGAAACTTGGAGGTTGCCATTCTTTGGTAGCTGCTCATCCTTCAGTAATCTGTAGTGAATGGGCGACCCCAAAGAACACTAGCCTCAAGCTAACGTTCCTCTTGTTTCACACCACACTTTGGCATGCAGCAGAATCCATGTAGCGTTATTCAGTGTGGTTTTGAGCTCTAGGAAGCATTCCAGGTCTCTTAGTACAGGCGGGTCTGTACCAGGATGAGAAAACTACAGGCAGGATTGCCTGTGTGTTTGGTGTGTTGTGAGCAGTGCACCACTGGGAACAGCTAGATGCCGAGTCATGGGAAGTGATTGGCTTCTTTTCTTAGATTCCAGAAGGTAGTAAATTGAAACAACTCAAGTATCTCCCTTCTAAAGCACCTTGGAAGTACAACGTAGAGAAAGAAACAGCAGAGACAAGGCTCTGTGGGCCGTTTTGTATATAAGGCTTGAAGGGAAACTTTATGTTCCTCATTGGGATTTAGAGAGTTGCGGGCTCAATTCTCCCTGAGAAACACTGTAGTTGCACATGTTCTCTTCATAGCAGAGTTGTCTTTGTGATGACAAGTGAGTTTCTAGGAAAGAAATATGGAGGTTGCCATTCTTTGGTAGCTGCTCATCCTTCCGTAATCTGTAGTGAATGGGCGACCCCAAAGAACACTCGCCTCAAGCTAACGTTCCTCTTGTATCATGCCGCAGGTTGCAGGCAGCAGAATCCATGTAGCGTTATTCATTGTGGTTCTTGAGCTCTAGGTAGCATTCCAGGTCTCTTAGGACTGGCGGGTCAACACTAGGATAGGCAACGTATTAGAAGGACGGCCTGTGTGTTTGGGCCTTTGTGAGGAATGCAGCTTTTGGGAAGAGCTAGATGCCGAGTCACAGGCTGTGAAGGGCTTCTTTGCTTAAACATCTACATTTTTGCAAGTTGAAAGATCTCATGTATCTCCCTTCTAAAGCACCTTGGAGGTACAAAGTAGAGAAAGAATCAGCAAGGTCAATGCTCTGCTGGCCCCTTTGAAGATAAGTCTTGAGGGAAACTTCATTTTCCTCTTTGGGATTTAGAGAGTTGGGGGCTCAATTCTCCCTGAGAAACACTGTAGTTGCACGAGTTCCCGTCATAGCATAAATGCCTTTGTGACGACAAGTGAGTTTCTAGGAAAGAAACTCGGAGTTTGCCATTCTTTGCTGGTGCTCGTCCTTTGGTAATCTTCAGTGAATTGGTGAACCCGTTTGAGCACTAGCGTCAAGCTAACGTTCCTCTTGTATCATGCCACTTGTTGGCATGCAGCAGAATCCTTGTAGCCTTATTCAGTGTGGTTCTGGAGCTCTAGGAAGCATTCCAGGTCTCTTAGTACAGGCGGGTCTGTACTAGGATGAGAAAACTACAGGCAGGATGGCCTGTGTGTTTGGTGAGTTGTCAGCAGTGCACCACTGGTAACAGCTAGATGCCGAGTCATGGGAAGTGATTGGCTTCTTTTCTTACACTCCAGGAAGTAGTCAGTTGAAACAACTCAAGTATCTCCCTTCTAAAGCACCTTGGAAGTACAACGTAGAGAAAGAAAGAGCTGAGACAAGGCTCTGTGGGCCCTTTTGTATATAAGGCTTGAAGGGAAACTTTATGTTCCTCATAGGGATTTAAAGAGTTGCGGGCTCAATTCTCCCTGAGAAACACTGTAGTTGAACATGTTCTCTTCATAGCACAATTGGCTTAGTGATGACAAGTGAGTTTCTAGGAAAGAAATATGCAGGTTGCCATTCTTTGGTAGCTGCTCATCCTTCCGTAATCTGTAGTGAATGGGCGACCCCTTTGAACACTAGCCTCAAGCTAACGTTCCTGTTGTATCATGCCGCAGGTTGCAGGCAGCAGAATCCATGTAGCGTTATTCATTGTGGTTCTGGAGCTCTAGGTAGCATTCCAGGTCTCTTAGTACTGGCGGGTCAACACTAGGATGAGCAATGTATTAGAAGGACAGCCTGTGTGTTTGGGCCTTGGTCAGCAATGCAGCTTTGGGAAGAGCTAGATGCCGAGTCAGAGGCTATGAAGGGCTTCTTTGGTTAAACCTCTACATTTTTGCAAGTTGAAAGAACTCATGTATCTCCCTTCTAAAGCACCTTGGAGGTACAAAGTAGAGAAAGAATCAGCAAGGTCAATGCTCTGCTGGCCCCTTTGAAGATAAGTCTTGAAGGGAAACTTCATTTTCCTCTTTGGGATTTAGAGAGTTGGGGGCTCAATTCTCCCTGAGAAACACTGTAGTTGCACGTGTTCCCTTCATAGCACAATTGCCTTTGTGACGACAAGTGAGTTTCTAGGAAAGAAACTCGGAGTTTGCCATTCTTTGCTGGTGCTCGTCCTTTGGTAATCTTCAGTGAATTGGTGACCCCGTTTGAGCACTAGCCTCAAGCTAACGTTCCTCTTGTATCATGCCACTTGTTGCCATGCAGCACGATCCTTGTAGCCTTATTCAGTGTGGTTCTGGAGCTCTAGGAAGCATTCCAGGTCTCTTAGTACTGGCGGATCTGCTCGACGATGAGAAACGTACAAGAAGGATGGCCTGTGTGTTTGGGGAGTTGTGAGCAGTGCACCCTTGGGAACAGCTAGATGCCGAGACATGGGAGGTGAAGGGCTTTTTTGTGAAACCTGTAGAATGTGGCAACTTGAAACAACTCAAGTATCTCCCTTCGAAAGCACGTTGGAGGTACTAAATAGAGGAAGAAACATGAGAATCAGGGCTCTGCGGGCCATTTTGAATATAAGGCTGAAGGGAAACTTTATATTCCTCATTGGCCTTTAGAGACTTGTGGGCTCAGTTCTCCCTGAGAAACTCTTTACTTGCGCATGTTCTCTTCATAGCACAATTGGCTTAGTGATGACAAGTGAGTTTCTAGGAAAGAAACTTGGAGGTTGCCATTCTTTGGTAGGTGCTCATCCTTCAGTAATCTGTAGTGAATGGGCGACCCCAAAGAACACTAGCCTCAAGCTAACGTTCCTCTTGTTTCACACCACACTTTGGCATGCAGCAGAATCCATGTAGCGTTATTCAGTGTGGTTTTGAGCTCTAGGAAGCATTCCAGGTCTCTTAGTACAGGCGGGTCTGTACCAGGATGAGAAAACTACAGGCAGGATTGCCTGTGTGTTTGGTGAGCTGTGAGCAGTGCACCACTGGGAACAGCTAGATGCCGAGTCATGGGAAGTGATTGGCTTCTTTTCTTAGATTCCAGAAGGTAGTAAATTGAAACAACTCAAGTATCTCCCTTCTAAAGCACCTTGGAAGTACAACGTAGAGAAAGAAACAGCAGAGACAAGGCTCTGTGGGCCCTTTTGTATATAAGGATTGAAGGGAAACTTTATGTTCCTCATTGGGATTTAGAGAGTTGCGGGCTCAATTCTCCCTGAGAAACACTGAAGTTGCACATGTTCTCTTCATAACAGAGTTGTCTTTGTGATGACAAGTGAGTTTCTAGGAAAGAAATATGGAGGTTGCCATTCTTTGGTAGCTGCTCATCCTTCCGTAATCTGTAGTGAATGGGCGACCACAAAGAACACTCGCCTCAAGCTAACGTTCCTCTTGTATCATGCCGCAGGTTGCAGGCAGCAGAATCCATGTAGCGTTATTCATTGTGGTTCTTGAGCTCTAGGTAGCATTCCAGGTCTCTTAGGACTGGCGGGTCAACACTAGGATAGGCAACGTATTAGAAGGACGGCCTGTGTGTTTGGGCCTTTGTGAGGAATGCAGCTTTTGGGAAGAGCTAGATGCCGAGTCACAGGCTGTGAAGGGCTTCTTTGCTTAAACATCTACATTTTTGCAAGTTGAAAGAACTCATGTATCTCTCTTCTAAAGCACCTTGGAGGTACAAAGTAGAGAAAGAATCAGCAAGGTCAATGCTCTGCTGGTCCCTTTGAAGATAAGTCTTGAGGGAAACTTCATTTTCCTCTTTGGGATTTAGAGAGTTGGGGGCTCAATTCTCCCTGAGAAACACTGTAGTTGCACGAGTTCCCGTCATAGCACAAATGCCTTTGTGACGACAAGTGAGTTTCTAGGAAAGAAACTCGGAGTTTGCCATTCTTTGCTGGTGCTCGTCCTTTGGTAATCTTCAGTGAATTGGTGACCCCGTTTGAGCACTAGCGTCAAGCTAACGTTCCTCTTGTATCATGCCACTTGTTGCCATGCAGCACAATCCTTGTAGCCTTATTCAGTGTGGTTCTGGAGCTCTAGGAAGCATTTCAGGTCTCTTAGTACTGGCGGATCTGCTTGACGATGATAAACGTACAAAAAGGATGGCCTGTGTGTTTGGGGAGTTGTGAGCAGTGCACCCTTGGGAACAGCTAGATGCCGAGACATGGGAGGTGAAGGGCTTTTTTGTGAAACCTGTAGAATGTGGCAACTTGAAACAATTCAAGTATCTCCCTTCGAAAGCACGTTGGAGGTACTAAATAGAGGAAGAAACATGAGAGTCAGGGCTCTGCGGGCCATTTTGAATATAAGGCTAAAGGGAAACTTTATATTCCTCATTGGCCTTTAGAGAGTTGTGGGCTCAGTTCTCCCTGAGAAACTCTTTACTTGCGCATGTTCTCTTCATAGCACAATTGGCTTAGTGATGACAAGTGAGTTTCTAGGAAAGAAACTTGGAGGTTGCCATTCTTTGGTAGCTGCTCATCCTTCAGTAATCTGTAGTGAATGGGCGACCCCAAAGAACACTAGCCTCAAGCTAACGTTCCTCTTGTTTCACACCACACTTTGGCATGCAGCAGAATCCATGTAGCGTTATTCAGTGTGGTTTTGAGCTCTAGGAAGCATTCCAGGTCTCTTAGTACAGGCGGGTCTGTACCAGGATGAGAAAACTACAGGCAGGATGGCCTGTGTGTTTGGTGAGTTGTGAGCAGTGCACCACTGGGAACAGCTAGATGCCGAGTCATGGGAAGTGATTGGCTTCTTTTCTTAGATTCCAGAAGGTAGTAAATTGAAACAACTCAAGTATCTCCCTTCTAAAGCACCTTGGAAGTACAACGTAGAGAAAGAAAGAGCAGAGACAAGGCTCTGTGGGCCGTTTTGTATATAAGGCTTGAAGGGAAATTTTCTGTTCCTCATTGGGATTTAGAGAGTTGCGGGCTCAATTCTCCCTGAGAAACACTGTAGTTGCACATGTTCTCTTCATAGCAGAGTTGTCTTTGTGATGACAAGTGAGTTTCTAGGAAAGAAATATGGAGGTTGCCATTCTTTGGTAGCTGCTCATCCTTCCGTAATCTGTAGTGAATGGGCGACCCCAAAGAACATTCGCCTCAAGCTAACGTTCCTCTTGTATCATGCCGCAGGTTGCAGGCAGCAGAATCCATGTAGCGTTATTCATTGTGGTTCTTGAGCTCTAGGTAGCATTCCAGGTCTCTTAGGACTCGCGGGTCAACACTAGGATAGGCAACGTATTAGAAGGACGGCCTGTGTGTTTGGGCCTTTGTGAGCAATGCAGCTTTTGGGAAGAGCTAGATGCCGAGTCACAGGCTGTGAAGGGCTTCTTTGCTTAAACATCTACATTTTTGCAAGTTGAAAGAACTCATGTATCTCCCTTCTAAAGCACCTTGGAGGTACAAAGTAGAGAAAGAATCAGCAAGGTCAATGCTCTGCTGGCCCCTTTGAAGATAAGTCTTGAGGGAAACTTCATTTTCCTCTTTGGGATTTAGAGAGTTGGGGGCTCAATTCTCCCTGAGAAACACTGTAGTTGCACGAGTTCCCGTCATAGCACAAATGCCTTTGTGACGACAAGTGAGTTTCTAGGATAGAAACTCGGAGTTTGCCATTCTTTGCTGGTGCTCGTCCTTTGGTAATCTTCAGTGAATTGGTGACCCCGTTTGAGCACTAGCGTCAAGCTAACGTTCCTCTTGTATCATGCCACTTGTTGCCATGCAGCACAATCCTTGTAGCCTTATTCAGTGTGGTTCTGGAGCTCTAGGAAGCATTTCAGGTCTCTTAGTACTGGCGGATCTGCTCGACGATGAGAAACGTACAAAAAGGATGGCCTGTGTGTTTGGGGAGTTGTGAGCAGTGCACCCTTGGGAACAGCTAGATGCCGAGACATGGGAGGTGAAGGGCTTTTTTGTGAAACCTGTAGAATGTGGCAACTTGAAACAACTCAAGTATCTCCCTTCGAAAGCACGTTGGAGGTACTAAATAGAGGAAGATACATGAGAGTCAGGGCTCTGCGGGCCATTTTGAATATAAGGCTGAAGGGAAACTTTATATTCCTCATTGGCCTTTAGAGAGTTGTGGGCTCAGTTCTCCCTGAGAAACTCTTTACTTGCGCATGTTCTCTTCATAGCACAATTGGCTTAGTGATGACAAGTGAGTTTCTAGGAAAGAAACTTGGAGGTTGCCATTCTTTGGTAGCTGCTCATCCTTCAGTAATCTGTAGTGAATGGGTGACCCCAAAGAACACTAGCCTCAAGCTAACGTTCCTCTTGTTTCACACCACACTTTGGCATGCAGCAGAATCCATGTAGCGTTATTCAGTGTGGTTTTGAGCTCTAGGAAGCATTCCAGGTCTCTTAGTACAGGCGGGTCTGTACCAGGATGAGAAAACTACAGGCAGGATTGCCTGTGTGTTTGGTGAGTTGTGAGCAGTGCACCACTGGGAACAGCTAGATGCCGAGTCATGGGAAGTGATTGGCTTCTTTTCTTAGATTCCAGAAGGTAGTAAATTGAAACAACTCAAGTATCTCCCTTCTAAAGCACCTTGGAAGTACAACGTAGAGAAAGAAACAGCAGAGACAAGGCTCTGTGGGCCCTTTTGTATATAAGGCTTGAAGGGAAACTTTATGTTCCTCATTGGGATTTAGAGAGTTGCGGGCTCAATTCTCCCTGAGAAACACTGAAGTTGCACATGTTCTCTTCATAACAGAGTTGTCTTTGTGATGACAAGTGAGTTTCTAGGAAAGAAATATGGAGGTTGCCATTCTTTGGTAGCTGCTCATCCTTCCGTAATCTGTAGTGAATGGGCGACCCCAAAGAACACTCGCCTCAAGCTAACGTTCCTCTTGTATCATGCCGCAGGTTGCAGGCAGCAGAATCCATGTAGCGTTATTCATTGTGGTTCTTGAGCTCTAGGTAGCATTCCAGGTCTCTTAGGACTGGCGGGTCAACACTAGGATAGGCAACGTATTAGAAGGACGGCCTGTGTGTTTGGGGCTTTGTGAGGAATGCAGCTTTTGGGAAGAGCTAGATGCCGAGTCACAGGCTGTGAAGGGCTTCTTTGCTTAAACATCTACATTTTTGCAAGTTGAAAGAACTCATGTATCTCTCTTCTAAAGCACCTTGGAGGTACAAAGTAGAGAAAGAATCAGCAAGGTCAATGCTCTGCTGGTCCCTTTGAAGATAAGTCTTGAGGGAAACTTCATTTTCCTCTTTGGGATTTAGAGAGTTGGGGGCTCAATTCTCCCTGAGAAACACTGTAGTTGCAAGAGTTCCCGTCATAGCAGAAATGCCTTTGTGACGACAAGTGAGTTTCTAGGAAAGAAACTCGGAGTTTGCCATTCTTTGCTGGTGCTCGTCCTTTGGTAATCTTCAGTGAATTGGTGACCCCGTTTGAGCACTAGCCTCAAGCTAACGTTCCTCTTGTATCATGCCACTTGTTGGCATGCAGCAGAATCCTTGTAGCCTTATTCAGTGTGGTTCTGGAGCTCTAGGAAGCATTCCAGGTCTCTTAGTACAGGCGGGTCTGTACTAGGATGAGAAAACTACAGGCAGGATGGCCTGTGTGTTTGGTGAGTTGTCAGCAGTGCACCACTGGGAACAGCTAGATGCCGAGTCATGGGAAGTGATTGGCTTCTTTTCTTACACTCCAGGAAGTAGTCAGTTGAAACAACTCAAGTATCTCCCTTCTAAAGCACCTTGGAAGTACAACGTAGAGAAAGAAAGAGCAGAGACAAGGCTCTGTGGGCCCTTTTGTATATAAGGCTTGAAGGGAAACTTTATGTTCCTCATAGGGATTTAGAGAGTTGCGGGCTCAATTCTCCCTGAGAAACACTGTAGTTGAACATGTTCTCTTCATAGCACAATTGGCTTAGTGATGACAAGTGAGTTTCTAGGAAAGAAATATGCAGGTTGCCATTCTTTGGTAGCTGCTCATCCTTCCGTAATCTGTAGTGAATGGGCGACCCCATTGAACACTAGCCTCAAGCTAACGTTCCTGTTGTATCATGCCGCAGGTTGCAGGCAGCAGAATCCATGTAGCGTTATTCATTGTGGTTCTGGAGCTCTAGGTAGCATTCCAGGTCTCTTAGTACTGGCGGGTCAACACTAGGATGAGCAATGTATTAGAAGGACAGCCTGTGTGTTTGGGCCTTGGTCAGCAATGCAGCTTTGGGAAGAGCTAGATGCCGAGTCAGAGGCTATGAAGGGCTTCTTTGGTTAAACCTCTACATTTTTCCAAGTTGAAAGAACTCATGTATCTCCCTTCTAAAGCACCTTGGAGGTACAAAGTAGAGAAAGAATCAGCAAGGTCAATGCTCTGCTGGCCCCTTTGAAGATAAGTCTTGAAGGGAAACTTCATTTTCCTCTTTGGGATTTAGAGAGTTGGGGGCTCAATTCTCCCTGAGAAACACTGTAGTTGCACGTGTTCCCTTCATAGCACAATTGCCTTTGTGACGACAAGTGAGTTTCTAGGAAAGAAACTCGGAGTTTGCCATTCTTTGCTGGTGCTCGTCCTTTGGTAATCTTCAGTGAATTGGTGACCCCGTTTGAGCACTAGCCTCAAGCTAACGTTCCTCTTGTATCATGCCACTTGTTGCCATGCAGCACGATCCTTGTAGCCTTATTCAGTGTGGTTCTGGAGCTCTAGGAAGCATTCCAGGTCTCTTAGTACTGGCGGATCTGCTCGACGATGAGAAACGTACAAGAAGGATGGCCTGTGTGTTTGGGAAGTTGTGAGCAGTGCACCCTTGGGAACAGCTAGATAACGAGACATGGGAGGTGAAGGGCTTTTTTGTGAAACCTGTAGAATGTGGCAACTTGAAACAACTCAAGTATCTCCCTTCGAAAGCACGTTGGAGGTACTAAATAGAGGAAGAAACATGAGAGTCAGGGCTCTGCGGGCCATTTTGAATATAAGGCTGAAGGGAAACTTTATATTCCTCATTGGCCTTTAGAGAGTTGTGGGCTCAGTTCTCCCTGAGAAACTCTTTACTTGCGCATGTTCTCTTCATAGCACAATTGGCTTAGTGATGACAAGTGAGTTTCTAGGAAAGAAACTTGGAGGTTGCCATTCTTTGGTAGCTGCTCATCCTTCAGTAATCTGTAGTGAATGGGCGACCCCAAAGAACACTAGCCTCAAGCTAACGTTCCTCTTGTTTCAAACCACACTTTGGCATGCAGCAGAATCCATGTAGCGTTATTCAGTGTGGTTTTGAGCTCTAAGAAGCATTCCAGGTCCCTTAGTACAGGCGGGTCTGTACCAGGATGAGAAAACTACAGGCAGGATTGCCTGTGTGTTTGGTGAGTTGTGAGCAGTGCACCACTGGGAACAGCTAGATGCCGAGTCATGGGAAGTGATTGGCTTCTTTTCTTAGATTCCAGAAGGTAGTAAATTGAAACAACTCAAGTATCTCCCTTCTAAAGCACCTTGGAAGTACAACGTAGAGAAAGAAACAGCAGAGACAAGGCTCTGTGGGCCGTTTTGTATATAAGGCTTGAAGGGAAACTTTATGTTCCTCATTGGGATTTAGAGAGTTGCGGGCTCAATTCTCCCTGAGAAACACTGTAGTTGCACATGTTCTCTTCATAGCAGAGTTGTCTTTGTGATGACAAGTGAGTTTCTAGGAAAGAAATATGGAGGTTGCCATTCTTTGGTAGCTGCTCATCCTTCCGTAATCTGTAGTGAATGGGCGACCCCAAAGAACACTCGCCTCAAGCTAACGTTCCTCTTGTATCATACCGCAGGTTGCAGGCAGCAGAATCCATGTAGCGTTATTCATTGTGGTTCTTGAGCTCTAGGTAGCATTCCAGGTCTCTTAGGACTGGCGGGTCAACACTAGGATAGGCAACGTATTAGAAGGACGGCCTGTGTGTTTGGGCCTTTGTGAGGAATGCAGCTTTTGGGAAGAGCTAGATGCCGAGTCACAGGCTGTGAAGGGCTTCTTTGCTTAAACATCTACATTTTTGCAAGTTGAAAGAACTCATGTATCTCTCTTCTAAAGCACCTTGGAGGTACAAAGTAGAGAAAGAATCAGCAAGGTCAATGCTCTGCTGGTCCCTTTGAAGATAAGTCTTGAGGGAAACTTCATTTTCCTCTTTGGGATTTAGAGAGTTGGGGGCTCAATTCTCCCTGAGAAACACTGTAGTTGCACGAGTTCCCGTCATAGCACAAATGCCTTTGTGACGACAAGTGAGTTTCTAGGAAAGAAACTCGGAGTTTGCCATTCTTTGCTGGTGCTCGTCCTTTGGTAATCTTCAGTGAATTGGTGACCCCGTTTGAGCACTAGCGTCAAGCTAACGTTCCTCTTGTATCATGCCACTTGTTGCCATGCAGCACAATCCTTGTAGCCTTATTCAGTGTGGTTCTGGAGCTCTAGGAAGCATTTCAGGTCTCTTAGTACTGGCGGATCTGCTCGACGATGAGAAACGTACAAAAAGGATGGCCTGTGTGTTTGGGGAGTTGTGAGCAGTGCACCCTTGGGAACAGCTAGATGCCGAGACATCGAGGTGAAGGGCTTTTTTGTGAAACCTGTAGAATGTGGCAACTTGAAACAACTCAAGTATCTCCCTTCGAAAGCACGTTGGAGGTACTAAATAGAGGAAGAAACATGAGAGTCAGGGCTCTGCGGGCCATTTTGAATATAAGGCTGAAGGGAAACTTTATATTCCTCATTGGCCTTTAGAGAGTTGTGGGCTCAGTTCTCCCTGAGAAACTCTTTACTTGCGCATGTTCTCTTCATAGCACAATTGGCTTAGTGATGACAAGTGAGTTTCTAGGAAAGAAACTTGGAGGTTGCCATTCTTTGGTAGCTGCTCATCCTTCAGTAATCTGTAGTGAATGGGCGACCCCAAAGAACACTAGCCTCAAGCTAACGTTCCTCTTGTTTCACACCACACTTTGGCATGCAGCAGAATCCATGTAGCGTTATTCAGTGTGGTTTTGAGCTCTAGGAAGCATTCCAGGTCTCTTAGTACAGGCGGGTCTGTACCAGGATGAGAAAACTACAGGCAGGATTGCCTGTGTGTTTGGTGAGTTGTGAGCAGTGCACCACTGGGAACAGCTAGATGCTGAGTCATGGGAAGTGATTGGCTTCTTTTCTTAGATTCCAGAAGGTAGTAAATTGAAACAACTCAAGTATCTCCCTTCTAAAGCACCTTGGAAGTACAACGTAGAGAAAGAAACAGCAGAGACAAGGCTCTGTGGGCCCTTTTGTATATAAGGCTTGAAGGGAAACTTTATGTTCCTCATTGGGATTTAGAGAGTTGCGGGCTCAATTCTCCCTGAGAAACACTGAAGTTGCACATGTTCTCTTCATAACAGAGTTGTCTTTGTGATGACAAGTGAGTTTCTAGGAAAGAAATATGGAGGTTGCCATTCTTTGGTAGCTGCTCATCCTTCCGTAATCTGTAGTGAATGGGCGACCCCAAAGAACACTCGCCTCAAGCTAACGTTCCTCTTGTATCATGCCGCAGGTTGCAGGCAGCAGAATCCATGTAGCGTTATTCATTGTGGTTCTTGAGCTCTAGGTAGCATTCCAGGTCTCTTAGGACTGGCGGGTCAACACTAGGATAGGCAACGTATTAGAAGGATGGCCTGTGTGTTTGGGGCTTTGTGAGGAATGCAGCTTTTGGGAAGAGCTAGATGCCGAGTCACAGGCTGTGAAGGGCTTCTTTGCTTAAACATCTACATTTTTGCAAGTTGAAAGAACTCATGTATCTCTCTTCTAAAGCACCTTGGAGGTACAAAGTAGAGAAAGAATCAGCAAGGTCAATGCTCTGCTGGTCCCTTTGAAGATAAGTCTTGAGGGAAACTTCATTTTCCTCTTTGGGATTTAGAGAGTTGGGGGCTCAATTCTCCCTGAGAAACACTGTAGTTGCACGAGTTCCCGTCATAGCACAAATGCCTTTGTGACGACAAGTGAGTTTCTAGGAAAGAAACTCGGAGTTTGCCATTCTTTGCTGGTGCTCGTCCTTTGGTAATCTTCAGTGAATTGGTGACCCCGTTTGAGCACTAGCGTCAAGCTAACGTTCCTCTTGTATCATGCCACTTGTTGCCATGCAGCACAATCCTTGTAGCCTTATTCAGTGTGGTTCTGGAGCTCTAGGAAGGATTTCAGGTCTCTTAGTACTGGCGGATCTGCTCGACGATGAGAAACGTACAAAAAGGATGGCCTGTGTGTTTGGGGAGTTGTGAGCAGTGCACCCTTGGGAACAGCTAGATGCCGAGACATGGGAGGTGAAGGGCTTTTTTGTGAAACCTGTAGAATGTGGCAACTTGAAACAACTCAAGTATCTCCCTTCGAAAGCACGTTGGAGGTACTAAATAGAGGAAGAAACATGAGAGTCAGGGCTCTGCGGGCCATTTTGAATATAAGGCTAAAGGGAAACTTTATATTCCTCATTGGCCTTTAGAGAGTTGTGGGCTCAGTTCTCCCTGAGAAACTCTTTACTTGCGCATGTTCTCTTCATAGCACAATTGGCTTAGTGATGACAAGTGAGTTTCTAGGAAAGAAACTTGGAGGTTGCCATTCTTTGGTAGCTGCTCATCCTTCAGTAATCTGTAGTGAATGGGCGACCCCAAAGAACACTAGCCTCAAGCTAACGTTCCTCTTGTTTCACACCACACTTTGGCATGCAGCAGAATCCATGTAGCGTCATTCAGTGTGGTTTTGAGCTCTAGGAAGCATTCCAGGTCTCTTAGTACAGGCGGGTCTGTACCAGGATGAGAAAACTACAGGCAGGATTGCCTGTGTGTTTGGTGAGTTGTGAGCAGTGCACCACTGGGAACAGCTAGATGCCGAGTCATGGGAAGTGATTGGCTTCTTTTCTTAGATTCCAGAAGGTAGTAAATTGAAACAACTCAAGTATCTTCCTTCTAAAGCACCTTGGAAGTACAACGTAGAGAAAGAAACAGCAGAGACAAGGCTCTGTGGGCCGTTTTGTATATAAGGCTTGAAGGGAAACTTTATGTTCCTCATTGGGATTTAGAGAGTTGCGGGCTCAATTCTCCCTGAGAAACACTGTAGTTGCACATGTTCTCTTCATAGCAGAGTTGTCTTTGTGATGACAAGTGAGTTTCTAGGAAAGAAATATGGAGGTTGCCATTCTTTGGTAGCTGCTCATCCTTCCGTAATCTGTAGTGAATGGGCGACCCCAAAGAACACTCGCCTCAAGCTAACGTTCCTCTTGTATCATGCCGCAGGTTGCAGGCAGCAGAATCCATGTAGCGTTATTCATTGTGGTTCTTGAGCTCTAGGTAGCATTCCAGGTCTCTTAGGACTGGCGGGTCAACACTAGGATAGGCAACGTATTAGAAGGATGGCCTGTGTGTTTGGGCCTTTGTGAGCAATGCAGCTTTTGGGAAGAGCTAGATGCCGAGTCACAGGCTGTGAAGGGCTTCTTTGCTTAAACATCTACATTTTTGCAAGTTGAAAGATCTCATGTATCTCCCTTCTAAAGCACCTTGGAGGTACAAAGTAGAGAAAGAATCAGCAAGGTCAATGCTCTGCTGGCCCCTTTGAAGATAAGTCTTGAGGGAAACTTCATTTTCCTCTTTGGGATTTAGAGAGTTGGGGGCTCAATTCTCCCTGAGAAACACTGTAGTTGCACGAGTTCCCGTCATAGCAGAAATGCCTTTGTGACGACAAGTGAGTTTCTAGGAAAGAAACTCGGAGTTTGCCATTCTTTGCTGGTGCTCGTCCTTTGGTAATCTTCAGTGAATTGGTGACCCCGTTTGAGCACTAGCCTCAAGCTAACGTTCCTCTTGTATCATGCCACTTGTTGGCATGCAGCAGAATCCTTGTAGCCTTATTCAGTGTGGTTCTGGAGCTCTAGGAAGCATTCCAGGTCTCTTAGTACAGGCGGGTCTGTACTAGGATGAGAAAACTACAGGGAGGATGGCCTGTGTGTTTGGTGAGTTGTCAGCAGTGCACCACTGGGAACAGCTAGATGCCGAGTCATGGGAAGTGATTGGCTTCTTTTCTTACACTCCAGGAAGTAGTCAGTTGAAACAACTCAAGTATCTCCCTTCTAAAGCACCTTGGAAGTACAACGTAGAGAAAGAAAGAGCAGAGACAAGGCTCTGTGGGCCCTTTTGTATATAAGGCTTGAAGGGAAACTTTATGTTCCTCATAGGGATTTAGAGAGTTGCGGGCTCAATTCTCCCTGAGAAACACTGTAGTTGAACATGTTCTCTTCATAGCACAATTGGCTTAGTGATGACAAGTGAGTTTCTAGGAAAGAAATATGCAGGTTGCCATTCTTTGGTAGCTGCTCATCCTTCCGTAATCTGTAGTGAATGGGCGACCCCATTGAACACTAGCCTCAAGCTAACGTTCCTGTTGTATCATGCCGCAGGTTGCAGGCATCAGAATCCATGTAGCGTTATTCATTGTGGTTCTGGAGCTCTAGGTAGCATTCCAGGTCTCTTAGTACTGGCGGGTCAACACTAGGATGAGCAATGTATTAGAAGGACAGCCTGTGTGTTTGGGCCTTGGTCAGCAATGCAGCTTTGGGAAGAGCTAGATGCCGAGTCAGAGGCTATGAAGGGCTTCTGTGGTTAAACCTCTACATTTTTGCAAGTTGAAAGAACTCATGTATCTCCCTTCTAAAGCACCTTGGAGGTACCAAGTAGAGAAAGAATCAGCAAGGTCAATGCTCTGCTGGCCCCTTTGAAGATAAGTCTTGAAGCGAAACTTCATTTTGTTTTTGGGATTTAGAGAGTTGGGGGCTCAATTCTCCCTGAGAAACACTGTAGTTGCACGTGTTCCCTTCATAGCACAATTGCCTTTGTGACGACAAGTGAGTTTCTAGGAAAGAAACTCGGAGTTTGCCATTCTTTGCTGGTGCTCGTCCTTTGGTAATCTTCAGTGAATTGGTGACCCCGTTTGAGCACTAGCCTCAAGCTAACGTTCCTCTTGTATCATGCCACTTGTTGCCATGCAGCACGATCCTTGTAGCCTTATTCAGTGTGGTTCTGGAGCTCTAGGAAGCATTCCAGGTCTCTTAGTACTGGCGGATCTGCTCGACGATGAGAAACGTACAAGAAGGATGGCCTTAGTGTTTGGGAAGTTGTGAGCTGTGCACCCTTGGGAACAGCTAGATAACGAGACATGGGAGGTGAAGGGCTTTTTTGTGAAACCTGTAGAATGTGGCAACTTGAAACAACTCAAGTATCTCCCTTCGAAAGCACGTTGGAGGTACTAAATAGAGGAAGAAACATGAGAGTCAGGGCTCTGCGAGCCGTTTTGAATATAAGGCTGAAGGGAAACTTTATATTCCTCATTGGCCTTTAGAGAGTTGTGGGCTCAGTTCTCCCTGAGAAACTCTTTACTTGCGCATGTTCTCTTCATAGCACATTTGGCTTAGTGATGACAAGTGAGTTTCTAGGAAAGAAACTTGGAGGTTGCCATTCTTTGGTAGCTGCTCATCCTTCAGTAATCTGTAGTGAATGGGCGACCCCAAAGAACACTAGCCTCAAGCTAACGTTCCTCTTGTTTCACACCACACTTTGGCATGCAGCAGAATCCATGTAGCGTTATTCAGTGTGGTTTTGAGCTCTAAGAAGCATTCCAGGTCCCTTAGTACAGGCGGGTCTGTACCAGGATGAGAAAACTACAGGCAGGATTGCCTGTGTGTTTGGTGAGTTGTGAGCAGTGCACCACTGGGAACAGCTAGATGCCGAGTCATGGGAAGTGATTGGCTTCTTTTCTTAGATTCCAGAAGGTAGTAAATTGAAACAACTCAAGTATCTCCCTTCTAAAGCACCTTGGAAGTACAACGTAGAGAAAGAAACAGCAGAGACAAGGCTCTGTGGGCCCTTTTGTATATAAGGCTTGAAGGGAAACTTTATGTTCCTCATTGGGATTTAGAGAGTTGCGGGCTCAATTCTCCCTGAGAAACACTGTAGTTGCACATGTTCTCTTCATAGCAGAGTTGTCTTTGTGATGACAAGTGAGTTTCTAGGAAAGAAATATGGAGGTTGCCATTCTTTGGTAGCTGCTCATCCTTCCGTAATCTGTAGTGAATGGGCGACCCCAAAGAACACTCGCCTCAAGCTAACGTTCCTCTTGTATCATGCCACAGGTTGCAGGCAGCAGAATCCATGTAGCGTTATTCATTGTGGTTCTTGAGCTCTAGGTAGCATTCCAGGTCTCTTAGGACTGGCGGGACAATACTAGGATAGGCAACGTATTAGAAGGACGGCCTGTGTGTTTGGGCCTTTGTGAGCAATGCAGCTTTTGGGAAGAGCTAGATGCCGAGTCACAGGCTGTGAAGGGCTTCTTTGCTTAAACATCTACATTTTTGCAAGTTGAAAGAACTCATGTATCTCCCTTCTAAAGCACCTTGGAGGTACAAAGTAGAGAAAGAATCAGCAAGGTCAATGCTCTGCTGGCCCCTTTGAAGATAAGTCTTGAGGGAAACTTCATTTTCCTCTTTGGGATTTAGAGAGTTGGGGGCTCAATTCTCCCTGAGAAACACTGTAGTTGCACGAGTTCCCGTCATAACACAAATGCCTTTGTGACGACAAGTGAGTTTCTAGGAAAGAAACTCGGAGTTTTCCATTCTTTGCTGGTGCTCGTCCTTTCGTAATCTTCAGTGAATTGGTGACCCCGTTTGAGCACTAGCGTCAAGCTAACGTTCCTCTTGTATCATACCACTTGTTGGCATGCAGCAGAATCCTTGTAGCCTTATTCAGTGTGGTTCTGGAGCTCTAGGAAGAATTCCAGGTCTGTTAGTACAGGCGGGTCTGTACTAGGATGAGAAAACTACAGGCAGGATGGCCTGTGTGTTTGGTGAGTTGTCAGCAGTGCACCACTGGGAACAGCTAGATGCCGAGTCATGGGAAGTGATTGGCTTCTTTTCTTACACTCCAGGAAGTAGTCAGTTGAAACAACTCAAATATCTCCCTTCTAAAGCACCTTGGAAGTACAACGTAGAGAAAGAAAGAGCAGAGACAAGGCTCTGTGGGCCCTTTTGTATATAAGGCTTGAAGGGAAACTTTATGTTCCTCATAGGGATTTAGAGAGTGGCGGGCTCAATTCTCCCTGAGAAACACTGTAGTTGAACATGTTCTCTTCATAGCACAGTTGCCTTTGTGATGACAAGTGAGTTTCTAGGAAAGAAATATGCAGGTTGCCATTCTTTGGTAGCTGCTCATCTTTCCGTAATCTGTAGTGAATGGGCGACCCCATTGACACTAGCCTCAAGCTAAATTTCCTGTTGTATCATGCCGCAGGTTGCAGGCAGCAGAATCCATGTAGCGTTATTCATTGTGGTTCTGGAGCTCTAGGTAGCATTCCAGGTCTCTTAGTACTGGCGGGTCAACACTAGGATGAGCAATGTATTAGAAGGACAGCCTGTGTGTTTGGGCCTTGGTCAGCAATGCAGCTTTGGGAAGAGCTAGATGCCGAGTCAGAGGCTATGAAGGGCTTCTTTGGTTAAACCTCTACATTTTTGCAAGTTGAAAGAACTCATGTATCTCCCTTCTAAAGCACCTTGGAGGTACCAAGTAGAGAAAGAATCAGCAAGGTCAATGCTCTGCTGGCCCCTTTGAAGATAAGTCTTGAAGGGAAACTTCATTTTCCTCTTTGGGATTTAGAGAGTTGGGGGCTCAATTCTCCCTGAGAAACACTGTAGTTGCACGTGTTCCCTTCATAGCACAATTGCCTTTGTGACGACAAGTGAGTTTCTAGGAAAGAAACTCGGAGTTTGCCATTCTTTGCTGGTGCTCGTCCTTTGGTAATCTTCAGTGAATTGGTGACCCCGTTTGAGCACTAGCCTCAAGCTAACGTTCCTCTTGTATCATGCCACTTGTTGCCATGCAGCACAATCCTTGTAGCCTTATTCAGTGTGGTTCTGGAGCTCTAGGAAGCATTCCAGGTCTCTTAGTACTGGCGGATCTGCTCGACGATGAGAAACGTACAAGAAGGATGGCCTGTGTGTTTGGGGAGTTGTGAGCAGTGCATCCTTGGGAACAGCTAGATGCCGAGACATGGGAAGTGAAGGGCTTTTTTGTGAAACCTGTAGAATGTGGCAACTTGAAACAACTCAAGTATCTCCCTTCGAAAGCACGTTGGAGGTACTAAATAGAGGAAGAAACATGAGAGTCAGGGCTCTGCGGGCCATTTTGAGTATAAGGCTGAAGGGAAACTTTATTTTCCTTATTGGCCTTTAGAGAGTTGTGGGCTCAGTTCTCCCTGAGAAACTCTTTACTTGCGCATGTTCTCTTCATAGCACAATTGGCTTAGTGATGAGAAGTGAGTTTCTAGGAAAGAAACTTGGAGGTTGCCATTCTTTGGTAGGTGCTCATTCTTCAGTAATCTGTAGTGAATGGGCGACCCCAAAGAACACTAGCCTCAAGCTAACGTTCCTCTTGTTTCACACCACACTTTGGCATGCAGCAGAATCCATGTAGCGTTATTCAGTGTGGTTTTGAGCTCTAGGAGGCATTCCAGGTCTCTTAGTACAGGCGGGTCTGTACCAGGATGAGAAAACTACAGGCAGCATTGCCTGTGTGTTTGGTGAGTTGTGAGCAGTGCACCACTGGGAACAGCTAGATGCCGAGTCATGGGAAGTGATTGGCTTCTTTTCTTAGATTCCAGAAGGTAGTAAATTGAAACAACTCAAGTATCTCCCTTCTAAAGCACCTTGGAAGTACAACGTAGAGAAAGAAACAGCAGAGACAAGGCTCTGTGGGCCCTTTTGTATATAAGGCTTGAAGGGAAACTTTATGTTCCTCATTGGGATTTAGAGAGTTGCGGGCTCAATTCTCCCTGAGAAACACTGTAGTTGCACATGTTCTCTTCATAGCAGAGTTGTCTTTGTGATGACAAGTGAGTTTCTAGGAAAGAAATATGGAGGTTGCCATTCTTTGGTAGCTGCTCATCCTTCCGTAATCTGTAGTGAATGGGCGACCCCAAAGAACACTCGCCTCAAGCTAACGTTCCTCTTGTATCATGCCGCAGGTTGCAGGCAGCAGAATCCATGTAGCGTTATTCATTGTGGTTCTTGAGCTCTAGGTAGCATTCCAGGTCTCTTAGGACTGGCGGGTCAACACTAGGATAGGCAACGTATTAGAAGGACGGCCTGTGTGTTTGGGCCTTTGTGAGCAATGCAGCTTTTGGGAAGAGCTAGATGCCGAGTCACAGGCTGTGAAGGGCTTCTTTGCTTAAACATCTACATTTTTGCAAGTTGAAAGAACTCATGTATCTCCCTTCTAAAGCACCTTGGAGGTACAAAGTAGAGAAAGAATCAGCAAGGTGAATGCTCTGCTGGCCCCTTTGAAGATAAGTCTTGAGGGAAACTTCATTTTCCTCTTTGGGATTTAGAGAGTTGGGGGCTCAATTCTCCCTGAGAAACACTGTAGTTGCACGAGTTCCCATCATAGCACAAATGCCTTTGTGACGACAAGTGAGTTTCTAGGAAAGAAACTCGGAGTTTGCCATTCTTTGCTGGTACTCGTCCTTTGGTAATCTTCAGTGAATTGGTGACCCCGTTTTAGCACTAGCGTCAAGCTAACGTTCCTCTTGTATCATGCCACTTGTTGGCATGCAGCAGAATCCTTGTAGCCTTATTCAGTGTGGTTCTGGAGCTCTAGGAAGCATTCCAGGTCTCTTAGTACAGGCGGGTCTGTACTAGGATGAGAAAACTACAGGCAGGATGGCCTGTGTGTTTGGTGAGTTGTCAGCAGTGCACCACTGGGAACAGGTAGATGCCGAGTCATGGGAAGTGATTGGCTTCTTTTCTTACACTCCAGGAAGTAGTCAGTTGAAACAACTCAAGTATCTCCCTTCTAAAGCACCTTGGAAGTACAACGTAGAGAAAGAAACAGCAGAGACAAGGCTCTGTGGGCCCTTTTGTATATAAGGCTTGAAGGGAAACTTTATGTTCCTCATTGGGATTTAGAGAGTTGCGGGCTCAATTCTCCCTGAGAAACACTGTAGTTGCACATGTTCTCTTCATAGCAGAGTTGTCTTTGTGATGACAAGTGAGTTTCTAGGAAAGAAATATGGAGGTTGCCATTCTTTGGTAGCTGCTCATCCTTCCGTAATCTGTAGTGAATGGGCGACCCCATTGAACACTAGCCTCAAGCTAACGTTCCTGTTGTATCATGCCGCAGGTTGCAGGCAGCAGAATCCATGTAGCGTTATTCATTGTGGTTCTGGAGCTCTAGGTAGCATTCCAGGTCTCTTAGTACTGGCGGGTCAACACTAGGATGAGCAATGTATTAGAAGGACAGCCTGTGTGTTTGGGCCTTGGTCAGCAATGCAGCTTTGGGAAGAGCTAGATGCCGAGTCAGAGGCTATGAAGGGCTTCTTTGGTTAAACCTCTACATTTTTCCAAGTTGAAAGAACTCATGTATCTCCCTTCTAAAGCACCTTGGAGGTACAAAGTAGAGAAAGAATCAGCAAGGTCAATGCTCTGCTGGCCCCTTTGAAGATAAGTCTTGAAGGGAAACTTCATTTTCCTCTTTGGGATTTAGAGAGTTGGGGGCTCAATTCTCCCTGAGAAACACTGTAGTTGCACGTGTTCCCTTCATAGCACAATTGCCTTTGTGACGACAAGTGAGTTTCTAGGAAAGAAACTCGGAGTTTGCCATTCTTTGCTGGTGCTCGTCCTTTGGTAATCTTCAGTGAATTGGTGACCCCGTTTGAGCACTAGCCTCAAGCTAACGTTCCTCTTGTATCATGCCACTTGTTGCCATGCAGCACGATCCTTGTAGCCTTATTCAGTGTGGTTCTGGAGCTCTAGGAAGCATTCCAGGTCTCTTAGTACTGGCGGATCTGCTCGACGATGAGAAACGTACAAGAAGGATGGCCTGTGTGTTTGGGAAGTTGTGAGCAGTGCACCCTTGGGAACAGCTAGATAACGAGACATGGGAGGTGAAGGGCTTTTTTGTGAAACCTGTAGAATGTGGCAACTTGAAACAACTCAAGTATCTCCCTTCGAAAGCACGTTGGAGGTACTAAATAGAGGAAGAAACATGAGAGTCAGGGCTCTGCGGGCCATTTTGAATATAAGGCTGAAGGGAAACTTTATATTCCTCATTGGCCTTTAGAGAGTTGTGGGCTCAGTTCTCCCTGAGAAACTCTTTACTTGCGCATGTTCTCTTCATAGCACAATTGGCTTAGTGATGACAAGTGAGTTTCTAGGAAAGAAACTTGGAGGTTGCCATTCTTTGGTAGCTGCTCATCCTTCAGTAATCTGTAGTGAATGGGCGACCCCAAAGAACACTAGCCTCAAGCTAACGTTCCTCTTGTTTCAAACCACACTTTGGCATGCAGCAGAATCCATGTAGCGTTATTCAGTGTGGTTTTGAGCTCTAAGAAGCATTCCAGGTCCCTTAGTACAGGCGGGTCTGTACCAGGATGAGAAAACTACAGGCAGGATTGCCTGTGTGTTTGGTGAGTTGTGAGCAGTGCACCACTGGGAACAGCTAGATGCCGAGTCATGGGAAGTGATTGGCTTCTTTTCTTAGATTCCAGAAGGTAGTAAATTGAAACAACTCAAGTATCTCCCTTCTAAAGCACCTTGGAAGTACAACGTAGAGAAAGAAACAGCAGAGACAAGGCTCTGTGGGCCGTTATGTATATAAGGCTTGAAGGGAAACTTTATGTTCCTCATTGGGATTTAGAGAGTTGCGGGCTCAATTCTCCCTGAGAAACACTGTAGTTGCACATGTTCTCTTCATAGCAGAGTTGTCTTTGTGATGACAAGTGAGTTTCTAGGAAAGAAATATGGAGGTTGCCATTCTTTGGTAGCTGCTCATCCTTCCGTAATCTGTAGTGAATGGGCGACCCCAAAGAACACTCGCCTCAAGCTAACGTTCCTCTTGTATCATGCCGCAGGTTGCAGGCAGCAGAATCCATGTAGCGTTATTCATTGTGGTTCTTGAGCTCTAGGTAGCATTCCAGGTCTCTTAGGACTGGCGGGTCAACACTAGGATAGGCAACGTATTAGAAGGACGGCCTGTGTGTTTGGGCCTTTGTGAGGAATGCAGCTTTTGGGAAGAGCTAGATGCCGAGTCACAGGCTGTGAAGGGCTTCTTTGCTTAAACATCTACATTTTTGCAAGTTGAAAGAACTCATGTATCTCTCTTCTAAAGCACCTTGGAGGTACAAAGTAGAGAAAGAATCAGCAAGGTCAATGCTCTGCTGGTCCCTTTGAAGATAAGTCTTGAGGGAAACTTCATTTTCCTCTTTGGGATTTAGAGAGTTGGGGGCTCAATTCTCCCTGAGAAACACTGTAGTTGCACGAGTTCCCGTCATAGCACAAATGCCTTTGTGACGACAAGTGAGTTTCTAGGAAAGAAACTCGGAGTTTGCCATTCTTTGCTGGTGCTCGTCCTTTGGTAATCTTCAGTGAATTGGTGACCCCGTTTGAGCACTAGCGTCAAGCTAACGTTCCTCTTGTATCATGCCACTTGTTGCCATGCAGCACAATCCTTGTAGCCTTATTCAGTGTGGTTCTGGAGCTCTAGGAAGCATTTCAGGTCTCTTAGTACTGGCGGATCTGCTCGACGATGAGAAACGTACAAAAAGGATGGCCTGTGTGTTTGGGGAGTTGTGAGCAGTGCACCCTTGGGAACAGCTAGATGCCGAGACATGGGAGGTGAAGGGCTTTTTTGTGAAACCTGTAGAATGTGGCAACTTGAAACAACTCAAGTATCTCCCTTCGAAAGCACGTTGGAGGTACTAAATAGAGGAAGAAACATGAGAGTCAGGGCTCTGCGGGCCATTTTGAATATAAGGCTGAAGGGAAACTTTATATTCCTCATTGGCCTTTAGAGAGTTGTGGGCTCAGTTCTCCCTGAGAAACTCTTTACTTGCGCATGTTCTCTTCATAGCACAATTGGCTTAGTGATGACAAGTGAGTTTCTAGGAAAGAAACTTGGAGGTTGCCATTCTTTGGTAGCTGCTCATCCTTCAGTAATCTGTAGTGAATGGGCGACCCCAAAGAACACTAGCCTCAAGCTAACGTTCCTCTTGTTTCACACCACACTTTGGCATGCAGCAGAATCCATGTAGCGTTATTCAGTGTGGTTTTGAGCTCTAGGAAGCATTCCAGGTCTCTTAGTACAGGCGGGTCTGTACCAGGATGAGAAAACTACAGGCAGGATTGCCTGTGTGTTTGGTGAGTTGTGAGCAGTGCACCACTGGGAACAGCTAGATGCTGAGTCATGGGAAGTGATTGGCTTCTTTTCTTAGATTCCAGAAGGTAGTAAATTGAAACAACTCAAGTATCTCCCTTCTAAAGCACCTTGGAAGTACAACGTAGAGAAAGAAACAGCAGAGACAAGGCTCTGTGGGCCCTTTTGTATATAAGGCTTGAAGGGAAACTTTATGTTCCTCATTGGGATTTAGAGAGTTGCGGGCTCAATTCTCCCTGAGAAACACTGAAGTTGCACATGTTCTCTTCATAACAGAGTTGTCTTTGTGATGACAAGTGAGTTTCTAGGAAAGAAATATGGAGGTTGCCATTCTTTGGTAGCTGCTCATCCTTCCGTAATCTGTAGTGAATGGGCGACCCCAAAGAACACTCGCCTCAAGCTAACGTTCCTCTTGTATCATGCCGCAGGTTGCAGGCAGCAGAATCCATGTAGCGTTATTCATTGTGGTTCTTGAGCTCTAGGTAGCATTCCAGGTCTCTTAGGACTGGCGGGTCAACACTAGGATAGGCAACGTATTAGAAGGATGGCCTGTGTGTTTGGGGCTTTGTGAGGAATGCAGCTTTTGGGAAGAGCTAGATGCCGAGTCACAGGCTGTGAAGGGCTTCTTTGCTTAAACATCTACATTTTTGCAAGTTGAAAGAACTCATGTATCTCTCTTCTAAAGCACCTTGGAGGTACAAAGTAGAGAAAGAATCAGCAAGGTCAATGCTCTGCTGGTCCCTTTGAAGATAAGTCTTGAGGGAAACTTCATTTTCCTCTTTGGGATTTAGAGAGTTGGGGGCTCAATTCTCCCTGACAAACACTGTAGTTGCACGAGTTCCCGTCATAGCACAAATGCCTTTGTGACGACAAGTGAGTTTCTAGGAAAGAAACTCGGAGTTTGCCATTCTTTGCTGGTGCTCGTCCTTTGGTAATCTTCAGTGAATTGGTGACCCCGTTTGAGCACTAGCGTCAAGCTAACGTTCCTCTTGTATCATGCCACTTGTTGCCATGCAGCACAATCCTTGTAGCCTTATTCAGTGTGGTTCTGGAGCTCTAGGAAGGATTTCAGGTCTCTTAGTACTGGCGGATCTGCTCGACGATGAGAAACGTACAAAAAGGATGGCCTGTGTGTTTGGGGAGTTGTGAGCAGTGCACCCTTGGGAACAGCTAGATGCCGAGACATGGGAGGTGAAGGGCTTTTTTGTGAAACCTGTAGAATGTGGCAACTTGAAACAACTCAAGTATCTCCCTTCGAAAGCACGTTGGAGGTACTAAATAGAGGAAGAAACATGAGAGTCAGGGCTCTGCGGGCCATTTTGAATATAAGGCTAAAGGGAAACTTTATATTCCTCATTGGCCTTTAGAGAGTTGTGGGCTCAGTTCTCCCTGAGAAACTCTTTACTTGCGCATGTTCTCTTCATAGCACAATTGGCTTAGTGATGACAAGTGAGTTTCTAGGAAAGAAACTTGGAGGTTGCCATTCTTTGGTAGCTGCTCATCCTTCAGTAATCTGTAGTGAATGGGCGACCCCAAAGAACACTAGCCTCAAGCTAACGTTCCTCTTGTTTCACACCACACTTTGGCATGCAGCAGAATCCATGTAGCGTCATTCAGTGTGGTTTTGAGCTCTAGGAAGCATTCCAGGTCTCTTAGTACAGGCGGGTCTGTACCAGGATGAGAAAACTACAGGCAGGATTGCCTGTGTGTTTGGTGAGTTGTGAGCAGTGCACCACTGGGAACAGCTAGATGCCGAGTCATGGGAAGTGATTGGCTTCTTTTCTTAGATTCCAGAAGGTAGTAAATTGAAACAACTCAAGTATCTCCCTTCTAAAGCACCTTGGAAGTACAACGTAGAGAAAGAAACAGCAGAGACAAGGCTCTGTGGGCCGTTTTGTATATAAGGCTTGAAGGGAAACTTTATGTTCCTCATTGGGATTTAGAGAGTTGCGGGCTCAATTCTCCCTGAGAAACACTGTAGTTGCACATGTTCTCTTCATAGCAGAGTTGTCTTTGTGATGACAAGTGAGTTTCTAGGAAAGAAATATGGAGGTTGCCATTCTTTGGTAGCTGCTCATCCTTCCGTAATCTGTAGTGAATGGGCGACCCCAAAGAACACTCGCCTCAAGCTAACGTTCCTCTTGTATCATGCCGCAGGTTGCAGGCAGCAGAATCCATGTAGCGTTATTCATTGTGGTTCTTGAGCTCTAGGTAGCATTCCAGGTCTCTTAGGACTGGCGGGTCAACACTAGGATAGGCAACGTATTAGAAGGATGGCCTGTGTGTTTGGGCCTTTGTGAGCAATGCAGCTTTTGGGAAGAGCTAGATGCCGAGTCACAGGCTGTGAAGGGCTTCTTTGCTTAAACATCTACATTTTTGCAAGTTGAAAGATCTCATGTATCTCCCTTCTAAAGCACCTTGGAGGTACAAAGTAGAGAAAGAATCAGCAAGGTCAATGCTCTGCTGGCCCCTTTGAAGATAAGTCTTGAGGGAAACTTCATTTTCCTCTTTGGGATTTAGAGAGTTGGGGGCTCAATTCTCCCTGAGAAACACTGTAGTTGCACGAGTTCCCGTCATAGCACAAATGCCTTTGTGACGACAAGTGAGTTTCTAGGAAAGAAACTCGGAGTTTGCCATTCTTTGCTGGTGCTCGTCCTTTGGTAATCTTCAGTGAATTGGTGACCCCGTTTGAGCACTAGCCTCAAGCTAACGTTCCTCTTGTATCATGCCACTTGTTGGCATGCAGCAGAATCCTTGTAGCCTTATTCAGTGTGGTTCTGGAGCTCTAGGAAGCATTCCAGGTCTCTTAGTACAGGCGGGTCTGTACTAGGATGAGAAAACTACAGGGAGGATGGCCTGTGTGTTTGGTGAGTTGTCAGCAGTGCACCACTGGGAACAGCTAGATGCCGAGTCATGGGAAGTGATTGGCTTCTTTTCTTACACTCCAGGAAGTAGTCAGTTGAAACAACTCAAGTATCTCCCTTCTAAAGCACCTTGGAAGTACAACGTAGAGAAAGAAAGAGCAGAGACAAGGCTCTGTGGGCCCTTTTGTATATAAGGCTTGAAGGGAAACTTTATGTTCCTCATAGGGATTTAGAGAGTTGCGGGCTCAATTCTCCCTGAGAAACACTGTAGTTGAACATGTTCTCTTCATAGCACAATTGGCTTAGTGATGACAAGTGAGTTTCTAGGAAAGAAATATGCAGGTTGCCATTCTTTGGTAGCTGCTCATCCTTCCGTAATCTGTAGTGAATGGGCGACCCCATTGAACACTAGCCTCAAGCTAACGTTCCTGTTGTATCATGCCGCAGGTTGCAGGCATCAGAATCCATGTAGCGTTATTCATTGTGGTTCTGGAGCTCTAGGTAGCATTCCAGGTCTCTTAGTACTGGCGGGTCAACACTAGGATGAGCAATGTATTAGAAGGACAGCCTGTGTGTTTGGGCCTTGGTCAGCAATGCAGCTTTGGGAAGAGCTAGATGCCGAGTCAGAGGCTATGAAGGGCTTCTGTGGTTAAACCTCTACATTTTTGCAAGTTGAAAGAACTCATGTATCTCCCTTCTAAAGCACCTTGGAGGTACCAAGTAGAGAAAGAATCAGCAAGGTCAATGCTCTGCTGGCCCCTTTGAAGATAAGTCTTGAAGCGAAACTTCATTTTGTTTTTGGGATTTAGAGAGTTGGGGGCTCAATTCTCCCTGAGAAACACTGTAGTTGCACGTGTTCCCTTCATAGCACAATTGCCTTTGTGACGACAAGTGAGTTTCTAGGAAAGAAACTCGGAGTTTGCCATTCTTTGCTGGTGCTCGTCCTTTGGTAATCTTCAGTGAATTGGTGACCCCGTTTGAGCACTAGCCTCAAGCTAACGTTCCTCTTGTATCATGCCACTTGTTGCCATGCAGCACGATCCTTGTAGCCTTATTCAGTGTGGTTCTGGAGCTCTAGGAAGCATTCCAGGTCTCTTAGTACTGGCGGATCTGCTCGACGATGAGAAACGTACAAGAAGGATGGCCTTAGTGTTTGGGAAGTCGTGAGCTGTGCACCCTTGGGAACAGCTAGATAAAGAGACATGGGAGGTGAAGGGCTTTTTTGTGAAACCTGTAGAATGTGGCAACTTGAAACAACTCAAGTATCTCCCTTCGAAAGCACGTTGGAGGTACTAAATAGAGGAAGAAACATGAGAGTCAGGGCTCTGCGAGCCGTTTTGAATATAAGGCTGAAGGGAAACTTTATATTCCTCATTGGCCTTTAGAGAGTTGTGGGCTCAGTTCTCCCTGAGAAACTCTTTACTTGCGCATGTTCTCTTCATAGCACATTTGGCTTAGTGATGACAAGTGAGTTTCTAGGAAAGAAACTTGGAGGTTGCCATTCTTTGGTAGCTGCTCATCCTTCAGTAATCTGTAGTGAATGGGCGACCCCAAAGAACACTAGCCTCAAGCTAACGTTCCTCTTGTTTCACACCACACTTTGGCATGCAGCAGAATCCATGTAGCGTTATTCAGTGTGGTTTTGAGCTCTAAGAAGCATTCCAGGTCCCTTAGTACAGGCGGGTCTGTACCAGGATGAGAAAACTACAGGCAGGATTGCCTGTGTGTTTGGTGAGTTGTGAGCAGTGCACCACTGGGAACAGCTAGATGCCGAGTCATGGGAAGTGATTGGCTTCTTTTCTTAGATTCCAGAAGGTAGTAAATTGAAACAACTCAAGTATCTCCCTTCTAAAGCACCTTGGAAGTACAACGTAGAGAAAGAAACAGCAGAGACAAGGCTCTGTGGGCCCTTTTGTATATAAGGCTTGAAGGGAAACTTTATGTTCCTCATTGGGATTTAGAGAGTTGCGGGCTCAATTCTCCCTGAGAAACACTGTAGTTGCACATGTTCTCTTCATAGCAGAGTTGTCTTTGTGATGACAAGTGAGTTTCTAGGAAAGAAATATGGAGGTTGCCATTCTTTGGTAGCTGCTCATCCTTCCGTAATCTGTAGTGAATGGGCGACCCCAAAGAACACTCGCCTCAAGCTAACGTTCCTCTTGTATCATGCCACAGGTTGCAGGCAGCAGAATCCATGTAGCGTTATTCATTGTGGTTCTTGAGCTCTAGGTAGCATTCCAGGTCTCTTAGGACTGGCGGGTCAATACTAGGATAGGCAACGTATTAGAAGGACGGCCTGTGTGTTTGGGCCTTTGTGAGCAATGCAGCTTTTGGGAAGAGCTAGATGCCGAGTCACAGGCTGTGAAGGGCTTCTTTGCTTAAACATCTACATTTTTGCAAGTTGAAAGAACTCATGTATCTCCCTTCTAAAGCACCTTGGAGGTACAAAGTAGAGAAAGAATCAGCAAGGTCAATGCTCTGCTGGCCCCTTTGAAGATAAGTCTTGAGGGAAACTTCATTTTCCTCTTTGGGATTTAGAGAGTTGGGGGCTCAATTCTCCCTGAGAAACACTGTAGTTGCACGAGTTCCCGTCATAACACAAATGCCTTTGTGACGACAAGTGAGTTTCTAGGAAAGAAACTCGGAGTTTTCCATTCTTTGCTGGTGCTCGTCCTTTCGTAATCTTCAGTGAATTGGTGACCCCGTTTGAGCACTAGCGTCAAGCTAACGTTCCTCTTGTATCATACCACTTGTTGGCATGCAGCAGAATCCTTGTAGCCTTATTCAGTGTGGTTCTGGAGCTCTAGGAAGAATTCCAGGTCTGTTAGTACAGGCGGGTCTGTACTAGGATGAGAAAACTACAGGCAGGATGGCCTGTGTGTTTGGTGAGTTGTCAGCAGTGCACCACTGGGAACAGCTAGATGCCGAGTCATGGGAAGTGATTGGCTTCTTTTCTTACACTCCAGGAAGTAGTCAGTTGAAACAACTCAAATATCTCCCTTCTAAAGCACCTTGGAAGTACAACGTAGAGAAAGAAAGAGCAGAGACAAGGCTCTGTGGGCCCTTTTGTATATAAGGCTTGAAGGGAAACTTTATGTTCCTCATAGGGATTTAGAGAGTGGCGGGCTCAATTCTCCCTGAGAAACACTGTAGTTGAACATGTTCTCTTCATAGCACAGTTGCCTTTGTGATGACAAGTGAGTTTCTAGGAAAGAAATATGCAGGTTGCCATTCTTTGGTAGCTGCTCATCTTTCCGTAATCTGTAGTGAATGGGCGACCCCATTGACACTAGCCTCAAGCTAAATTTCCTGTTGTATCATGCCGCAGGTTGCAGGCAGCAGAATCCATGTAGCGTTATTCATTGTGGTTCTGGAGCTCTAGGTAGCATTCCAGGTCTCTTAGTACTGGCGGGTCAACACTAGGATGAGCAATGTATTAGAAGGACAGCCTGTGTGTTTGGGCCTTGGTCAGCAATGCAGCTTTGGGAAGAGCTAGATGCCGAGTCAGAGGCTATGAAGGGCTTCTTTGGTTAAACCTCTACATTTTTGCAAGTTGAAAGAACTCATGTATCTCCCTTCTAAAGCACCTTGGAGGTACCAAGTAGAGAAAGAATCAGCAAGGTCAATGCTCTGCTGGCCCCTTTGAAGATAAGTCTTGAAGGGAAACTTCATTTTCCTCTTTGGGATTTAGAGAGTTGGGGGCTCAATTCTCCCTGAGAAACACTGTAGTTGCACGTGTTCCCTTCATAGCACAATTGCCTTTGTGACGACAAGTGAGTTTCTAGGAAAGAAACTCGGAGTTTGCCATTCTTTGCTGGTGCTCGTCCTTTGGTAATCTTCAGTGAATTGGTGACCCCGTTTGAGCACTAGCCTCAAGCTAACGTTCCTCTTGTATCATGCCACTTGTTGCCATGCAGCACAATCCTTGTAGCCTTATTCAGTGTGGTTCTGGAGCTCTAGGAAGCATTCCAGGTCTCTTAGTACTGGCGGATCTGCTCGACGATGAGAAACGTACAAGAAGGATGGCCTGTGTGTTTGGGGAGTTGTGAGCAGTGCATCCTTGGGAACAGCTAGATGCCGAGACATGGGAAGTGAAGGGCTTTTTTGTGAAACCTGTAGAATGTGGCAACTTGAAACAACTCAAGTATCTCCCTTCGAAAGCACGTTGGAGGTACTAAATAGAGGAAGAAACATGAGAGTCAGGGCTCTGCGGGCCATTTTGAGTATAAGGCTGAAGGGAAACTTTATTTTCCTTATTGGCCTTTAGAGAGTTGTGGGCTCAGTTCTCCCTGAGAAACTCTTTACTTGCGCATGTTCTCTTCATAGCACAATTGGCTTAGTGATGAGAAGTGAGTTTCTAGGAAAGAAACTTGGAGGTTGCCATTCTTTGGTAGGTGCTCATCCTTCAGTAATCTGTAGTGAATGGGCGACCCCAAAGAACACTAGCCTCAAGCTAACGTTCCTCTTGTTTCACACCACACTTTGGCATGCAGCAGAATCCATGTAGCGTTATTCAGTGTGGTTTTGAGCTCTAGGAGGCATTCCAGGTCTCTTAGTACAGGCGGGTCTGTACCAGGATGAGAAAACTACAGGCAGCATTGCCTGTGTGTTTGGTGAGTTGTGAGCAGTGCACCACTGGGAACAGCTAGATGCCGAGTCATGGGAAGTGATTGGCTTCTTTTCTTAGATTCCAGAAGGTAGTAAATTGAAACAACTCAAGTATCTCCCTTCTAAAGCACCTTGGAAGTACAACGTAGAGAAAGAAACAGCAGAGACAAGGCTCTGTGGGCCCTTTTGTATATAAGGCTTGAAGGGAAACTTTATGTTCCTCATTGGGATTTAGAGAGTTGCGGGCTCAATTCTCCCTGAGAAACACTGTAGTTGCACATGTTCTCTTCATAGCAGAGTTGTCTTTGTGATGACAAGTGAGTTTCTAGGAAAGAAATATGGAGGTTGCCATTCTTTGGTAGCTGCTCATCCTTCCGTAATCTGTAGTGAATGGGCGACCCCAAAGAACACTCGCCTCAAGCTAACGTTCCTCTTGTATCATGCCGCAGGTTGCAGGCAGCAGAATCCATGTAGCGTTATTCATTGTGGTTCTTGAGCTCTAGGTAGCATTCCAGGTCTCTTAGGACTGGCGGGTCAACACTAGGATAGGCAACGTATTAGAAGGACGGCCTGTGTGTTTGGGCCTTTGTGAGCAATGCAGCTTTTGGGAAGAGCTAGATGCCGAGTCACAGGCTGTGAAGGGCTTCTTTGCTTAAACATCTACATTTTTGCAAGTTGAAAGAACTCATGTATCTCCCTTCTAAAGCACCTTGGAGGTACAAAGTAGAGAAAGAATCAGCAAGGTGAATGCTCTGCTGGCCCCTTTGAAGATAAGTCTTGAGGGAAACTTCATTTTCCTCTTTGGGATTTAGAGAGTTGGGGGCTCAATTCTCCCTGAGAAACACTGTAGTTGCACGAGTTCCCATCATAGCACAAATGCCTTTGTGACGACAAGTGAGTTTCTAGGAAAGAAACTCGGAGTTTGCCATTCTTTGCTGGTGCTCGTCCTTTGGTAATCTTCAGTGAATTGGTGACCCCGTTTTAGCACTAGCGTCAAGCTAACGTTCCTCTTGTATCATGCCACTTGTTGGCATGCAGCAGAATCCTTGTAGCCTTATTCAGTGTGGTTCTGGAGCTCTAGGAAGCATTCCAGGTCTCTTAGTACAGGCGGGTCTGTACTAGGATGAGAAAACTACAGGCAGGATGGCCTGTGTGTTTGGTGAGTTGTCAGCAGTGCACCACTGGGAACAGGTAGATGCCGAGTCATGGGAAGTGATTGGCTTCTTTTCTTACACTCCAGGAAGTAGTCAGTTGAAACAACTCAAGTATCTCCCTTCTAAAGCACCTTGGAAGTACAACGTAGAGAAAGAAACAGCAGAGACAAGGCTCTGTGGGCCCTTTTGTATATAAGGCTTGAAGGGAAACTTTATGTTCCTCATTGGGATTTAGAGAGTTGCGGGCTCAATTCTCCCTGAGAAACACTGTAGTTGCACATGTTCTCTTCATAGCAGAGTTGTCTTTGTGATGACAAGTGAGTTTCTAGGAAAGAAATATGGAGGTTGCCATTCTTTGGTAGCTGCTCATCCTTCCGTAATCTGTAGTGAATGGGCGACCCCATTGAACACTAGCCTCAAGCTAACGTTCCTGTTGTATCATGCCGCAGGTTGCAGGCAGCAGAATCCATGTAGCGTTATTCATTGTGGTTCTGGAGCTCTAGGTAGCATTCCAGGTCTCTTAGTACTGGCGGGTCAACACTAGGATGAGCAATGTATTAGAAGGACAGCCTGTGTGTTTGGGCCTTGGTCAGCAATGCAGCTTTGGGAAGAGCTAGATGCCGAGTCAGAGGCTATGAAGGGCTTCTTTGGTTAAACCTCTACATTTTTCCAAGTTGAAAGAACTCATGTATCTCCCTTCTAAAGCACCTTGGAGGTACAAAGTAGAGAAAGAATCAGCAAGGTCAATGCTCTGCTGGCCCCTTTGAAGATAAGTCTTGAAGGGAAACTTCATTTTCCTCTTTGGGATTTAGAGAGTTGGGGGCTCAATTCTCCCTGAGAAACACTGTAGTTGCACGTGTTCCCTTCATAGCACAATTGCCTTTGTGACGACAAGTGAGTTTCTAGGAAAGAAACTCGGAGTTTGCCATTCTTTGCTGGTGCTCGTCCTTTGGTAATCTTCAGTGAATTGGTGACCCCGTTTGAGCACTAGCCTCAAGCTAACGTTCCTCTTGTATCATGCCACTTGTTGCCATGCAGCACGATCCTTGTAGCCTTATTCAGTGTGGTTCTGGAGCTCTAGGAAGCATTCCAGGTCTCCTAGTACTGGCGGATCTGCTCGACGATGAGAAACGTACAAGAAGGATGGCCTGTGTGTTTGGGAAGTTGTGAGCAGTGCACCCTTGGGAACAGCTAGATAACGAGACATGGGAGGTGAAGGGCTTTTTTGTGAAACCTGTAGAATGTGGCAACTTGAAACAACTCAAGTATCTCCCTTCGAAAGCACGTTGGAGGTACTAAATAGAGGAAGAAACATGAGAGTCAGGGCTCTGCGGGCCATTTTGAATATAAGGCTGAAGGGAAACTTTATATTCCTCATTGGCCTTTAGAGAGTTGTGGGCTCAGTTCTCCCTGAGAAACTCTTTACTTGCGCATGTTCTCTTCATAGCACAATTGGCTTAGTGATGACAAGTGAGTTTCTAGGAAAGAAACTTGGAGGTTGCCATTCTTTGGTAGCTGCTCATCCTTCAGTAATCTGTAGTGAATGGGCGACCCCAAAGAACACTAGCCTCAAGCTAACGTTCCTCTTGTTTCAAACCACACTTTGGCATGCAGCAGAATCCATGTAGCGTTATTCAGTGTGGTTTTGAGCTCTAAGAAGCATTCCAGGTCCCTTAGTACAGGCGGGTCTGTACCAGGATGAGAAAACTACAGGCAGGATTGCCTGTGTGTTTGGTGAGTTGTGAGCAGTGCACCACTGGGAACAGCTAGATGCCGAGTCATGGGAAGTGATTGGCTTCTTTTCTTAGATTCCAGAAGGTAGTAAATTGAAACAACTCAAGTATCTCCCTTCTAAAGCACCTTGGAAGTACAACGTAGAGAAAGAAACAGCAGAGACAAGGCTCTGTGGGCCGTTTTGTATATAAGGCTTGAAGGGAAACTTTATGTTCCTCATTGGGATTTAGAGAGTTGCGGGCTCAATTCTCCCTGAGAAACACTGTAGTTGCACATGTTCTCTTCATAGCAGAGTTGTCTTTGTGATGACAAGTGAGTTTCTAGGAAAGAAATATGGAGGTTGCCATTCTTTGGTAGCTGCTCATCCTTCCGTAATCTGTAGTGAATGGGCGACCCCAAAGAACACTCGCCTCAAGCTAACGTTCCTCTTGTATCATGCCGCAGGTTGCAGGCAGCAGAATCCATGTAGCGTTATTCATTGTGGTTCTTGAGCTCTAGGTAGCATTCCAGGTCTCTTAGGACTGGCGGGTCAACACTAGGATAGGCAACGTATTAGAAGGACGGCCTGTGTGTTTGGGCCTTTGTGAGGAATGCAGCTTTTGGGAAGAGCTAGATGCCGAGTCACAGGCTGTGAAGGGCTTCTTTGCTTAAACATCTACATTTTTGCAAGTTGAAAGAACTCATGTATCTCTCTTCTAAAGCACCTTGGAGGTACAAAGTAGAGAAAGAATCAGCAAGGTCAATGCTCTGCTGGTCCCTTTGAAGATAAGTCTTGAGGGAAACTTCATTTTCCTCTTTGGGATTTAGAGAGTTGGGGGCTCAATTCTCCCTGAGAAACACTGTAGTTGCACGAGTTCCCGTCATAGCACAAATGCCTTTGTGACGACAAGTGAGTTTCTAGGAAAGAAACTCGGAGTTTGCCATTCTTTGCTGGTGCTCGTCCTTTGGTAATCTTCAGTGAATTGGTGACCCCGTTTGAGCACTAGCGTCAAGCTAACGTTCCTCTTGTATCATGCCACTTGTTGCCATGCAGCACAATCCTTGTAGCCTTATTCAGTGTGGTTCTGGAGCTCTAGGAAGCATTTCAGGTCTCTTAGTACTGGCGGATCTGCTCGACGATGAGAAACGTACAAAAAGGATGGCCTGTGTGTTTGGGGAGTTGTGAGCAGTGCACCCTTGGGAACAGCTAGATGCCGAGACATGGGAGGTGAAGGGCTTTTTTGTGAAACCTGTAGAATGTGGCAACTTGAAACAACTCAAGTATCTCCCTTCGAAAGCACGTTGGAGGTACTAAATAGAGGAAGAAACATGAGAGTCAGGGCTCTGCGGGCCATTTTGAATATAAGGCTGAAGGGAAACTTTATATTCCTCATTGGCCTTTAGAGAGTTGTGGGCTCAGTTCTCCCTGAGAAACTCTTTACTTGCGCATGTTCTCTTCATAGCACAATTGGCTTAGTGATGACAAGTGAGTTTCTAGGAAAGAAACTTGGAGGTTGCCATTCTTTGGTAGCTGCTCATCCTTCAGTAATCTGTAGTGAATGGGCGACCCCAAAGAACACTAGCCTCAAGCTAACGTTCCTCTTGTTTCACACCACACTTTGGCATGCAGCAGAATCCATGTAGCGTTATTCAGTGTGGTTTTGAGCTCTAGGAAGCATTCCAGGTCTCTTAGTACAGGCGGGTCTGTACCAGGATGAGAAAACTACAGGCAGGATTGCCTGTGTGTTTGGTGAGTTGTGAGCAGTGCACCACTGGGAACAGCTAGATGCTGAGTCATGGGAAGTGATTGGCTTCTTTTCTTAGATTCCAGAAGGTAGTAAATTGAAACAACTCAAGTATCTCCCTTCTAAAGCACCTTGGAAGTACAACGTAGAGAAAGAAACAGCAGAGACAAGGCTCTGTGGGCCCTTTTGTATATAAGGCTTGAAGGGAAACTTTATGTTCCTCATTGGGATTTAGAGAGTTGCGGGCTCAATTCTCCCTGAGAAACACTGAAGTTGCACATGTTCTCTTCATAACAGAGTTGTCTTTGTGATGACAAGTGAGTTTCTAGGAAAGAAATATGGAGGTTGCCATTCTTTGGTAGCTGCTCATCCTTCCGTAATCTGTAGTGAATGGGCGACCCCAAAGAACACTCGCCTCAAGCTAACGTTCCTCTTGTATCATGCCGCAGGTTGCAGGCAGCAGAATCCATGTAGCGTTATTCATTGTGGTTCTTGAGCTCTAGGTAGCATTCCAGGTCTCTTAGGACTGGCGGGTCAACACTAGGATAGGCAACGTATTAGAAGGATGGCCTGTGTGTTTGGGGATTTGTGAGGAATGCAGCTTTTGGGAAGAGCTAGATGCCGAGTCACAGGCTGTGAAGGGCTTCTTTGCTTAAACATCTACATTTTTGCAAGTTGAAAGAACTCATGTATCTCTCTTCTAAAGCACCTTGGAGGTACAAAGTAGAGAAAGAATCAGCAAGGTCAATGCTCTGCTGGTCCCTTTGAAGATAAGTCTTGAGGGAAACTTCATTTTCCTCTTTGGGATTTAGAGAGTTGGGGGCTCAATTCTCCCTGAGAAACACTGTAGTTGCACGAGTTCCCGTCATAGCACAAATGCCTTTGTGACGACAAGTGAGTTTCTAGGAAAGAAACTCGGAGTTTGCCATTCTTTGCTGGTGCTCGTCCTTTGGTAATCTTCAGTGAATTGGTGACCCCGTTTGAGCACTAGCGTCAAGCTAACGTTCCTCTTGTATCATGCCACTTGTTGCCATGCAGCACAATCCTTGTAGCCTTATTCAGTGTGGTTCTGGAGCTCTAGGAAGGATTTCAGGTCTCTTAGTACTGGCGGATCTGCTCGACGATGAGAAACGTACAAAAAGGATGGCCTGTGTGTTTGGGGAGTTGTGAGCAGTGCACCCTTGGGAACAGCTAGATGCCGAGACATGGGAGGTGAAGGGCTTTTTTGTGAAACCTGTAGAATGTGGCAACTTGAAACAACTCAAGTATCTCCCTTCGAAAGCACGTTGGAGGTACTAAATAGAGGAAGAAACATGAGAGTCAGGGCTCTGCGGGCCATTTTGAATATAAGGCTAAAGGGAAACTTTATATTCCTCATTGGCCTTTAGAGAGTTGTGGGCTCAGTTCTCCCTGAGAAACTCTTTACTTGCGCATGTTCTCTTCATAGCACAATTGGCTTAGTGATGACAAGTGAGTTTCTAGGAAAGAAACTTGGAGGTTGCCATTCTTTGGTAGCTGCTCATCCTTCAGTAATCTGTAGTGAATGGGCGACCCCAAAGAACACTAGCCTCAAGCTAACGTTCCTCTTGTTTCACACCACACTTTGGCATGCAGCAGAATCCATGTAGCGTCATTCAGTGTGGTTTTGAGCTCTAGGAAGCATTCCAGGTCTCTTAGTACAGGCGGGTCTGTACCAGGATGAGAAAACTACAGGCAGGATTGCCTGTGTGTTTGGTGAGTTGTGAGCAGTGCACCACTGGGAACAGCTAGATGCCGAGTCATGGGAAGTGATTGGCTTCTTTTCTTAGATTCCAGAAGGTAGTAAATTGAAACAACTCAAGTATCTCCCTTCTAAAGCACCTTGGAAGTACAACGTAGAGAAAGAAACAGCAGAGACAAGGCTCTGTGGGCCGTTTTGTATATAAGGCTTGAAGGGAAACTTTATGTTCCTCATTGGGATTTAGAGAGTTGCGGGCTCAATTCTCCCTGAGAAACACTGTAGTTGCACATGTTCTCTTCATAGCAGAGTTGTCTTTGTGATGACAAGTGAGTTTCTAGGAAAGAAATATGGAGGTTGCCATTCTTTGGTAGCTGCTCATCCTTCCGTAATCTGTAGTGAATGGGCGACCCCAAAGAACACTCGCCTCAAGCTAACGTTCCTCTTGTATCATGCCGCAGGTTGCAGGCAGCAGAATCCATGTAGCGTTATTCATTGTGGTTCTTGAGCTCTAGGTAGCATTCCAGGTCTCTTAGGACTGGCGGGTCAACACTAGGATAGGCAACGTATTAGAAGGATGGCCTGTGTGTTTGGGCCTTTGTGAGCAATGCAGCTTTTGGGAAGAGCTAGATGCCGAGTCACAGGCTGTGAAGGGCTTCTTTGCTTAAACATCTACATTTTTGCAAGTTGAAAGATCTCATGTATCTCCCTTCTAAAGCACCTTGGAGGTACAAAGTAGAGAAAGAATCAGCAAGGTCAATGCTCTGCTGGCCCCTTTGAAGATAAGTCTTGAGGGAAACTTCATTTTCCTCTTTGGGATTTAGAGAGTTGGGGGCTCAATTCTCCCTGAGAAACACTGTAGTTGCACGAGTTCCCGTCATAGCACAAATGCCTTTGTGACGACAAGTGAGTTTCTAGGAAAGAAACTCGGAGTTTGCCATTCTTTGCTGGTGCTCGTCCTTTGGTAATCTTCAGTGAATTGGTGACCCCGTTTGAGCACTAGCCTCAAGCTAACGTTCCTCTTGTATCATGCCACTTGTTGGCATGCAGCAGAATCCTTGTAGCCTTATTCAGTGTGGTTCTGGAGCTCTAGGAAGCATTCCAGGTCTCTTAGTACAGGCGGGTCTGTACTAGGATGAGAAAACTACAGGGAGGATGGCCTGTGTGTTTGGTGAGTTGTCAGCAGTGCACCACTGGGAACAGCTAGATGCCGAGTCATGGGAAGTGATTGGCTTCTTTTCTTACACTCCAGGAAGTAGTCAGTTGAAACAACTCAAGTATCTCCCTTCTAAAGCACCTTGGAAGTACAACGTAGAGAAAGAAAGAGCAGAGACAAGGCTCTGTGGGCCCTTTTGTATATAAGGCTTGAAGGAAAACTTTATGTTCCTCATAGGGATTTAGAGAGTTGCGGGCTCAATTCTCCCTGAGAAACACTGTAGTTGAACATGTTCTCTTCATAGCACAATTGGCTTAGTGATGACAAGTGAGTTTCTAGGAAAGAAATATGCAGGTTGCCATTCTTTGGTAGCTGCTCATGCTTCCGTAATCTGTAGTGAATGGGCGACCCCATTGAACACTAGCCTCAAGCTAACGTTCCTGTTGTATCATGCCGCAGGTTGCAGGCATCAGAATCCATGTAGCGTTATTCATTGTGGTTCTGGAGCTCTAGGTAGCATTCCAGGTCTCTTAGTACTGGCGGGTCAACACTAGGATGAGCAATGTATTAGAAGGACAGCCTGTGTGTTTGGGCCTTGGTCAGCAATGCAGCTTTGGGAAGAGCTAGATGCCGAGTCAGAGGCTATGAAGGGCTTCTGTGGTTAAACCTCTACATTTTTGCAAGTTGAAAGAACTCATGTATCTCCCTTCTAAAGCACCTTGGAGGTACCAAGTAGAGAAAGAATCAGCAAGGTCAATGCTCTGCTGGCCCCTTTGAAGATAAGTCTTGAAGCGAAACTTCATTTTGTTTTTGGGATTTAGCGAGTTGGGGGCTCAATTCTCCCTGAGAAACACTGTAGTTGCACGTGTTCCCTTCATAGCACAATTGCCTTTGTGACGACAAGTGAGTTTCTAGGAAAGAAACTCGGAGTTTGCCATTCTTTGCTGGTGCTCGTCCTTTGGTAATCTTCAGTGAATTGGTGACCCCGTTTGAGCACTAGCCTCAAGCTAACGTTCCTCTTGTATCATGCCACTTGTTGCCATGCAGCACGATCCTTGTAGCCTTATTCAGTGTGGTTCTGGAGCTCTAGGAAGCATTCCAGGTCTCTTAGTACTGGCGGATCTGCTCGACGATGAGAAACGTACAAGAAGGATGGCCTGTGTGTTTGGGAAGTTGTGAGCTGTGCACCCTTGGGAACAGCTAGATAACGAGACATGGGAGGTGAAGGGCTTTTTTGTGAAACCTGTAGAATGTGGCAACTTGAAACAACTCAAGTATCTCCCTTCGAAAGCACGTTGGAGGTACTAAATAGAGGAAGAAACATGAGAGTCAGGGCTCTGCGAGCCATTTTGAATATAAGGCTGAAGGGAAACTTTATATTCCTCATTGGCCTTTAGAGAGTTGTGGGCTCAGTTCTCCCTGAGAAACTCTTTACTTGCGCATGTTCTCTTCATAGCACAATTGGCTTAGTGATGACAAGTGAGTTTCTAGGAAAGAAACTTGGAGGTTGCCATTCTTTGGTAGCTGCTCATCCTTCAGTAATCTGTAGTGAATGGGCGACCCCAAAGAACACTAGCCTCAAGCTAACGTTCCTCTTGTTTCACACCACACTTTGGCATGCAGCAGAATCCATGTAGCGTTATTCAGTGTGGTTTTGAGCTCTAAGAAGCATTCCAGGTCCCTTAGTACAGGAGGGTCTGTACCAGGATGAGAAAACTACAGGCAGGATTGCCTGTGTGTTTGGTGAGTTGTGAGCAGTGCACCACTGGGAACAGCTAGATGCCGAGTCATGGGAAGTGATTGGCTTCTTTTCTTAGATTCCAGAAGGTAGTAAATTGAAACAACTCAAGTATCTCCCTTCTAAAGCACCTTGGAAGTACAACGTAGAGAAAGAAACAGCAGAGACAAGGCTCTGTGGGCCCTTTTGTATATAAGGCTTGAAGGGAAACTTTATGTTCCTCATTGGGATTTAGAGAGTTGCGGGCTCAATTCTCCCTGAGAAACACTGTAGTTGCACATGTTCTCTTCATAGCAGAGTTGTCTTTGTGATGACAAGTGAGTTTCTAGGAAAGAAATATGGAGGTTGCCATTCTTTGGTAGCTGCTCATCCTTCCGTAATCTGTAGTGAATGGGCGACCCCAAAGAACACTCGCCTCAAGCTAACGTTCCTCTTGTATCATGCCACAGGTTGCAGGCAGTAGAATCCATGTAGCGTTATTCATTGTGGTTCTTGAGCTCTAGGTAGCATTCCAGGTCTCTTAGGACTGGCGGGTCAATACTAGGATAGGCAACGTATTAGAAGGACGGCCTGTGTGTTTGGGCCTTTGTGAGCAATGCAGCTTTTGGGAAGAGCTAGATGCCGAGTCACAGGCTGTGAAGGGCTTCTTTGCTTAAACATCTACATTTTTGCAAGTTGAAAGAACTCATGTATCTCCCTTCTAAAGCACCTTGGAGGTACAAAGTAGAGAAAGAATCAGCAAGGTCAATGCTCTGCTGGCCCCTTTGAAGATAAGTCTTGAGGGAAACTTCATTTTCCTCTTTGGGATTTAGAGAGTTGGGGGCTCAATTCTCCCTGAGAAACACTGTAGTTGCACGAGTTCCCGTCATAACACAAATGCCTTTGTGACGACAAGTGAGTTTCTAGGAAAGAAACTCGGAGTTTTCCATTCTTTGCTGGTGCTCGTCCTTTCGTAATCTTCAGTGAATTGGTGACCCCGTTTGAGCACTAGCGTCAAGCTAACGTTCCTCTTGTATCATACCACTTGTTGGCATGCAGCAGAATCCTTGTAGCCTTATTCAGTGTGGTTCTGGAGCTCTAGGAAGAATTCCAGGTCTGTTAGTACAGGCGGGTCTGTACTAGGATGAGAAAACTACAGGCAGGATGGCCTGTGTGTTTGGTGAGTTGTCAGCAGTGCACCACTGGGAACAGCTAGATGCCGAGTCATGGGAAGTGATTGGCTTCTTTTCTTACACTCCAGGAAGTAGTCAGTTGAAACAACTCAAATATCTCCCTTCTAAAGCACCTTGGAAGTACAACGTAGAGAAAGAAAGAGCAGAGACAAGGCTCTGTGGGCCCTTTTGTATATAAGGCTTGAAGGGAAACTTTATGTTCCTCATAGGGATTTAGAGAGTGGCGGGCTCAATTCTCCCTGAGAAACACTGTAGTTGAACATGTTCTCTTCATAGCACAGTTGCCTTTGTGATGACAAGTGAGTTTCTAGGAAAGAAATATGCAGGTTGCCATTCTTTGGTAGCTGCTCATCTTTCCGTAATCTGTAGTGAATGGGCGACCCCATTGACACTAGCCTCAAGCTAAATTTCCTGTTGTATCATGCCGCAGGTTGCAGGCAGCAGAATCCATGTAGCGTTATTCATTGTGGTTCTGGAGCTCTAGGTAGCATTCCAGGTCTCTTAGTACTGGCGGGTCAACACTAGGATGAGCAATGTATTAGAAGGACAGCCTGTGTGTTTGGGCCTTGGTCAGCAATGCAGCTTTGGGAAGAGCTAGATGCCGAGTCAGAGGCTATGAAGGGCTTCTTTGGTTAAACCTCTACATTTTTGCAAGTTGAAAGAACTCATGTATCTCCCTTCTAAAGCACCTTGGAGGTACCAAGTAGAGAAAGAATCAGCAAGGTCAATGCTCTGCTGGCCCCTTTGAAGATAAGTCTTGAAGGGAAACTTCATTTTCCTCTTTGGGATTTAGAGAGTTGGGGGCTCAATTCTCCCTGAGAAACACTGTAGTTGCACGTGTTCCCTTCATAGCACAATTGCCTTTGTGACGACAAGTGAGTTTCTAGGAAAGAAACTCGGAGTTTGCCATTCTTTGCTGGTGCTCGTCCTTTGGTAATCTTCAGTGAATTGGTGACCCCGTTTGAGCACTAGCCTCAAGCTAACGTTCCTCTTGTATCATGCCACTTGTTGCCATGCAGCACAATCCTTGTAGCCTTATTCAGTGTGGTTCTGGAGCTCTAGGAAGCATTCCAGGTCTCTTAGTACTGGCGGATCTGCTCGACGATGAGAAACGTACAAGAAGGATGGCCTGTGTGTTTGGGGAGTTGTGAGCAGTGCATCCTTGGGAACAGCTAGATGCCGAGACATGGGAAGTGAAGGGCTTTTCTGTGAAACCTGTAGAATGTGGCAACTTGAAACAACTCAAGTATCTCCCTTCGAAAGCACGTTGGAGGTACTAAATAGAGGAAGAAACATGAGAGTCAGGGCTCTGCGGGCCATTTTGAGTATAAGGCTGAAGGGAAACTTTATTTTCCTTATTGGCCTTTAGAGAGTTGTGGGCTCAGTTCTCCCTGAGAAACTCTTTACTTGCGCATGTTCTCTTCATAGCACAATTGGCTTAGTGATGACAAGTGAGTTTCTAGGAAAGAAACTTGGAGGTTGCCATTCTTTGGTAGGTGCTCATCCTTCAGTAATCTGTAGTGAATGGGCGACCCCAAAGAACACTAGCCTCAAGCTAACGTTCCTCTTGTTTCACACCACACTTTGGCATGCAGCAGAATCCATGTAGCGTTATTCAGTGTGGTTTTGAACTCTAGGAGGCATTCCAGGTCTCTTAGTACAGGCGGGTCTGTACCAGGATGAGAAAACTACAGGCAGCATTGCCTGTGTGTTTGGTGAGTTGTGAGCAGTGCACCACTGGGAACAGCTAGATGCCGAGTCATGGGAAGTGATTGGCTTCTTTTCTTAGATTCCAGAAGGTAGTAAATTGAAACAACTCAAGTATCTCCCTTCTAAAGCACCTTGGAAGTACAACGTAGAGAAAGAAACAGCAGAGACAAGGCTCTGTGGGCCCTTTTGTATATAAGGCTTGAAGGGAAACTTTATGTTCCTCATTGGGATTTAGAGAGTTGCGGGCTCAATTCTCCCTGAGAAACACTGTAGTTGCACATGTTCTCTTCATAGCAGAGTTGTCTTTGTGATGACAAGTGAGTTTCTAGGAAAGAAATATGGAGGTTGCCATTCTTTGGTAGCTGCTCATCCTTCCGTAATCTGTAGTGAATGGGCGACCCCAAAGAACACTCGCCTCAAGCTAACGTTCCTCTTGTATCATGCCACAGGTTGCAGGCAGCAGAATCCATGTAGCGTTATTCATTGTGGTTCTTGAGCTCTAGGTAGCATTCCAGGTCTCTTAGGACTGGCGGGTCAACACTAGGATAGGCAACGTATTAGAAGGACGGCCTGTGTGTTTGGGCCTTTGTGAGCAATGCAGCTTTTGGGAAGAGCTAGATGCCGAGTCACAGGCTGTGAAGGGCTTCTTTGCTTAAACATCTACATTTTTGCAAGTTGAAAGAACTCATGTATCTCCCTTCTAAAGCACCTTGGAGGTACAAAGTAGAGAAAGAATCAGCAAGGTGAATGCTCTGCTGGCCCCTTTGAAGATAAGTCTTGAGGGAAACTTCATTTTCCTCTTTGGGATTTAGAGAGTTGGGGGCTCAATTCTCCCTGAGAAACACTGTAGTTGCACGAGTTCCCATCATAGCACAAATGCCTTTGTGACGACAAGTGAGTTTCTAGGAAAGAAACTCGGAGTTTGCCATTCTTTGCTGGTGCTCGTCCTTTGGTAATCTTCAGTGAATTGGTGACCCCGTTTTAGCACTAGCGTCAAGCTAACGTTCCTCTTGTATCATGCCACTTGTTGGCATGCAGCAGAATCCTTGTAGCCTTATTCAGTGTGGTTCTGGAGCTCTAGGAAGCATTCCAGGTCTCTTAGTACAGGCGGGTCTGTACTAGGATGAGAAAACTACAGGCAGGATGGCCTGTGTGTTTGGTGAGTTGTCAGCAGTGCACCACTGGGAACAGCTAGATGCCGAGTCATGGGAAGTGATTGGCTTCTTTTCTTACACTCCAGGAAGTAGTCAGTTGAAACAACTCAAGTATCTCCCTTCTAAAGCACCTTGGAAGTACAACGTAGAGAAAGAAACAGCAGAGACAAGGCTCTGTGGGCCCTTTTGTATATAAGGCTTGAAGGGAAACTTTATGTTCCTCATTGGGATTTAGAGAGTTGCGGGCTCAATTCTCCCTGAGAAACACTGTAGTTGCACATGTTCTCTTCATAGCAGAGTTGTCTTTGTGATGACAAGTGAGTTTCTAGGAAAGAAATATGGAGGTTGCCATTCTTTGGTAGCTGCTCATCCTTCCGTAATCTGTAGTGAATGGGCGACCCCAAAGAACACTCGCCTCAAGCTAACGTTCCTCTTGTATCATGCCACAGGTTGCAGGCAGCAGAATCCATGTAGCGTTATTCATTGTGGTTCTTGAGCTCTAGGTAGCATTCCAGGTCTCTTAGGACTGGCGGGTCAATACTAGGATAGGCAACGTATTAGAAGGACGGCCTGTGTGTTTGGGCCTTTGTGAGCAATGCAGCTTTTGGGAAGAGCTAGATGCCGAGTCACAGGCTGTGAAGGGCTTCTTTGCTTAAACATCTACATTTTTGCAAGTTGAAAGAACTCATGTATCTCCCTTCTAAAGCACCTTGGAGGTACAAAGTAGAGAAAGAATCAGCAAGGTCAATGCTCTGCTGGCCCCTTTGAAGATAAGTCTTGAGGGAAACTTCATTTTCCTCTTTGGGATTTAGAGAGTTGGGGGCTCAATTCTCCCTGAGAAACACTGTAGTTGCACGAGTTCCCGTCATAACACAAATGCCTTTGTGACGACAAGTGAGTTTCTAGGAAAGAAACTCGGAGTTTTCCATTCTTTGCTGGTGCTCGTCCTTTGGTAATCTTCAGTGAATTGGTGACCCCGTTTGAGCACTAGCGTCAAGCTAACGTTCCTCTTGTATCATACCACTTGTTGGCATGCAGCAGAATCCTTGTAGCCTTATTCAGTGTGGTTCTGGAGCTCTAGGAAGAATTCCAGGTCTGTTAGTACAGGCGGGTCTGTACTAGGATGAGAAAACTACAGGCAGGATGGCCTGTGTGTTTGGTGAGTTGTCAGCAGTGCACCACTGGGAACAGCTAGATGCCGAGTCATGGGAAGTGATTGGCTTCTTTTCTTACACTCCAGGAAGTAGTCAGTTGAAACAACTCAAATATCTCCCTTCTAAAGCACCTTGGAAGTACAACGTAGAGAAAGAAAGAGCAGAGACAAGGCTCTGTGGGCCCTTTTGTATATAAGGCTTGAAGGGAAACTTTATGTTCCTCATAGGGATTTAGAGAGTGGCGGGCTCAATTCTCCCTGAGAAACACTGTAGTTGAACATGTTCTCTTCATAGCACAGTTGCCTTTGTGATGACAAGTGAGTTTCTAGGAAAGAAATATGCAGGTTGCCATTCTTTGGTAGCTGCTCATCTTTCCGTAATCTGTAGTGAATGGGCGACCCCATTGACACTAGCCTCAAGCTAAATTTCCTGTTGTATCATGCCGCAGGTTGCAGGCAGCAGAATCCATGTAGCGTTATTCATTGTGGTTCTGGAGCTCTAGGTAGCATTCCAGGTCTCTTAGTACTGGCGGGTCAACACTAGGATGAGCAATGTATTAGAAGGACAGCCTGTGTGTTTGGGCCTTGGTCAGCAATGCAGCTTTGGGAAGAGCTAGATGCCGAGTCAGAGGCTATGAAGGGCTTCTTTGGTTAAACCTCTACATTTTTGCAAGTTGAAAGAACTCATGTATCTCCCTTCTAAAGCACCTTGGAGGTACCAAGTAGAGAAAGAATCAGCAAGGTCAATGCTCTGCTGGCCCCTTTGAAGATAAGTCTTGAAGGGAAACTTCATTTTCCTCTTTGGGATTTAGAGAGTTGGGGGCTCAATTCTCCCTGAGAAACACTGTAGTTGCACGTGTTCCCTTCATAGCACAATTGCCTTTGTGACGACAAGTTAGTTTCTAGGAAAGAAACTCGGAGTTTGCCATTCTTTGCTGGTGCTCGTCCTTTGGTAATCTTCAGTGAATTGGTGACCCCGTTTGAGCACTAGCCTCAAGCTAACGTTCCTCTTGTATCATGCCACTTGTTGCCATGCAGCACAATCCTTGTAGCCTTATTCAGTGTGGTTCTGGAGCTCTAGGAAGCATTCCAGGTCTCTTAGTACTGGCGGATCTGCTCGACGATGAGAAACGTACAAGAAGGATGGCCTGTGTGTTTGGGGAGTTGTGAGCAGTGCACCCTTGGGAACAGCTAGATGCCGAGACATGGGAAGTGAAGGGCTTTTTTGTGAAACCTGTAGAATGTGGCAACTTGAAACAACTCAAGTATCTCCCTTCGAAAGCACGTTGGAGGTACTAAATAGAGGAAGAAACATGAGAGTCAGGGCTCTGCGGGCCATTTTGAATATAAGGCTGAAGGGAAACTTTATTTTCCTTATTGGCCTTTAGAGAGTTGTGGGCTCAGTTCTCCCTGAGAAACTCTTTACTTGCGCATGTTCTCTTCATAGCACAATTGGCTTAGTGATGACAAGTGAGTTTCTAGGAAAGAAACTTGGAGGTTGCCATTCTTTGGTAGCTGCTCATCCTTCAGTAATCTGTAGTGAATGGGCGACCCCAAAGAACACTAGCCTCAAGCTAACGTTCCTCTTGTTTCACACCACACTTTGGCATGCAGCAGAATCCATGTAGCGTTATTCAGTGTGGTTTTGAGCTCTAGGAGGCATTCCAGGTCTCTTAGTACAGGCGGGTCTGTACCAGGATGAGAAAACTACAGGCAGCATTGCCTGTGTGTTTGGTGAGTTGTGAGCAGTGCACCACAGGGAACAGCTAGATGCCGAGTCATGGGAAGTGATTGGCTTCTTTTCTTAGATTCCAGAAGGTAGTAAATTGAAACAACTCAAGTATCTCCCTTCTGAAGCACCTTGGAAGTACAACGTAGAGAAAGAAACAGCAGAGACAAGGCTCTGTGGGCCCTTTTGTATATAAGGCTTGAAGGGAAACTTTATGTTCCTCATTGGGATTTAGAGAGTTGCGGGCTCAATTCTCCCTGAGAAACACTGTAGTTGCACATGTTCTCTTCATAGCAGAGTTGTCTTTGTGATGACAAGTGAGTTTCTAGGAAAGAAATATGGAGGTTGCCATTCTTTGGTAGCTGCTCATCCTTCCGTAATCTGTAGTGAATGGGCGACCCCAAAGAACACTCGCCTCAAGCTAACGTTCCTCTTGTATCATGCCGCAGGTTGCAGGCAGCAGAATCCATGTAGCGTTATTCATTGTGGTTCTTGAGCTCTAGGTAGCATTCCAGGTCTCTTAGGACTGGCGGGTCAACACTAGGATAGGCAACGTATTAGAAGGATGGCCTGTGTGTTTGGGCCTTTGTGAGCAATGCAGCTTTTGGGAAGAGCTAGATGCCGAGTCACAGGCTGTGAAGGGCTTCTTTGCTTAAACATCTACATTTTTGCAAGTTGAAAGAACTCATGTATCTCCCTTCTAAAGCACCTTGGAAGTACAAAGTAGAGAAAGAATCAGCAAGGTCAATGCTCTGCTGGCCCCTTTGAAGATAAGTCTTGAGGGAAACTTCATTTTCCTCTTTGGGATTTAGAGAGTTGGGGGCTCAATTCTCCCTGAGAAACACTGTAGTTGCACGAGTTCCCATCATAGCACAAATGCCTTTGTGACGACAAGTGAGTTTCTAGGAAAGAAACTCGGAGTTTGCCATTCTTTGCTGGTGCTCGTCCTTTGGTAATCTTCAGTGAATTGGTGACCCCGTTTTAGCACTAGCGTCAAGCTAACGTTCCTCTTGTATCATGCCACTTGTTGGCATGCAGCAGAATCCTTGAAGCCTTATTCAGTGTGGTTCTGGAGCTCTAGGAAGCATTCCAGGTCTCTTAGTACAGGCGGGTCTGTACTAGGATGAGAAAACTACAGGCAGGATGGCCTGTGTTTTTGGTGAGTTGTCAGCAGTGCACCACTGGGAACAGCTAGATGCCGAGTCATGGGAAGTGATTGGCTTCTTTTCTTACACTCCAGGAAGTAGTCAGTTGAAACAACTCAAGTATCTCCCTTCTAAAGCACCTTGGAAGTACAACGTAGAGAAAGAAACAGCAGAGACAAGGCTCTGTGGGCCCTTTTGTATATAAGGCTTGAAGGGAAACTTTATGTTCCTCATTGGGATTTAGAGAGTTGCGGGCTCAATTCTCCCTGAGAAACACTGTAGTTGCACATGTTCTCTTCATAGCAGAGTTGTCTTTGTGATGACAAGTGAGTTTCTAGGAAAGAAATATGCAGGTTGCCATTCTTTGGTAGCTGCTCATCCTTCCGTAATCTGTAGTGAATGGGCGACCCCATTGAACACTAGCCTCAAGCTAACTTTCCTGTTGTATCATGCCACAGGTTGCAGGCAGCAGAATCCATGTAGCGTTATTCATTGTGGTTCTGGAGCTCTAGGTAGCATTCCAGGTCTCTTAGTACTGGCGGGTCAACAATAGGATGAGCAATGTATTAGAAGGACAGCCTGTGTGTTTGGGCCTTGGTCAGCAATGCAGCTTTGGGAAGAGCTAGATGCCGAGTCAGAGACTATGAAGGGCTTCTTTGGTTAAACCTTTACATTTTTGCAAGTTGAAAGAACTCATGTATCTCCCGTCTAAAGCACCTTGGAGGTACAAAGTAGAGAAAGGATCAGCAAGGTCAATGCTCTGCTGGCCCCTTTGAAGATTAGTCTTGAAGGGAAACTTCATTTTCCTCTTTGGGATTTAGAGAGTTGGGGGCTCAATTCTCCCTGAGAAACACTGTAGTTGCACGTGTTCCCTTTATAGCATAATTGCCTTTGTGACGACAAGTGAGTTTCTAGGAAAGAAACTCGGAGTTTGCCATTCTTTGCTGGTGCTCGTCCTTTGGTAATCTTCAGTGAATTGGGGACCCCGTTTGAGCACTAGCCTCAAGCTAACGTTCCTCTTGTATCATGCCACTTGTTGCCATGCAGCACAATCCTTGTAGCCTTATTCAGTGTGGTTCTGGAGCTCTAGGAAGCATTCCAGGTCTCTTAGTACTGGCGGATCAGCTCGACGATGAGAAACGTACAAGAAGGATGGCCTGTGTGTTTGGGGAGTTGTGAGCAGTGCACCCTTGGGAACAGCTAGATGCCGAGACATGGGAGGTGAAGGGCTTTTTTGTGAAACCTGTAGAATGTGGCAACTTGAAACAACTCAAGTATCTCCCTACGAAAGCACGTTGGAGGTACTAAATAGAGGAAGAAACATGAGAGTCAGGGCTCTGCGGGCCATTTTGAATATAAGGCTGAAGGGAAACTTTATATTCCTCATTGGCCTTTAGAGAGTTGTGGGCTCAGTTCTCCCTGAGAAACTCTTTACTTGCGCATGTTCTCTTCATAGCACAATTGGCTTAGTGATGACAAGTGAGTTTCTAGGAAAGAAACTTGGAGGTTGCCATTCTTTGGTAGCTGCTCATCCTTCAGTAATCTGTAGTGAATGGGCGACCCCAAAGAACACTAGCCTTAAGCTAACGTTCCTCTTGTTTCACACCACACTTTGGCATGCAGCAGAATCCATGTAGCGTTATTCAGTGTGGTTTTGAGCTCTAGGAAGCATTCCAGGTCTCTTAGTACAGGCGGGTCTGTACCAGGATGAGAAAACTACAGGCAGGATGGCCTGTGTGTTTGGTGAGTTGTGAGCAGTGCACCACTGGGAACAGCTAGATGCCGAGTCATGGGAAGTGATTGGCTTCTTTTCTTAGATTCCAGAAGGTAGTAAATTGAAACAACTCAAGTATCTCCCTTCTAAAGCACCTTGGAAGTACAACGTAGAGAAAGAAAGAGCAGAGACAAGGCTCTGTGGGCCGTTTTGTATATAAGGCTTGAAGGGAAATTTTCTGTTCCTCATTGGGATTTAGAGAGTTGCGGGCTCAATTCTCCCTGAGAAACACTGTAGTTGCACATGTTCTCTTCATAGCAGAGTTGTCTTTGTGATGACAAGTGAGTTTCTAGGAAAGAAATATGGAGGTTGCCATTCTTTGGTAGCTGCTCATCCTTCCGTAATCTGTAGTGAATGGGCGACCCCAAAGAACATTCGCCTCAAGCTAACGTTCCTCTTGTATCATGCCGCAGGTTGCAGGCAGCAGAATCCATGTAGCGTTATTCATTGTGGTTCTTGAGCTCTAGGTAGCATTCCAGGTCTCTTAGGACTGGCGGGTCAACACTAGGATAGGCAACGTATTAGAAGGACGGCCTGTGTGTTTGGGCCTTTGTGAGCAATGCAGCTTTTGGGAAGAGCTAGATGCCGAGTCACAGGCTGTGAAGGGCTTCTTTGCTTAAACATCTACATTTTTGCAAGTTGAAAGAACTCATGTATCTCCCTTCTAAAGCACCTTGGAGGTACAAAGTAGAGAAAGAATCAGCAAGGTCAATGCTCTGCTGGCCCCTTTGAAGATAAGTCTTGAGGGAAACTTCATTTTCCTCTTTGGGATTTAGAGAGTTGGGGGCTCAATTCTCCCTGAGAAACACTGTAGTTGCACGAGTTCCCGTCATAGCACAAATGCCTTTGTGACGACAAGTGAGTTTCTAGGAAAGAAACTCGGAGTTTGCCATTCTTTGCTGGTGCTCGTCCTTTGGTAATCTTCAGTGAATTGGTGACCCCGTTTGAGCACTAGCGTCAAGCTAACGTTCCTCTTGTATCATGCCACTTGTTGCCATGCAGCACAATCCTTGTAGCCTTATTCAGTGTGGTTCTGGAGCTCTAGGAAGCATTTCAGGTCTCTTAGTACTGGCGGATCTGCTCGACGATGAGAAACGTACAAAAAGGATGGCCTGTGTGTTTGGGGAGTTGTGAGCAGTGCACCCTTGGGAACAGCTAGATGCCGAGACATGGGAGGTGAAGGGCTTTTTTGTGAAACCTGTAGAATGTGGCAACTTGAAACAACTCAAGTATCTCCCTTCGAAAGCACGTTGGAGGTACTAAATAGAGGAAGAAACATGAGAGTCAGGGCTCTGCGGGCCATTTTGAATATAAGGCTGAAGGGAAACTTTATATTCCTCATTGGCCTTTAGAGAGTTGTGGGCTCAGTTCTCCCTGAGAAACTCTTTACTTGCGCATGTTCTCTTCATAGCACAATTGGCTTAGTGATGACAAGTGAGTTTCTAGGAAAGAAACTTGGAGGTTGCCATTCTTTGGTAGCTGCTCATCCTTCAGTAATCTGTAGTGAATGGGTGACCCCAAAGAACACTAGCCTCAAGCTAACGTTCCTCTTGTTTCACACCACACTTTGGCATGCAGCAGAATCCATGTAGCGTTATTCAGTGTGGTTTTGAGCTCTAGGAAGCATTCCAGGTCTCTTAGTACAGGCGGGTCTGTACCAGGATGAGAAAACTACAGGCAGGATTGCCTGTGTGTTTGGTGAGTTGTGAGCAGTGCACCACTGGGAACAGCTAGATGCCGAGTCATGGGAAGTGATTGGCTTCTTTTCTTAGATTCCAGAAGGTAGTAAATTGAAACAACTCAAGTATCTCCCTTCTAAAGCACCTTGGAAGTACAACGTAGAGAAAGAAACAGCAGAGACAAGGCTCTGTGGGCCCTTTTGTATATAAGGCTTGAAGGGAAACTTTATGTTCCTCATTGGGATTTAGAGAGTTGCGGGCTCAATTCTCCCTGAGAAACACTGAAGTTGCACATGTTCTCTTCATAACAGAGTTGTCTTTGTGATGACAAGTGAGTTTCTAGGAAAGAAATATGGAGGTTGCCATTCTTTGGTAGCTGCTCATCCTTCCGTAATCTGTAGTGAATGGGCGACCCCAAAGAACACTCGCCTCAAGCTAACGTTCCTCTTGTATCATGCCGCAGGTTGCAGGCAGCAGAATCCATGTAGCGTTATTCATTGTGGTTCTTGAGCTCTAGGTAGCATTCCAGGTCTCTTAGGACTGGCGGGTCAACACTAGGATAGGCAACGTATTAGAAGGACGGCCTGTGTGTTTGGGGCTTTGTGAGGAATGCAGCTTTTGGGAAGAGCTAGATGCCGAGTCACAGGCTGTGAAGGGCTTCTTTGCTTAAACATCTACATTTTTGCAAGTTGAAAGAACTCATGTATCTCTCTTCTAAAGCACCTTGGAGGTACAAAGTAGAGAAAGAATCAGCAAGGTCAATGCTCTGCTGGTCCCTTTGAAGATAAGTCTTGAGGGAAACTTCATTTTCCTCTTTGGGATTTAGAGAGTTGGGGGCTCAATTCTCCCTGAGAAACACTGTAGTTGCACGAGTTCCCGTCCTAGCAGAAATGCCTTTGTGACGACAAGTGAGTTTCTAGGAAAGAAACTCGGAGTTTTCCATTCTTTGCTGGTGCTCGTCCTTTGGTAATCTTCAGTGAATTGGTGACCCCGTTTGAGCACTAGCGTCAAGCTAACGTTCCTCTTGTATCATGCCACTTGTTGCCATGCAGCACAATCTCTGTAGCCTTATTCAGTGTGGTTCTGGAGCTCTAGGAAGGATTTCAGGTCTCTTAGTACTGGCGGATCTGCTCGACGATGATAAACGTACAAAAAGGATGGCCTGTGTGTTTGGGGAGTTGTGAGCAGTGCACCCTTGGGAACAGCTAGATGCCGAGACATGGGAGGTGAAGGGCTTTTTTGTGAAACCTGTAGAATGTGGCAACTTGAAACAACTCAAGTATCTCCCTTCGAAAGCACGTTGGAGGTACTAAATAGAGGAAGAAACATGAGAGTCAGGGCTCTGCGGGCCATTTTGAATATAAGGCTAAAGGGAAACTTTATATTCCTCATTGGCCTTTAGAGAGTTGTGGGCTCAGTTCTCCCTGAGAAACTCTTTACTTGCGCATGTTCTCTTCATAGCACAATTGGCTTAGTGATGACAAGTGAGTTTCTAGGAAAGAAACTTGGAGGTTGCCATTCTTTGGTAGCTGCTCATCCTTCAGTAATCTGTAGTGAATGGGCGACCCCAAAGAACACTAGCCTCAAGCTAACGTTCCTCTTGTTTCACACCACACTTTGGCATGCAGCAGAATCCATGTAGCGTTATTCAGTGTGGTTTTGAGCTCTAGGAAGCATTCCAGGTCTCTTAGTACAGGCGGGTCTGTACCAGGATGAGAAAACTACAGGCAGGATTGCCTGTGTGTTTGGTGAGTTGTGAGCAGTGCACCACTGGGAACAGCTAGATGCCGAGTCATGGGAAGTGATTGGCTTCTTTTCTTAGATTCCAGAAGGTAGTAAATTGAAACAACTCAAGTATCTCCCTTCTAAAGCACCTTGGAAGTACAACGTAGAGAAAGAAACAGCAGAGACAAGGCTCTGTGGGCCGTTTTGTATATAAGGCTTGAAGGGAAACTTTATGTTCCTCATTGGGATTTAGAGAGTTGCGGGCTCAATTCTCCCTGAGAAACACTGTAGTTGCACATGTTCTCTTCATAGCAGAGTTGTCTTTGTGATGACAAGTGAGTTTCTAGGAAAGAAATATGGAGGTTGCCATTCTTTGGTAGCTGCTCATCCTTCCGTAATCTGTAGTGAATGGGCGACCCCAAAGAACACTCGCCTCAAGCTAACGTTCCTCTTGTATCATGCCGCAGGTTGCAGGCAGCAGAATCCATGTAGCGTTATTCATTGTGGTTCTTGAGCTCTAGGTAGCATTCCTGGTCTCTTAGGACTGGCGGGTCAACACTAGGATAGGCAACGTATTAGAAGGACGGCCTGTGTGTTTGGGCCTTTGTGAGCAATGCAGCTTTTGGGAAGAGCTAGATGCCGAGTCACAGGCTGTGAAGGGCTTCTTTGCTTAAACATCTACATTTTTGCAAGTTGAAAGATCTCATGTATCTCCCTTCTAAAGCACCTTGAGGTACAAAGTAGAGAAAGAATCAGCAAGGTCAGTGCTCTGCTGGCCCCTTTGAAGATAAGTCTTGAGGGAAACTTCATTTTCCTCTTTGGGATTTAGAGAGTTGGGGGCTCAATTCTCCCTGAGAAACACTGTAGTTGCACGAGTTCCCGTCATAGCACAAATGCCTTTGTGACGACAAGTGAGTTTCTAGGAAAGAAACTCGGAGTTTGCCATTCTTTGCTGGTGCTCGTCCTTTAGTAATCTTCAGTGAATTGGTGACCCCGTTTGAGCACTAGCCTCAAGCTAACGTTCCTCTTGTATCATGCCACTTGTTGGCATGCAGCAGAATCCTTGTAGCCTTATTCAGTGTGGTTCTGGAGCTCTAGGAAGCATTCCAGGTCTCTTAGTACAGGCGGGTCTGTACTAGGATGAGAAAACTACAGGCAGGATGGCCTGTGTGTTTGGTGAGTTGTCAGCAGTGCACCACTGGGAACAGCTAGATGCCGAGTCATGGGAAGTGATTGGCTTCTTTTCTTACACTCCAGGAAGTAGTCAGTTGAAACAACTCAAGTATCTCCCTTCTAAAGCACCTTGGAAGTACAACGTAGAGAAAGAAAGAGCAGAGACAAGGCTCTGTGGGCCCTTTTGTATATAAGGCTTGAAGGGAAACTTTATGTTCCTCATAGGGATTTAGAGAGTTGCGGGCTCAATTCTCCCTGAGAAACACTGTAGTTGAACATGTTCTCTTCATAGCACAATTGGCTTAGTGATGACAAGTGAGTTTCTAGGAAAGAAATATGCAGGTTGCCATTCTTTGGTAGCTGCTCATCCTTCCGTAATCTGTAGTGAATGGGCGACCCCATTGAACACTAGCCTCAAGCTAACGTTCCTGTTGTATCATGCCGCAGGTTGCAGGCAGCAGAATCCATGTAGCGTTATTCATTGTGGTTCTGGAGCTCTAGGTAGCATTCCAGGTCTCTTAGTACTGGCGGGTCAACACTAGGATGAGCAATGTATTAGAAGGACAGCCTGTGTGTTTGGGCCTTGGTCAGCAATGCAGCTTTGGGAAGAGCTAGATGCCGAGTCAGAGGCTATGAAGGGCTTCTTTGGTTAAACCTCTACATTTTTCCAAGTTGAAAGAACTCATGTATCTCCCTTCTAAAGCACCTTGGAGGTACAAAGTAGAGAAAGAATCAGCAAGGTCAATGCTCTGCTGGTCCCTTTGAAGATAAGTCTTGAAGGGAAACTTCATTTTCCTCTTTGGGATTTAGAGAGTTGGGGGCTCAATTCTCCCTGAGAAACACTGTAGTTGCACGTGTTCCCTTCATAGCACAATTGCCTTTGTGACGACAAGTGAGTTTCTAGGAAAGAAACTCGGAGTTTGCCATTCTTTGCTGGTGCTCGTCCTTTGGTAATCTTCAGTGAATTGGTGACCCCGTTTGAGCACTAGCCTCAAGCTAACGTTCCTCTTGTATCATGCCACTTGTTGCCATGCAGCACGATCCTTGTAGCCTTATTCAGTGTGGTTCTGGAGCTCTAGGAAGCATTCCAGGTCTCTTAGTACTGGCGGATCTGCTCGACGATGAGAAACGTACAAGAAGGATGGCCTGTGTGTTTGGGAAGTTGTGAGCTGTGCACCCTTGGGAACAGCTAGATAACGAGACATGGGAGGTGAAGGGCTTTTTTGTGAAACCTGTAGAATGTGGCAACTTGAAACAACTCAAGTATCTCCCTTCGAAAGCACGTTGGAGGTACTAAATAGAGGAAGAAACATGAGAGTCAGGGCTCTGCGGGCCATTTTGAATATAAGGCTGAAGGGAAACTTTATATTCCTCATTGGCCTTTAGAGAGTTGTGGGCTCAGTTCTCCCTGAGAAACTCTTTACTTGCGCATGTTCTCTTCATAGCACAATTGGCTTAGTGATGACAAGTGAGTTTCTAGGAAAGAAACTTGGAGGTTGCCATTCTTTGGTAGCTGCTCATCCTTCAGTAATCTGTAGTGAATGGGCGACCCCAAAGAACACTAGCCTCAAGCTAACGTTCCTCTTGTTTCAAACCACACTTTGGCATGCAGCAGAATCCATGTAGCGTTATTCAGTGTGGTTTTGAGCTCTAAGAAGCATTCCAGGTCCCTTAGTACAGGCGGGTCTGTACCAGGATGAGAAAACTACAGGCAGGATTGCCTGTGTGTTTGGTGAGTTGTGAGCAGTGCACCACTGGGAACAGCTAGATGCCGAGTCATGGGAAGTGATTGGCTTCTTTTCTTAGATTCCAGAAGGTAGTAAATTGAAACAACTCAAGTATCTCCCTTCTAAAGCACCTTGGAAGTACAACGTAGAGAAAGAAACAGCAGAGACAAGGCTCTGTGGGCCGTTTTGTATATAAGGCTTGAAGGGAAACTTTATGTTCCTCATTGGGATTTAGAGAGTTGCGGGCTCAATTCTCCCTGAGAAACACTGTAGTTGCACATGTTCTCTTCATAGCAGAGTTGTCTTTGTGATGACAAGTGAGTTTCTAGGAAAGAAATATGGAGGTTGCCATTCTTTGGTAGCTGCTCATCCTTCCGTAATCTGTAGTGAATGGGCGACCCCAAAGAACACTCGCCTCAAGCTAACGTTCCTCTTGTATCATGCCGCAGGTTGCAGGCAGCAGAATCCATGTAGCGTTATTCATTGTGGTTCTTGAGCTCTAGGTAGCATTCCAGGTCTCTTAGGACTGGCGGGTCAACACTAGGATAGGCAACGTATTAGAAGGACGGCCTGTGTGTTTGGGCCTTTGTGAGGAATGCAGCTTTTGGGAAGAGCTAGATGCCGAGTCACAGGCTGTGAAGGGCTTCTTTGCTTAAACATCTACATTTTTGCAAGTTGAAAGAACTCATGTATCTCTCTTCTAAAGCACCTTGGAGGTACAAAGTAGAGAAAGAATCAGCAAGGTCAATGCTCTGCTGGTCCCTTTGAAGATAAGTCTTGAGGGAAACTTCATTTTCCTCTTTGGGATTTAGAGAGTTGGGGGCTCAATTCTCCCTGAGAAACACTGTAGTTGCACGAGTTCCCGTCATAGCACAAATGCCTTTGTGACGACAAGTGAGTTTCTAGGAAAGAAACTCGGAGTTTGCCATTCTTTGCTGGTGCTCGTCCTTTGGTAATCTTCAGTGAATTGGTGACCCCGTTTGAGCACTAGCGTCAAGCTAACGTTCCTCTTGTATCATGCCACTTGTTGCCATGCAGCACAATCCTTGTAGCCTTATTCAGTGTGGTTCTGGAGCTCTAGGAAGCATTCCAGGTCTCTTAGTACAGGCGGGTCTGTACTAGGATGAGAAAACTACAGGCAGGATGGCCTGTGTGTTTGGTGAGTTGTCAGCAGTGCACCACTGGGAACAGCTAGATGCCGAGTCATGGGAAGTGATTGGCTTCTTTTCTTACACTCCAGGAAGTAGTCAGTTGAAACAACTCAAGTATCTCCCTTCTAAAGCACCTTGGAAGTACAACGTAGAGAAAGAAAGAGCAGAGACAAGGCTCTGTGGGCCCTTTTGTATATAAGGCTTGAAGGGAAACTTTATGTTCCTCATAGGGATTTAGAGAGTTGCGGGCTCAATTCTCCCTGAGAAACACTGTAGTTGAACATGTTCTCTTCATAGCACAATTGGCTTAGTGATGACAAGTGAGTTTCTAGGAAAGAAATATGCAGGTTGCCATTCTTTGGTAGCTGCTCATCCTTCCGTAATCTGTAGTGAATGGGCGACCCCATTGAACACTAGCCTCAAGCTAACGTTCCTGTTGTATCATGCCGCAGGTTGCAGGCAGCAGAATCCATGTAGCGTTATTCATTGTGGTTCTGGAGCTCTAGGTAGCATTCCAGGTCTCTTAGTACTGGCGGGTCAACACTAGGATGAGCAATGTATTAGAAGGACAGCCTGTGTGTTTGGGCCTTGGTCAGCAATGCAGCTTTGGGAAGAGCTAGATGCCGAGTCAGAGGCTATGAAGGGCTTCTTTGGTTAAACCTCTACATTTTTCCAAGTTGAAAGAACTCATGTATCTCCCTTCTAAAGCACCTTGGAGGTACAAAGTAGAGAAAGAATCAGCAAGGTCAATGCTCTGCTGGCCCCTTTGAAGATAAGTCTTGAAGGGAAACTTCATTTTCCTCTTTGGGATTTAGAGAGTTGGGGTCTCAATTCTCCCTGAGAAACACTGTAGTTGCACGTGTTCCCTTCATAGCACAATTGCCTTTGTGACGACAAGTGAGTTTCTAGGAAAGAAACTCGGAGTTTGCCATTCTTTGCTGGTGCTCGTCCTTTGGTAATCTTCAGTGAATTGGTGACCCCGTTTGAGCACTAGCCTCAAGCTAACGTTCCTCTTGTATCATGCCACTTGTTGCCATGCAGCACGATCCTTGTAGCCTTATTCAGTGTGGTTCTGGAGCTCTAGGAAGCATTCCAGGTCTCTTAGTACTGGCGGATCTGCTCGACGATGAGAAACGTACAAGAAGGATGGCCTGTGTGTTTGGGAAGTTGTGAGCTGTGCACCCTTGGGAACAGCTAGATAACGAGACATGGGAGGTGAAGGGCTTTTTTGTGAAACCTGTAGAATGTGGCAACTTGAAACAACTCAATTATCTCCCTTCGAAAGCACGTTGGAGGTACTAAATAGAGGAAGAAACATGAGAGTCAGGGCTCTGCGGGCCATTTTGAATATAAGGCTGAAGGGAAACTTTATATTCCTCATTGGCCTTTAGAGAGTTGTGGGCTCAGTTCTCCCTGAGAAACTCTTTACTTGCGCATGTTCTCTTCATAGCACAATTGGCTTAGTGATGACAAGTGAGTTTCTAGGAAAGAAACTTGGAGGTTGCCATTCTTTGGTAGCTGCTCATCCTTCAGTAATCTGTAGTGAATGGGCGACCCCAAAGAACACTAGCCTCAAGCTAACGTTCCTCTTGTTTCAAACCACACTTTGGCATGCAGCAGAATCCATGTAGCGTTATTCAGTGTGGTTTTGAGCTCTAAGAAGCATTCCAGGTCCCTTAGTACAGGCGGGTCTGTACCAGGATGAGAAAACTACAGGCAGGATTGCCTGTGTGTTTGGTGAGTTGTGAGCAGTGCACCACTGGGAACAGCTAGATGCCGAGTCATGGGAAGTGATTGGCTTCTTTTCTTAGATTCCAGAAGGTAGTAAATTGAAACAACTCAAGTATCTCCCTTCTAAAGCACCTTGGAAGTACAACGTAGAGAAAGAAACAGCAGAGACAAGGCTCTGTGGGCCGTTTTGTATATAAGGCTTGAAGGGAAACTTTATGTTCCTCATTGGGATTTAGAGAGTTGCGGGCTCAATTCTCCCTGAGAAACACTGTAGTTGCACATGTTCTCTTCATAGCAGAGTTGTCTTTGTGATGACAAGTGAGTTTCTAGGAAAGAAATATGGAGGTTGCCATTCTTTGGTAGCTGCTCATCCTTCCGTAATCTGTAGTGAATGGGCGACCCCAAAGAACACTCGCCTCAAGCTAACGTTCCTCTTGTATCATGCCGCAGGTTGCAGGCAGCAGAATCCATGTAGCGTTATTCATTGTGGTTCTTGAGCTCTAGGTAGCATTCCAGGTCTCTTAGGACTGGCGGGTCAACACTAGGATAGGCAACGTATTAGAAGGACGGCCTGTGTGTTTTGGCCTTTGTGAGGAATGCAGCTTTTGGGAAGAGCTAGATGCCGAGTCACAGGCTGTGAAGGGCTTCTTTGCTTAAACATCTACATTTTTGCAAGTTGAAAGAACTCATGTATCTCTCTTCTAAAGCACCTTGGAGGTACAAAGTAGAGAAAGAATCAGCAAGGTCAATGCTCTGCTGGTCCCTTTGAAGATAAGTCTTGAGGGAAACTTCATTTTCCTCTTTGGGATTTAGAGAGTTGGGGGCTCAATTCTCCCTGAGAAACACTGTAGTTGCACGAGTTCCCGTCATAGCACAAATGCCTTTGTGACGACAAGTGAGTTTCTAGGAAAGAAACTCGGAGTTTGCCATTCTTTGCTGGTGCTCGTCCTTTGGTAATCTTCAGTGAATTGGTGACCCCGTTTGAGCACTAGCGTCAAGCTAACGTTCCTCTTGTATCATGCCACTTGTTGCCATGCAGCACAATCCTTGTAGCCTTATTCAGTGTGGTTCTGGAGCTCTAGGAAGCATTCCAGGTCTCTTAGTACAGGCGGGTCTGTACTAGGATGAGAAAACTACAGGCAGGATGGCCTGTGTGTTTGGTGAGTTGTCAGCAGTGCACCACTGGGAACAGCTAGATGCCGAGTCATGGGAAGTGATTGGCTTCTTTTCTTACACTCCAGGAAGTAGTCAGTTGAAACAACTCAAGTATCTCCCTTCTAAAGCACCTTGGAAGTACAACGTAGAGAAAGAAACAGCAGAGACAAGGCTCTGTGGGCCCTTTTGTATATAAGGCTTGAAGGGAAACTTTATGTTCCTCATTGGGATTTAGAGAGTTGCGGGCTCAATTCTCCCTGAGAAACACTGTAGTTGCACATGTTCTCTTCATAGCAGAGTTGTCTTTGTGATGACAAGTGAGTTTCTAGGAAAGAAATATGGAGGTTGCCATTCTTTGGTAGCTGCTCATCCTTCCGTAATCTGTAGTGAATGGGCGACCCCAAAGAACACTCGCCTCAAGCTAACGTTCCTCTTGTATCATGCCACAGGTTGCAGGCAGCAGAATCCATGTAGCGTTATTCATTGTGGTTCTTGAGCTCTAGGTAGCATTCCAGGTCTCTTAGGACTGGCGGGTCAATACTAGGATAGGCAACGTATTAGAAGGACGGCCTGTGTGTTTGGGCCTTTGTGAGCAATGCAGCTTTTGGGAAGAGCTAGATGCCGAGTCACAGGCTGTGAAGGGCTTCTTTGCTTAAACATCTACATTTTTGCAAGTTGAAAGAACTCATGTATCTCCCTTCTAAAGCACCTTGGAGGTACAAAGTAGAGAAAGAATCAGCAAGGTCAATGCTCTGCTGGCCCCTTTGAAGATAAGTCTTGAGGGAAACTTCATTTTCCTCTTTGGGATTTAGAGAGTTGGGGGCTCAATTCTCCCTGAGAAACACTGTAGTTGCACGAGTTCCCGTCATAACACAAATGCCTTTGTGACGACAAGTGAGTTTCTAGGAAAGAAACTCGGAGTTTTCCATTCTTTGCTGGTGCTCGTCCTTTGGTAATCTTCAGTGAATTGGTGACCCCGTTTGAGCACTAGCGTCAAGCTAACGTTCCTCTTGTATCATACCACTTGTTGGCATGCAGCAGAATCCTTGTAGCCTTATTCAGTGTGGTTCTGGAGCTCTAGGAAGAATTCCAGGTCTGTTAGTACAGGCGGGTCTGTACTAGGATGAGAAAACTACAGGCAGGATGGCCTGTGTGTTTGGTGAGTTGTCAGCAGTGCACCACTGGGAACAGCTAGATGCCGAGTCATGGGAAGTGATTGGCTTCTTTTCTTACACTCCAGGAAGTAGTCAGTTGAAACAACTCAAATATCTCCCTTCTAAAGCACCTTGGAAGTACAACGTAGAGAAAGAAAGAGCAGAGACAAGGCTCTGTGGGCCCTTTTGTATATAAGGCTTGAAGGGAAACTTTATGTTCCTCATAGGGATTTAGAGAGTGGCGGGCTCAATTCTCCCTGAGAAACACTGTAGTTGAACATGTTCTCTTCATAGCACAGTTGCCTTTGTGATGACAAGTGAGTTTCTAGGAAAGAAATATGCAGGTTGCCATTCTTTGGTAGCTGCTCATCTTTCCGTAATCTGTAGTGAATGGGCGACCCCATTGACACTAGCCTCAAGCTAAATTTCCTGTTGTATCATGCCGCAGGTTGCAGGCAGCAGAATCCATGTAGCGTTATTCATTGTGGTTCTGGAGCTCTAGGTAGCATTCCAGGTCTCTTAGTACTGGCGGGTCAACACTAGGATGAGCAATGTATTAGAAGGACAGCCTGTGTGTTTGGGCCTTGGTCAGCAATGCAGCTTTGGGAAGAGCTAGATGCCGAGTCAGAGGCTATGAAGGGCTTCTTTGGTTAAACCTCTACATTTTTGCAAGTTGAAAGAACTCATGTATCTCCCTTCTAAAGCACCTTGGAGGTACCAAGTAGAGAAAGAATCAGCAAGGTCAATGCTCTGCTGGCCCCTTTGAAGATAAGTCTTGAAGGGAAACTTCATTTTCCTCTTTGGGATTTAGAGAGTTGGGGGCTCAATTCTCCCTGAGAAACACTGTAGTTGCACGTGTTCCCTTCATAGCACAATTGCCTTTGTGACGACAAGTTAGTTTCTAGGAAAGAAACTCGGAGTTTGCCATTCTTTGCTGGTGCTCGTCCTTTGGTAATCTTCAGTGAATTGGTGACCCCGTTTGAGCACTAGCCTCAAGCTAACGTTCCTCTTGTATCATGCCACTTGTTGCCATGCAGCACAATCCTTGTAGCCTTATTCAGTGTGGTTCTGGAGCTCTAGGAAGCATTCCAGGTCTCTTAGTACTGGCGGATCTGCTCGACGATGAGAAACGTACAAGAAGGATGGCCTGTGTGTTTGGGGAGTTGTGAGCAGTGCACCCTTGGGAACAGCTAGATGCCGAGACATGGGAAGTGAAGGGCTTTTTTGTGAAACCTGTAGAATGTGGCAACTTGAAACAACTCAAGTATCTCCCTTCGAAAGCACGTTGGAGGTACTAAATAGAGGAAGAAACATGAGAGTCAGGGCTCTGCGGGCCATTTTGAATATAAGGCTGAAGGGAAACTTTATATTCCTCATTGGCCTTTAGAGAGTTGTGGGCTCAGTTCTCCCTGAGAAACTCTTTACTTGCGCATGTTCTCTTCATAGCACAATTGGCTTAGTGATGACAAGTGAGTTTCTAGGTAAGAAACTTGGAGGTTGCCATTCTTTGGTAGCTGCTCATCCTTCAGTAATCTGTAGTGAATGGGCGACCCCAAAGAACACTAGCCTCAAGCTAACGTTCCTCTTGTTTCACACCACACTTTGGCATGCAGCAGAATCCATGTAGCGTTATTCAGTGTGGTTTTGAGCTCTAGGAAGCATTCCAGGTCTCTTAGTACAGGCGGGTCTGTACCAGGATGAGAAAACTACAGGCAGGATTGCCTGTGTGTTTGGTGAGTTGTGAGCAGTGCACCACTGGGAACAGCTAGATGCCGAGTCATGGGAAGTGATTGGCTTCTTTTCTTAGATTCCAGAAGGTAGTAAATTGAAACAACTCAAGTATCTCCCTTCTAAAGCACCTTGGAAGTACAACGTAGAGAAAGAAACAGCAGAGACAAGGCTCTGTGGGCCGTTTTGTATATAAGGCTTGAAGGGAAACTTTATGTTCCTCATTGGGATTTAGAGAGTTGCGGGCTCAATTCTCCCTGAGAAACACTGTAGTTGCACATGTTCTCTTCATAGCAGAGTTGTCTTTGTGATGACAAGTGAGTTTCTAGGAAAGAAATATGGAGGTTGCCATTCTTTGGTAGCTGCTCATCCTTCCGTAATCTGTAGTGAATGGGCGACCCCAAAGAACACTCGCCTCAAGCTAACGTTCCTCTTGTATCATGCCGCAGGTTGCAGGCAGCAGAATCCATGTAGCGTTATTCATTGTGGTTCTTGAGCTCTAGGTAGCATTCCAGGTCTCTTAGGCCTGGCGGGTCAACACTAGGATAGGCAACGTATTAGAAGGACGGCCTGTGTGTTTGGGCCTTTGTGAGCAATGCAGCTTTTGGGAAGAGCTAGATGCCGAGTCACAGGCTGTGAAGGGCTTCTTTGCTTAAACATCTACATTTTTGCAAGTTGAAAGATCTCATGTATCTCCCTTCTAAAGCACCTTGAGGTACAAAGTAGAGAAAGAATCAGCAAGGTCAGTGCTCTGCTGGCCCCTTTGAAGATAAGTCTTGAGGGAAACTTCATTTTCCTCTTTGGGATTTAGAGAGTTGGGCGCTCAATTCTCCCTGAGAAACACTGTAGTTGCACGAGTTCCCGTCATAGCACAAATGCCTTTGTGACGACAAGTGAGTTTCTAGGAAAGAAACTCGGAGTTTGCCATTCTTTGCTGGTGCTCGTCCTTTGGTAATCTTCAGTGAATTGGTGACCCCGTTTGAGCACTAGCGTCAAGCTAACGTTCCTCTTGTATCATGCCACTTGTTGGCATGCAGCAGAATCCTTGTAGCCTTATTCAGTGTGGTTCTGGAGCTGTAGGAAGCATTCCAGGTCTCTTAGTACAGGCGGGTCTGTACTAGGATGAGAAAACTACAGGCAGGATGGCCTGTGTGTTTGGTGAGTTGTCAGCAGTGCACCACTGGGAACAGCTAGATGCCGAGTCATGGGAAGTGATTGGCTTCTTTTCTTACACTCCAGGAAGTAGTCAGTTGAAACAACTCAAGTATCTCCCTTCTAAAGCACCTTGGAAGTACAACGTAGAGAAAGAAAGAGCAGAGACAAGGCTCTGTGGGCCCTTTTGTATATAAGGCTTGAAGGGAAACTTTATGTTCCTCATAGGGATTTAGAGAGTTGCGGGCTCAATTCTCCCTGAGAAACACTGTAGTTGAACATGTTCTCTTCATAGCACAATTGGCTTAGTGATGACAAGTGAGTTTCTAGGAAAGAAATATGGAGGTTGCCATTCTTTGGTAGCTGCTCATCCTTCCGTAATCTGTAGTGAATGGGCGACCCCATTGAACACTAGCCTCAAGCTAACGTTCCTGTTGTATCATGCCGCAGGTTGCAGGCAGCAGAATCCATGTAGCGTTATTCATTGTGGTTCTGGAGCTCTAGGTAGCATTCCAGGTCTCTTAGTACTGGCGGGTCAACACTAGGATGAGCAATGTATTAGAAGGACAGCCTGTGTGTTTGGGCCTTGGTCAGCAATGCAGCTTTGGGAAGAGCTAGATGCCGAGTCAGAGGCTATGAAGGGCTTCTTTGGTTAAACCTCTACATTTTTCCAAGTTGAAAGAACTCATGTATCTCCCTTCTAAAGCACCTTGGAGGTACAAAGTAGAGAAAGAATCAGCAAGGTCAATGCTCTGCTGGCCCCTTTGAAGATAAGTCTTGAAGGGAAACTTCATTTTCCTCTTTGGGATTTAGAGAGTTGGGGGCTCAATTCTCCCTGAGAAACACTGTAGTTGCACGTGTTCCCTTCATAGCACAATTGCCTTTGTGACGACAAGTGAGTTTCTAGGAAAGAAACTCGGAGTTTGCCATTCTTTGCTGGTGCTCGTCCTTTGGTAATCTTCAGTGAATTGGTGACACCGTTTGAGCACTAGCCTCAAGCTAACGTTCCTCTTGTATCATGCCACTTGTTGCCATGCAGCACGATCCTTGTAGCCTTATTCAGTGTGTTCTGGAGCTCTAGGAAGCATTCCAGGTCTCTTAGTACTGGCGGATCTGCTCGACGATGAGAAACGTACAAGAAGGATGGCCTGTGTGTTTGGGAAGTTGTGAGCTGTGCACCCTTGGGAACAGCTAGATAACGAGACATGGGAGGTGAAGGGCTTTTTTGTGAAACCTGTAGAATGTGGCAACTTGAAACAACTCAAGTATCTCCCTTCGAAAGCACGTTGGAGGTACTAAATAGAGGAAGAAACATGAGAGTCAGGGCTCTGCGGGCCATTTTGAATATAAGGCTGAAGGGAAACTTTATATTCCTCATTGGCCTTTAGAGAGTTGTGGGCTCAGTTCTCCCTGAGAAACTCTTTACTTGCGCATGTTCTCTTCATAGCACAATTGGCTTAGTGATGACAAGTGAGTTTCTAGGAAAGAAACTTGGAGGTTGCCATTCTTTGGTAGCTGCTCATCCTTCAGTAATCTGTAGTGAATGGGCGACCCCAAAGAACACTAGCCTCAAGCTAACGTTCCTCTTGTTTCAAACCACACTTTGGCATGCAGCAGAATCCATGTAGCGTTATTCAGTGTGGTTTTGAGCTCTAAGAAGCATTCCAGGTCCCTTAGTACAGGCGGGTCTGTACCAGGATGAGAAAACTACAGGCAGGATTGCCTGTGTGTTTGGTGAGTTGTGAGCAGTGCACCACTGGGAACAGCTAGATGCCGAGTCATGGGAAGTGATTGGCTTCTTTTCTTAGATTCCAGAAGGTAGTAAATTGAAACAACTCAAGTATCTCCCTTCTAAAGCACCTTGGAAGTACAACGTAGAGAAAGAAACAGCAGAGACAAGGCTCTGTGGGCCGTTTTGTATATAAGGCTTGAAGGGAAACTTTATGTTCCTCATTGGGATTTAGAGAGTTGCGGGCTCAATTCTCCCTGAGAAACACTGTAGTTGCACATGTTCTCTTCATAGCAGAGTTGTCTTTGTGATGACAAGTGAGTTTCTAGGAAAGAAATATGGAGGTTGCCATTCTTTGGTAGCTGCTCATCCTTCCGTAATCTGTAGTGAATGGGCGACCCCAAAGAACACTCGCCTCAAGCTAACGTTCCTCTTGTATCATGCCGCAGGTTGCAGGCAGCAGAATCCATGTAGCGTTATTCATTGTGGTTCTTGAGCTCTAGGTAGCATTCCAGGTCTCTTAGGACTGGCGGGTCAACACTAGGATAGGCAACGTATTAGAAGGACGGCCTGTGTGTTTGGGCCTTTGTGAGGAATGCAGCTTTTGGGAAGAGCTAGATGCCGAGTCACAGGCTGTGAAGGGCTTCTTTGCTTAAACATCTACATTTTTGCAAGTTGAAAGAACTCATGTATCTCTCTTCTAAAGCACCTTGGAGGTACAAAGTAGAGAAAGAATCAGCAAGGTCAATGCTCTGCTGGTCCCTTTGAAGATAAGTCTTGAGGGAAACTTCATTTTCCTCTTTGGGATTTAGAGAGTTGGGGGCTCAATTCTCCCTGAGAAACACTGTAGTTGCACGAGTTCCCGTCATAGCACAAATGCCTTTGTGACGACAAGTGAGTTTCTAGGAAAGAAACTCGGAGTTTGCCATTCTTTGCTGGTGCTCGTCCTTTGGTAATCTTCAGTGAATTGGTGACCCCGTTTGAGCACTAGCGTCAAGCTAACGTTCCTCTTGTATCATGCCACTTGTTGCCATGCAGCACAATCCTTGTAGCCTTATTCAGTGTGGTTCTGGAGCTCTAGGAAGCATTTCAGGTCTCTTAGTACTGGCGGATCTGCTCGACGATGAGAAACGTACAAAAAGGATGGCCTGTGTGTTTGGGGAGTTGTGAGCAGTGCACCCTTGGGAACAGCTAGATGCCGAGACATGGGAGGTGAAGGGCTTTTTTGTGAAACCTGTAGAATGTGGCAACTTGAAACAACTCAAGTATCTCCCTTCGAAAGCACGTTGGAGGTACTAAATAGAGGAAGAAACATGAGAGTCAGGGCTCTGCGGGCCATTTTGAATATAAGGCTGAAGGGAAACTTTATATTCCTCATTGGCCTTTAGAGAGTTGTGGGCTCAGTTCTCCCTGAGAAACTCTTTACTTGCGCATGTTCTCTTCATAGCACAATTGGCTTAGTGATGACAAGTGAGTTTCTAGGAAAGAAACTTGGAGGTTGCCATTCTTTGGTAGCTGCTCATCCTTCAGTAATCTGTAGTGAATGGGCGACCCCAAAGAACACTAGCCTCAAGCTAACGTTCCTCTTGTTTCACACCACACTTTGGCATGCAGCAGAATCCATGTAGCGTTATTCAGTGTGGTTTTGAGCTCTAGGAAGCATTCCAGGTCTCTTAGTACAGGCGGGTCTGTACCAGGATGAGAAAACTACAGGCAGGATTGCCTGTGTGTTTGGTGAGTTGTGAGCAGTGCACCACTGGGAACAGCTAGATGCCGAGTCATGGGAAGTGATTGGCTTCTTTTCTTAGATTCCAGAAGGTAGTAAATTGAAACAACTCAAGTATCTCCCTTCTAAAGCACCTTGGAAGTACAACGTAGAGAAAGAAACAGCAGAGACAAGGCTCTGTGGGCCCTTTTGTATATAAGGCTTGAAGGGAAACTTTATGTTCCTCATTGGGATTTAGAGAGTTGCGGGCTCAATTCTCCCTGAGAAACACTGAAGTTGCACATGTTCTCTTCATAACAGAGTTGTCTTTGTGATGACAAGTGAGTTTCTAGGAAAGAAATATGGAGGTTGCCATTCTTTGGTAGCTGCTCATCCTTCCGTAATCTGTAGTGAATGGGCGACCCCAAAGAACACTCGCCTCAAGCTAACGTTCCTCTTGTATCATGCCGCAGGTTGCAGGCAGCAGAATCCATGTAGCGTTATTCATTGTGGTTCTTGAGCTCTAGGTAGCATTCCAGGTCTCTTAGGACTGGCGGGTCAACACTAGGATAGGCAACGTATTAGAAGGATGGCCTGTGTGTTTGGGGATTTGTGAGGAATGCAGCTTTTGGGAAGAGCTAGATGCCGAGTCACAGGCTGTGAAGGGCTTCTTTGCTTAAACATCTACATTTTTGCAAGTTGAAAGAACTCATGTATCTCTCTTCTAAAGCACCTTGGAGGTACAAAGTAGAGAAAGAATCAGCAAGGTCAATGCTCTGCTGGTCCCTTTGAAGATAAGTCTTGAGGGAAACTTCATTTTCCTCTTTGGGATTTAGAGAGTTGGGGGCTCAATTCTCCCTGAGAAACACTGTAGTTGCACGAGTTCCCGTCATAGCACAAATGCCTTTGTGACGACAAGTGAGTTTCTAGGAAAGAAACTCGGAGTTTGCCATTCTTTGCTGGTGCTCGTCCTTTGGTAATCTTCAGTGAATTGGTGACCCCGTTTGAGCACTAGCGTCAAGCTAACGTTCCTCTTGTATCATGCCACTTGTTGGCATGCAGCAGAATCCTTGTAGCCTTATTCAGTGTGGTTCTGGAGCTGTAGGAAGCATTCCAGGTCTCTTAGTACAGGCGGGTCTGTACTAGGATGAGAAAACTACAGGCAGGATGGCCTGTGTGTTTGGTGAGTTGTCAGCAGTGCACCACTGGGAACAGCTAGATGCCGAGTCATGGGAAGTGATTGGCTTCTTTTCTTACACTCCAGGAAGTAGTCAGTTGAAACAACTCAAGTATCTCCCTTCTAAAGCACCTTGGAAGTACAACGTAGAGAAAGAAAGAGCAGAGACAAGGCTCTGTGGGCCCTTTTGTATATAAGGCTTGAAGGGAAACTTTATGTTCCTCATAGGGATTTAGAGAGTTGCGGGCTCAATTCTCCCTGAGAAACACTGTAGTTGAACATGTTCTCTTCATAGCACAATTGGCTTAGTGATGACAAGTGAGTTTCTAGGAAAGAAATATGCAGGTTGCCATTCTTTGGTAGCTGCTCATCCTTCCGTAATCTGTAGTGAATGGGCGACCCCATTGAACACTAGCCTCAAGCTAACGTTCCTGTTGTATCATGCCGCAGGTTGCAGGCATCAGAATCCATGTAGTGTTATTCATTGTGGTTCTGGAGCTCTAGGTAGCATTCCAGGTCTCTTAGTACTGGCGGGTCAACACTAGGATGAGCAATGTATTAGAAGGACAGCCTGCGTCTTTGGGCCTTGGTCAGCAATGCAGCTTTGGGAAGAGCTAGATGCCGAGTCAGAGGCTATGAAGGGCTTCTGTGGTTAAACCTCTACATTTTTGCAAGTTGAAAGAACTCATGTATCTCCCTTCTAAAGCACCTTGGAGGTACCAAGTAGAGAAAGAATCAGCAAGGTCAATGCTCTGCTGGCCCCTTTGAAGATAAGTCTTGAAGCGAAACTTCATTTTCCTCTTTGGGATTTAGAGAGTTGGGGGCTCAATTCTCCCTGAGAAACACTGTAGTTGCACGTGTTCCCTTCATAGCACAATTGCCTTTGTGACGACAAGTGAGTTTCTAGGAAAGAAACTCGGAGTTTGCCATTCTTTGCTGGTGCTCGTCCTTTGGTAATCTTCAGTGAATTGGTGACCCCGTTTGAGCACTAGCCTCAAGCTAACGTTCCTCTTGTATCATGCCACTTGTTGCCATGCAGCACGATCCTTGTAGCCTTATTCAGTGTGGTTCTGGAGCTCTAGGAAGCATTCCAGGTCTCTTAGTACTGGCGGATCTGCTCGACGATGAGAAACGTACAAGAAGGATGGCCTGTGTGTTTGGGAAGTTGTGAGCTGTGCACCCTTGGGAACAGCTAGATAACGAGACATGGGAGGTGAAGGGCTTTTTTGTGAAACCTGTAGAATGTGGCAACTTGAAACAACTCAAGTATCTCCCTTCGAAAGCACGTTGGAGGTACTAAATAGAGGAAGAAACATGAGAGTCAGGGCTCTGCGGGCCATTTTGAATATAAGGCTGAAGGGAAACTTTATATTCCTCATTGGCCTTTAGAGAGTTGTGGGCTCAGTTCTCCCTGAGAAACTCTTTACTTGCGCATGTTCTCTTCATAGCACAATTGGCTTAGTGATGACAAGTGAGTTTCTAGGAAAGAAACTTGGAGGTTGCCATTCTTTGGTAGCTGCTCATCCTTCAGTAATCTGTAGTGAATGGGCGACCCCAAAGAACACTAGCCTCAAGCTAACGTTCCTCTTGTTTCACACCACACTTTGGCATGCAGCAGAATCCATGTAGCGTTATTCAGTGTGGTTTTGAGCTCTAAGAAGCATTCCAGGTCCCTTAGTACAGGCGGGTCTGTACCAGGATGAGAAAACTACAGGCAGGATTGCCTGTGTGTTTGGTGAGTTGTGAGCAGTGCACCACTGGGAACAGCTAGATGCCGAGTCATGGGAAGTGATTGGCTTCTTTTCTTAGATTCCAAAAGGTAGTAAATTGAAACAACTCAAGTATCTCCCTTCTAAAGCACCTTGGAAGTACAACGTAGAGAAAGAAACAGCAGAGACAAGGCTCTGTGGGCCGTTTTGTATATAAGGCTTGAAGGGAAACTTTATGTTCCTCATTGGGATTTAGAGAGTTGCGGGCTCAATTCTCCCTGAGAAACACTGTAGTTGCACATGTTCTCTTCATAGCAGAGTTGTCTTTGTGATGACAAGTGAGTTTTTAGGAAAGAAATATGGAGGTTGCCATTCTTTGGTAGCTGCTCATCCTTCCGTAATCTGTAGTGAATGGGCGACCCCAAAGAACACTCGCCTCAAGCTAACGTTCCTCTTGTATCATGCCGCAGGTTGCAGGCAGCAGAATCCATGTAGCGTTATTCATTGTGGTTCTTGAGCTCTAGGTAGCATTCCAGGTCTCTTAGGACTGGCGGGTCAACACTAGGATAGGCAACGTATTAGAAGGACGGCCTGTGTGTTTGGGCCTTTGTGAGGAATGCAGCTTTTGGGAAGAGCTAGATGCCGAGTCACAGGCTGTGAAGGGCTTCTTTGCTTAAACATCTACATTTTTGCAAGTTGAAAGAACTCATGTATCTCTCTTCTAAAGCACCTTGGAGGTACAAAGTAGAGAAAGAATCAGCAAGGTCAATGCTCTGCTGGTCCCTTTGAAGATAAGTCTTGAGGGAAACTTCATTTTCCTCTTTGGGATTTAGAGAGTTGGGGGCTCAATTCTCCCTGAGAAACACTGTAGTTGCACGAGTTCCCGTCATAGCACAAATGCCTTTGTGACGACAAGTGAGTTTCTAGGAAAGAAACTCGGAGTTTGCCATTCTTTGCTGGTGCTCGTCCTTTGGTAATCTTCAGTGAATTGGTGACCCCGTTTGAGCACTAGCGTCAAGCTAACGTTCCTCTTGTATCATGCCACTTGTTGCCATGCAGCACAATCCTTGTAGCCTTATTCAGTGTGGTTCTGGAGCTCTAGGAAGCATTCCAGGTCTCTTAGTACAGGCGGGTCTGTACTAGGATGAGAAAACTACAGGCAGGATGGCCTGTGTGTTTGGTGAGTTGTCAGCAGTGCACCACTGGGAACAGCTAGATGCCGAGTCATGGGAAGTGATTGGCTTCTTTTCTTACACTCCAGGAAGTAGTCAGTTGAAACAACTCAAGTATCTCCCTTCTAAAGCACCTTGGAAGTACAACGTAGAGAAAGAAACAGCAGAGACAAGGCTCTGTGGGCCCTTTTGTATATAAGGCTTGAAGGGAAACTTTATGTTCCTCATTGGGATTTAGAGAGTTGCGGGCTCAATTCTCCCTGAGAAACACTGTAGTTGCACATGTTCTCTTCATAGCAGAGTTGTCTTTGTGATGACAAGTGAGTTTCTAGGAAAGAAATATGGAGGTTGCCATTCTTTGGTAGCTGCTCATCCTTCCGTAATCTGTAGTGAATGGGCGACCCCAAAGAACACTCGCCTCAAGCTAACGTTCCTCTTGTATCATGCCACAGGTTGCAGGCAGCAGAATCCATGTAGCGTTATTCATTGTGGTTCTTGAGCTCTAGGTAGCATTCCAGGTCTCTTAGGACTGGCGGGTCAACAATAGGATAGGCAACGTATTAGAAGGATGGCCTGTGTGTTTGGGCCTTTGTGAGCAATGCAGCTTTTGGGAAGAGCTAGATGCCGAGTCACAGGCTGTGAAGGGCTTCTTTGCTTAAACATCTACATTTTTGCAAGTTGAAAGAACTCATGTATCTCCCTTCTAAAGCACCTTGGAGGTACAAAGTAGAGAAAGAATCAGCAAGGTCAATGCTCTGCTGGCCCCTTTGAAGATAAGTCTTGAGGGAAACTTCATTTTCCTCTTTGGGATTTAGAGAGTTGGGGGCTCAATTCTCCCTGAGAAACACTGTAGTTGCACGAGTTCCCATCATAGCACAAATGCCTTTGTGACGACAAGTGAGTTTCTAGGAAAGAAACTCGGAGTTTGCCATTCTTTGCTGGTGCTCGTCCTTTGGTAATCTTCAGTGAATTGGTGACCCCGTTTTAGCACTAGCGTCAAGCTAACGTTCCTCTTGTATCATGCCACTTGTTGGCATGCAGCAGAATCCTTGTAGCCTTATTCAGTGTGGTTCTGGAGCTCTAGGAAGCATTCCAGGTCTCTTAGTACAGGCGGGTCTGTACTAGGATGAGAAAACTACAGGCAGGATGGCCTGTGTGTTTGGTGAGTTGTCAGCAGTGCACCACTGGGAACAGCTAGATGCCGAGTCATGGGAAGTGATTGGCTTCTTTTCTTACACTCCAGGAAGTAGTCAGTTGAAACAACTCAAGTATCTCCCTTCTAAAGCACCTTGGAAGTACAACGTAGAGAAAGAAACAGCAGAGACAAGGCTCTGTGGGCCCTTTTGTATATAAGGCTTGAAGGGAAACTTTATGTTCCTCATTGGGATTTAGAGAGTTGCGGGCTCAATTCTCCCTGAGAAACACTGTAGTTGCACATGTTCTCTTCATAGCAGAGTTGTCTTTGTGATGACAAGTGAGTTTCTAGGAAAGAAATATGCAGGTTGCCATTCTTTGGTAGCTGCTCATCCTTCCGTAATCTGTAGTGAATGGGCGACCCCATTGAACACTAGCCTCAAGCTAACTTTCCTGTTGTATCATGCCACAGGTTGCAGGCAGCAGAATCCATGTAGCGTTATTCATTGTGGTTCTGGAGCTCTAGGTAGCATTCCAGGTCTCTTAGTACTGGCGGGTCAACAATAGGATGAGCAATGTATTAGAAGGACAGCCTGTGTGTTTGGGCCTTGGTCAGCAATGCAGCTTTGGGAAGAGCTAGATGCCGAGTCAGAGACTATGAAGGGCTTCTTTGGTTAAACCTTTACATTTTTGCAAGTTGAAAGAACTCATGTATCTCCCGTCTAAAGCACCTTGGAGGTACAAAGTAGAGAAAGGATCAGCAAGGTCAATGCTCTGCTGGCACCTTTGAAGATTAGTCTTGAAGGGAAACTTCATTTTCCTCTTTGGGATTTAGAGAGTTGGGGGCTCAATTCTCCCTGAGAAACACTGTAGTTGCACGTGTTCCCTTTATAGCATAATTGCCTTTGTGACGACAAGTGAGTTTCTAGGAAAGAAACTCGGAGTTTGCCATTCTTTGCTGGTGCTCGTCCTTTGGTAATCTTCAGTGAATTGGGGACCCCGTTTGAGCACTAGCCTCAAGCTAACGTTCCTCTTGTATCATGCCACTTGTTGCCATGCAGCACAATCCTTGTAGCCTTATTCAGTGTGGTTCTGGAGCTCTAGGAAGCATTCCAGGTCTCTTAGTACTGGCGGATCAGCTCGACGATGAGAAACGTACAAGAAGGATGGCCTGTGTGTTTGGGGAGTTGTGAGCAGTGCACCCTTGGGAACAGCTAGATGCCGAGACATGGGAGGTGAAGGGCTTTTTTGTGAAACCTGTAGAATGTGGCAACTTGAAACAACTCAAGTATCTCCCTACGAAAGCACGTTGGAGGTACTAAATAGAGGAAGAAACATGAGAGTCAGGGCTCTGCGGGCCATTTTGAATATAAGGCTGAAGGGAAACTTTATATTCCTCATTGGCCTTTAGAGAGTTGTGGGCTCAGTTCTCCCTGAGAAACTCTTTACTTGCGCATGTTCTCTTCATAGCACAATTGGCTTAGTGATGACAAGTGAGTTTCTAGGAAAGAAACTTGGAGGTTGCCATTCTTTGGTAGGTGCTCATCCTTCAGTAATCTGTAGTGAATGGGCGACCCCAAAGAACACTAGCCTCAAGCTAACGTTCCTCTTGTTTCACACCACACTTTGGCATGCAGCAGAATCCATGTAGCGTTATTCAGTGTGGTTTTGAGCTCTAGGAAGCATTCCAGGTCTCTTAGTACAGGCGGGTCTGTACCAGGATGAGAAAACTACAGGCAGCATTGCCTGTGTGTTTGGTGAGTTGTGAGAAGTGCACCACTGGGAACAGCTAGATGCCGAGTCATGGGAAGTGATTGGCTTCTTTTCTTAGATTCCAGAAGGTAGTAAATTGAAACAACTCAAGTATCTCCCTTCTAAAGCACCTTGGAAGTACAACGTTGAGACAGAAAGAGCAGAGACAAGGCTCTGTGGGCCCTTTTGTATATAAGGCTTGAATGGAAACTTTATGTTCCTCATTGGGATTTAGAGAGTTGCGGGCTCAATTCTCCCTGAGAAACACTGTAGTTGCACATGTTCTCTTCATAGCAGAGTTGTCTTTGTGATGACAAGTGAGTTTCTAGGAAAGAAATATGGAGGTTGCCATTCTTTGGTAGCTGCTCATCCTTCCGTAATCTGTAGTGAATGGGCGACCCCAAAGAACACTCGCCTCAAGCTAACGTTCCTCTTGTATCATGCCGCAGGTTGCAGGCAGCAGAATCCATGTAGCGTTATTCATTGTGGTTCTTGAGCTCTAGGTAGCATTCCAGGTCTCTTAGGACTGGCGGGTCAACACTAGGATAGGCAACGTATTAGAAGGATGGCCTGTGTGTTTGGGCCTTTGTGAGCAATGCAGCTTTTGGGAAGAGCTAGATGCCGAGTCACAGGCTGTGAAGGGCTTCTTTGCTTAAACATCTACATTTTTGCAAGTTGAAAGAACTCATGTATCTCCCTTCTAAAGCACCTTGGAGGTACAAAGTAGAGAAAGAATCAGCAAGGTCAATGCTCTGCTGGCCCCTTTGAAGATAAGTCTTGAGGGAAACTTCATTTTCCTCTTTGGGATTTAGAGAGTTGGGGGCTCAATTCTCCCTGAGAAACACTGTAGTTGCACGAGTTCCCGTCATAGCACAAATGCCTTTGTGACGACAAGTGAGTTTCTAGGAAAGAAACTCGGAGTTTGCCATTCTTTGCTGGTGCTCGTCCTTTGGTAATCTTCAGTGAATTGGTGACCCCGTTTGAGCACTAGCGTCAAGCTAACGTTCCTCTTGTATCATGCCACTTGTTGGCATGCAGCAGAATCCTTGTAGCCTTATTCAGTGTGGTTCTGGAGCTCTAGGAAGCATTCCAGGTCTCTTAGTACAGGCGGGTCTGTACTAGGATGAGAAAACTACAGGCAGGATGGCCTGTGTGTTTGGTGAGTTGTCAGCAGTGCACCACTGGGAACAGCTAGATGCCGAGTCATGGGAAGTGATTGGCTTCTTTTCTTACACTCCAGGAAGTAGTCAGTTGAAACAACTCAAGTATCTCCCTTCTAAAGCACCTTGGAAGTACAACGTAGAGAAAGAAACAGCAGAGACAAGGCTCTGTGGGCCCTTTTGTATATAAGGCTTGAAGGGAAACTTTATGTTCCTCATTGGGATTTAGAGAGTTGCGGGCTCAATTCTCCCTGAGAAACACTGTAGTTGCACATGTTCTCTTCATAGCAGAGTTGTCTTTGTGATGACAAGTGAGTTTCTAGGAAAGAAATATGCAGGTTGCCATTCTTTGGTAGCTGCTCATCCTTCCGTAATCTGTAGTGAATGGGCGACCCCATTGAACACTAGCCTCAAGCTAACTTTCCTGTTGTATCATGCCACAGGTTGCAGGCAGCAGAATCCATGTAGCGTTATTCATTGTGGTTCTGGAGCTCTAGGTAGCATTCCAGGTCTCTTAGTACTGGCGGGTCAACACTAGGATGAGCAATGTATTAGAAGGACAGCCTGTGTGTTTGGGCCTTGGTCAGCAATGCAGCTTTGGGAAGAGCTAGATGCCGAGTCAGAGACTATGAAGGGCTTCTTTGGTTAAACCTCTACATTTTTGCAAGTTGAAAGAACTCATGTATCTCCCTTCTAAAGCACCTTGGAGGTACAAAGTAGAGAAAGAATCAGCAAGGTCAATGCTCTGCTGGCCCCTTTGAAGATTAGTCTTGAAGGGAAACTTCATTTTCCTCTTTGGGATTTAGAGAGTTGGGGGCTCAATTCTCCCTGAGAAACACTGTAGTTGCACGTGTTCCCTTTATAGCACAATTGCCTTTGTGACGACAAGTGAGTTTCTAGGAAAGAAACTCGGAGTTTGCCATTCTTTGCTGGTGCTCGTCCTTTGGTAATCTTCAGTGAATTGGTGACCCCGTTTGAGCACTAGCCTCAAGCTAACGTTCCTCTTGTATCATGCCACTTGTTGCCATGCAGCACAATCCTTGTAGCCTTATTCAGTGTGGTTCTGGAGCTCTAGGAAGCATTCCAGGTCTCTTAGTACTGGCGGATCAGCTCGACGATGAGAAACGTACAAGAAGGATGGCCTGTGTGTTTGGGGAGTTGTGAGCAGTGCACCCTTGGGAACAGCTAGATGCCGAGACATGGGAGGTGAAGGGCTTTTTTGTGAAACCTGTAGAATGTGGCAACTTGAAACAACTCAAGTATCTCCCTACGAAAGCACGTTGGAGGTACTAAATAGAGGAAGAAACATGAGAGTCAGGGCTCTGCGGGCCATTTTGAATATAAGGCTGAAGGGAAACTTTATATTCCTCATTGGCCTTTAGAGAGTTGTGGGCTCAGTTCTCCCTGAGAAACTCTTTACTTGCGCATGTTCTCTTCATAGCACAATTGGCTTAGTGATGACAAGTGAGTTTCTAGGAAAGAAACTTGGAGGTTGCCATTCTTTGGTAGGTGCTCATCCTTCAGTAATCTGTAGTGAATGGGCGACCCCAAAGAACACTAGCCTCAAGCTAACGTTCCTCTTGTTTCACACCACACTTTGGCATGCAGCAGAATCCATGTAGCGTTATTCAGTGTGGTTTTGAGCTCTAGGAAGCATTCCAGGTCTCTTAGTACAGGCGGGTCTGTACCAGGATGAGAAAACTGCAGGCAGGATTGCCTGTGTGTTTGGTGAGTTGTGAGCAGTGCACCACTGGGAACAGCTAGATGCCGAGTCATGGGAAGTGATTGGCTTCTTTTCTTAGATTCCAGAAGGTAGTAAATTGAAACAACTCAAGTATCTCCCTTCTAAAGCACCTTGGAAGTACAACGTTGAGACAGAAAGAGCAGAGACAAGGCTCTGTGGGCCCTTTTGTATATAAGGCTTGAATGGAAACTTTATGTTCCTCATTGGGATTTAGAGAGTTGCGGGCTCAATTCTCCCTGAGAAACACTGTAGTTGCACATGTTCTCTTCATAGCAGAGTTGTCTTTGTGATGACAAGTGAGTTTCTAGGAAAGAAATATGGAGGTTGCCATTCTTTGGTAGCTGCTCATCCTTCCGTAATCTGTAGTGAATGGGCGACCCCAAAGAACACTAGCCTCAAGCTAACTTTCCTGTTGTATCATGCCGCAGCTTGCAGGCAGCAGAATCCATGTAGCGTTATTCATTGTGGTTCTGGGGCTCCTGGTAGCATTCCAGGTCTCTTAGTACTGGCGGGTCAACACTAGGATGAGCAATGTATTAGAAGGACAGCCTGTGTGTTTGGGCCTTGGTCAGCAATGCAGCTTTGGGAAGAGCTAGATGCCGAGTCAGAGGCTATGAAGGGCTTCTTTGGTTAAACCTCTACATTTTTGCAAGTTGAAAGAACTCATGTATCTCCCTTCTAAAGCACCTTGGAGGTACAAAGTAGAGAAAGAATCAGCAAGGTCAATGCTCTGCTGGCCCCTTTGAAGATAAGTCTTGAAGGGAAACTTCATTTTCCTCTTTGGGATTTAGAGAGTTGGGGGCTCAATTCTCCCTGAGAAACACTGTAGTTGCACGTGTCCCCTTCATAGCACGATTGCCTTTGTGACGACAAGTGAGTTTCTAGGAAAGAAACTCGGAGTTTGCCATTCTTTGCTGGTGCTCGTCCTTTGGTAATCTTCAGTGAATTGGTGACCCCGTTTGAGCACTAGCCTCAAGCTAACGTTCCTCTTGTATCATGCCACTTGTTGCCATGCAGCACAATCCTTGTAGCCTTATTCAGTGTGGTTCTGGAGCTCTAGGAAGCATTCCAGGTCTCTTAGTACTGGCGGATCTGTACCAGGATGAGAAAACTACAGGCAGCATTGCCTGTGTGTTTGGTGAGTTGTGAGCAGTGCACCACTGGGAACAGCTAGATGCCGAGTCATGGGAAGTGATTGGCTTCTTTTCTTAGATTCCAGAAGGTAGTAAATTGAAACAACTCAAGTATCTCCCTTCTAAAGCACCTTGGAAGTACAACGTAGAGAAAGAAACAGCAGAGACAAGGCTCTGTGGGCCCTTTTGTATATAAGGCTTGAAGGGAAACTTTATGTTCCTCATTGGGATTTAGAGAGTTGCGGGCTCAATTCTTCCTGAGAAACACTGTAGTTGCACATGTTCTCTTCATAGCAGAGTTGTCTTTGTGATGACAAGTGAGTTTCTAGGAAAGAAATATGGAGGTTGCCATTCTTTGGTAGCTGCTCATCCTTCCGTAATCTGTAGTGAATGGGCGACCCCAAAGAACACTCGCCTCAAGCTAACGTTCCTCTTGTATCATGCCGCAGGTTGCAGGCAGCAGAATCCATGTAGCGTTATTCATTGTGGTTCTGGAGCTCTAGGTAGCATTCCAGGTCTCTTAGTACTGGCGGGTCAACACTAGGATGAGCAATGTATTAGAAGGACAGCCTGTGTGTTTGGGCCTTGGTCAGCAATGCAGCTTTGGGAAGAGCTAGATGCCGAGTCAGAGGCTATGAAGGGCTTCTTTGGTTAAACCTCTACATTTTTGCAAGTTGAAAGAACTCATGTATCTCCCTTCTAAAGCACCTTGGAGGTACCAAGTAGAGAAAGAATCAGCAAGGTCAATGCTCTGCTGGCCCCTTTGAAGATAAGTCTTGAAGGGAAACTTCATTTTCCTCTTTGGGATTTAGAGAGTTGGGGGCTCAATTCTCCCTGAGAAACACTGTAGTTGCACGTGTTCCCTTCATAGCACAATTGCCTTTGTGACGACAAGTTAGTTTCTAGGAAAGAAACTCGGAGTTTGCCATTCTTTGCTGGTGCTCGTCCTTTGGTAATCTTCAGTGAATTGGGGACCCCGTTTGAGCACTAGCCTCAAGCTAACGTTCCTCTTGTATCATGCCACTTGTTGCCATGCAGCACAATCCTTGTAGCCTTATTCAGTGTGGTTCTGGAGCTCTAGGAAGCATTCCAGGTCTCTTAGTACTGGCGGATCAGCTCGACGATGAGAAACGTACAAGAAGGATGGCCTGTGTGTTTGGGGAGTTGTGAGCAGTGCACCCTTGGGAACAGCTAGATGCCGAGACATGGGAGGTGAAGGGCTTTTTTGTGAAACCTGTAGAATGTGGCAACTTGAAACAACTCAAGTATCTCCCTACGAAAGCACGTTGGAGGTACTAAATAGAGGAAGAAACATGAGAGTCAGGGCTCTGCGGGCCATTTTGAATATAAGGCTGAAGGGAAACTTTATATTCCTCATTGGCCTTTAGAGAGTTGTGGGCTCAGTTCTCCCTGAGAAACTCTTTACTTGCGCATGTTCTCTTCATAGCACAATTGGCTTAGTGATGACAAGTGAGTTTCTAGGAAAGAAACTTGGAGGTTGCCATTCTTTGGTAGGTGCTCATCCTTCAGTAATCTGTAGTGAATGGGCGACCCCAAAGAACACTAGCCTCAAGCTAACGTTCCTCTTGTTTCACACCACACTTTGGCATGCAGCAGAATCCATGTAGCGTTATTCAGTGTGGTTTTGAGCTCTAGGAAGCATTCCAGGTCTCTTAGTACAGGCGGGTCTGTACCAGGATGAGAAAACTACAGGCAGCATTGCCTGTGTGTTTGGTGAGTTGTGAGAAGTGCACCACTGGGAACAGCTAGATGCCGAGTCATGGGAAGTGATTGGCTTCTTTTCTTAGATTCCAGAAGGTAGTAAATTGAAACAACTCAAGTATCTCCCTTCTAAAGCACCTTGGAAGTACAACGTTGAGACAGAAAGAGCAGAGACAAGGCTCTGTGGGCCCTTTTGTATATAAGGCTTGAATGGAAACTTTATGTTCCTCATTGGGATTTAGAGAGTTGCGGGCTCAATTCTCCCTGAGAAACACTGTAGTTGCACATGTTCTCTTCATAGCAGAGTTGTCTTTGTGATGACAAGTGAGTTTCTAGGAAAGAAATATGGAGGTTGCCATTCTTTGGTAGCTGCTCATCCTTCCGTAATCTGTAGTGAATGGGCGACCCCAAAGAACACTCGCCTCAAGCTAACGTTCCTCTTGTATCATGCCGCAGGTTGCAGGCAGCAGAATCCATGTAGCGTTATTCATTGTGGTTCTTGAGCTCTAGGTAGCATTCCAGGTCTCTTAGGACTGGCGGGTCAACACTAGGATAGGCAACGTATTAGAAGGATGGCCTGTGTGTTTGGGCCTTTGTGAGCAATGCAGCTTTTGGGAAGAGCTAGATGCCGAGTCACAGGCTGTGAAGGGCTTCTTTGCTTAAACATCTACATTTTTGCAAGTTGAAAGAACTCATGTATCTCCCTTCTAAAGCACCTTGGAGGTACAAAGTAGAGAAAGAATCAGCAAGGTCAATGCTCTGCTGGCCCCTTTGAAGATAAGTCTTGAGGGAAACTTCATTTTCCTCTTTGGGATTTAGAGAGTTGGGGGCTCAATTCTCCCTGAGAAACACTGTAGTTGCACGAGTTCCCGTCATAGCACAAATGCCTTTGTGACGACAAGTGAGTTTCTAGGAAAGAAACTCGGAGTTTGCCATTCTTTGCTGGTGCTCGTCCTTTGGTAATCTTCAGTGAATTGGTGACCCCGTTTGAGCACTAGCGTCAAGCTAACGTTCCTCTTGTATCATGCCACTTGTTGGCATGCAGCAGAATCCTTGTAGCCTTATTCAGTGTGGTTCTGGAGCTCTAGGAAGCATTCCAGGTCTCTTAGTACAGGCGGGTCTGTACTAGGATGAGAAAACTACAGGCAGGATGGCCTGTGTGTTTGGTGAGTTGTCAGCAGTGCACCACTGGGAACAGCTAGATGCCGAGTCATGGGAAGTGATTGGCTTCTTTTCTTACACTCCAGGAAGTAGTCAGTTGAAACAACTCAAGTATCTCCCTTCTAAAGCACCTTGGAAGTACAACGTAGAGAAAGAAACAGCAGAGACAAGGCTCTGTGGGCCCTTTTGTATATAAGGCTTGAAGGGAAACTTTATGTTCCTCATTGGGATTTAGAGAGTTGCGGGCTCAATTCTCCCTGAGAAACACTGTAGTTGCACATGTTCTCTTCATAGCAGAGTTGTCTTTGTGATGACAAGTGAGTTTCTAGGAAAGAAATATGCAGGTTGCCATTCTTTGGTAGCTGCTCATCCTTCCGTAATCTGTAGTGAATGGGCGACCCCATTGAACACTAGCCTCAAGCTAACTTTCCTGTTGTATCATGCCACAGGTTGCAGGCAGCAGAATCCATGTAGCGTTATTCATTGTGGTTCTGGAGCTCTAGGTAGCATTCCAGGTCTCTTAGTACTGGCGGGTCAACACTAGGATGAGCAATGTATTAGAAGGACAGCCTGTGTGTTTGGGCCTTGGTCAGCAATGCAGCTTTGGGAAGAGCTAGATGCCGAGTCAGAGACTATGAAGGGCTTCTTTGGTTAAACCTCTACATTTTTGCAAGTTGAAAGAACTCATGTATCTCCCTTCTAAAGCACCTTGGAGGTACAAAGTAGAGAAAGAATCAGCAAGGTCAATGCTCTGCTGGCCCCTTTGAAGATTAGTCTTGAAGGGAAACTTCATTTTCCTCTTTGGGATTTAGAGAGTTGGGGGCTCAATTCTCCCTGAGAAACACTGTAGTTGCACGTGTTCCCTTTATAGCACAATTGCCTTTGTGACGACAAGTGAGTTTCTAGGAAAGAAACTCGGAGTTTGCCATTCTTTGCTGGTGCTCGTCCTTTGGTAATCTTCAGTGAATTGGTGACCCCGTTTGAGCACTAGCCTCAAGCTAACGTTCCTCTTGTATCATGCCACTTGTTGCCATGCAGCACAATCCTTGTAGCCTTATTCAGTGTGGTTCTGGAGCTCTAGGAAGCATTCCAGGTCTCTTAGTACTGGCGGATCAGCTCGACGATGAGAAACGTACAAGAAGGATGGCCTGTGTGTTTGGGGAGTTGTGAGCAGTGCACCCTTGGGAACAGCTAGATGCCGAGACATGGGAGGTGAAGGGCTTTTTTGTGAAACCTGTAGAATGTGGCAACTTGAAACAACTCAAGTATCTCCCTACGAAAGCACGTTGGAGGTACTAAATAGAGGAAGAAACATGAGAGTCAGGGCTCTGCGGGCCATTTTGAATATAAGGCTGAAGGGAAACTTTATATTCCTCATTGGCCTTTAGAGAGTTGTGGGCTCAGTTCTCCCTGAGAAACTCTTTACTTGCGCATGTTCTCTTCATAGCACAATTGGCTTAGTGATGACAAGTGAGTTTCTAGGAAAGAAACTTGGAGGTTGCCATTCTTTGGTAGGTGCTCATCCTTCAGTAATCTGTAGTGAATGGGCGACCCCAAAGAACACTAGCCTCAAGCTAACGTTCCTCTTGTTTCACACCACACTTTGGCATGCAGCAGAATCCATGTAGCGTTATTCAGTGTGGTTTTGAGCTCTAGGAAGCATTCCAGGTCTCTTAGTACAGGCAGGTCTGTACCAGGATGAGAAAACTACAGGCAACATTGCCTGTGTGTTTGGTGAGTTGTGAGAAGTGCACCACTGGGAACAGCTAGATGCCGAGTCATGGGAAGTGATTGGCTTCTTTTCTTAGATTCCAGAAGGTAGTAAATTGAAACAACTCAAGTATCTCCCTTCTAAAGCACCTTGGAAGTACAACGTTGAGACAGAAAGAGCAGAGACAAGGCTCTGTGGGCCCTTTTGTATATAAGGCTTGAATGGAAACTTTATGTTCCTCATTGGGATTTAGAGAGTTGCGGGCTCAATTCTCCCTGAGAAACACTGTAGTTGCACATGTTCTCTTCATAGCAGAGTTGTCTTTGTGATGACAAGTGAGTTTCTAGGAAAGAAATATGGAGGTTGCCATTCTTTGGTAGCTGCTCATCCTTCCGTAATCTGTAGTGAATGGGCGACCCCAAAGAACACTAGCCTCAAGCTAACTTTCCTGTTGTATCATGCCGCAGCTTGCAGGCAGCAGAATCCATGTAGCGTTATTCATTGTGGTTCTGGGGCTCCTGGTAGCATTCCAGGTCTCTTAGTACTGGCGGGTCAACACTAGGATGAGCAATGTATTAGAAGGACAGCCTGTGTGTTTGGGCCTTGGTCAGCAATGCAGCTTTGGGAAGAGCTAGATGCCGAGTCAGAGGCTATGAAGGGCTTCTTTGGTTAAACCTCTACATTTTTGCAAGTTGAAAGAACTCATGTATCTCCCTTCTAAAGCACCTTGGAGGTACAAAGTAGAGAAAGAATCAGCAAGGTCAATGCTCTGCTGGCCCCTTTGAAGATAAGTCTTGAAGGGAAACTTCATTTTCCTCTTTGGGATTTAGAGAGTTGGGGGCTCAATTCTCCCTGAGAAACACTGTAGTTGCACGTGTCCCCTTCATAGCACGATTGCCTTTGTGACGACAAGTGAGTTTCTAGGAAAGAAACTCGGAGTTTGCCATTCTTTGCTGGTGCTCGTCCTTTGGTAATCTTCAGTGAATTGGTGACCCCGTTTGAGCACTAGCCTCAAGCTAACGTTCCTCTTGTATCATGCCACTTGTTGCCATGCAGCACAATCCTTGTAGCCTTATTCAGTGTGGTTCTGGAGCTCTAGGAAGCATTCCAGGTCTCTTAGTACTGGCGGATCTGTACCAGGATGAGAAAACTACAGGCAGCATTGCCTGTGTGTTTGGTGAGTTGTGAGCAGTGCACCACTGGGAACAGCTAGATGCCGAGTCATGGGAAGTGATTGGCTTCTTTTCTTAGATTCCAGAAGGTAGTAAATTGAAACAACTCAAGTATCTCCCTTCTAAAGCACCTTGGAAGTACAACGTAGAGAAAGAAACAGCAGAGACAAGGCTCTGTGGGCCCTTTTGTATATAAGGCTTGAAGGGAAACTTTATGTTCCTCATTGGGATTTAGAGAGTTGCGGGCTCAATTCTTCCTGAGAAACACTGTAGTTGCACATGTTCTCTTCATAGCAGAGTTGTCTTTGTGATGACAAGTGAGTTTCTAGGAAAGAAATATGGAGGTTGCCATTCTTTGGTAGCTGCTCATCCTTCCGTAATCTGTAGTGAATGGGCGACCCCAAAGAACACTCGCCTCAAGCTAACGTTCCTCTTGTATCATGCCGCAGGTTGCAGGCAGCAGAATCCATGTAGCGTTATTCATTGTGGTTCTTGAGCTCTAGGTAGCATTCCAGGTCTCTTAGGACTGGCGGATCAACACTAGGATAGGCAACGTATTAGAAGGACGGCCTGTGTGTTTGGGCCTTTGTGAGCAATGCAGCTTTTGGGAAGAGCTAGATGCCGAGTCACAGGCTGTGAAGGGCTTCTTTGCTTAAACATCTACATTTTTGCAAGTTGAAAGAACTCATGTATCTCCCTTCTAAAGCACCTTGGAGGTACAAAGTAGAGAAAGAATCAGCAAGGTCAATGCTCTGCTGGCCCCTTTGAAGATAAGTCTTGAGGGAAACTTCATTTTCCTCTTTGGGATTTAGAGAGTTGGGGGCTCAATTCTCCCTGAGAAACACTGTAGTTGCACGAGTTCCCGTCATAGCACAAATGCCTTTGTGACGACAAGTGAATTTCTAGGAAAGAAACTCGGAGTTTGCCATTCTTTGCTGGTGCTCGTCCTTTGGTAATCTTCAGTGAATTGGTGACCCCGTTTGAGCACTAGCCTCAAGCTAACGTTCCTCTTGTATCATGCCACTTGTTGGCATGCAGCACAATCCTTGTAGCCTTATTCAGTGTGGTTCTGGAGCTCTAGGAAGCATTCCAGGTCTCTTAGTACAGGCGGGTCTGTACTAGAAAGAGAAAACTACAGGCAGGATGGCCTGTGTTTTTGGTGAGTTGTCAGCAGTGCACCACTGGGAACAGCTAGATGCCGAGTCATGGGAAGTGATTGCCTTCTTTTCTTACACTCCAGAAAGTAGTCAGTTGAAACAACTCAAGTATCTCCCTTCCAAAGCACCTTGGAAGTACAACGTAGAGAAAGAAAGAGCAGAGACAAGGCTCTGTGGGCCCTTTTGTATATAAGGCTTGAAGGGAAACTTTATGTTCCTCATAGGGATTTAGATAGTTGCGGGCTCAATTCTCCCTGAGAAATACTGTAGTTGAACATGTTCTCTTCATAGCACAGTTGCCTTTGTGATGACAAGTGAGTTTCTAGGAAAGAAATATGCAGGTTGCCATTCTTTGGTAGCTGCTCATCTTTCCGTAATCTGTAGTTAATGGGCGACCCCATTGACACTAGCCTCAAGCTAACTTTCCTGTTGTATCATGCCGCAGGTTGCAGGCAGCAGAATCCATGTAGCGTTATTCATTGTGGTTCTGGAGCTCTAGGTAGCATTCCAGGTCTCTTAGTACTGGCGGGTCAACACTAGGATGAGCAATGTATTAGAAGGACAGCCTGTGTGTTTGGGCCTTGGTCAGCAATGCATCTTTGGGAAGAGCTAGATGCCGAGTCAGAGGCTATGAAGGGCTTCTTTGGTTAAACCTCTACATTTTTGCAAGTTGAAAGAACTCATGTATCTCCCTTCTAAAGCACCTTGGAGGTACCAAGTAGAGAAAGAATCAGCAAGGTCAATGCTCTGCTGGCCCCTTTGAAGATAAGTCTTGAAGGGAAACTTCATTTTCCTCTTTGGGATTTAGAGAGTTGGGGGCTCAATTCTCCCTGAGAAACACTGTAGTTGCAAGTGTTCCCTTCATAGCACAATTGCCTTTGTGACGACAAGTGAGTTTCTAGGAAAGAAACTCGGAGTTTGCCATTCTTTGCTGGTGCTCGTCCTTTGGTAATCTTCAGTGAATTGGTGACCCCGTTTGAGCACTAGCCTCAAGCTAATGTTCCTCTTGTATCATGCCACTTGTTGCCATGCAGCACAATCCTTGTAGCCTTATTCAGTGTGGTTCTGGAGCTCTAGGAAGCATTCCAGGTCTCTTAGTACTGGCGGATCTGCTCGACGATGAGAAACGTACAAGAAGGATGGCCTGTGTGTTTGGGGAGTTGTGAGCAGTGCACCCTTGGGAACAGCTAGATGCCGAGACATGGGAGGTGAAGGGCTTTTTTGTGAAACCTGTAGAATGTGGCAACTTGAAACAACTCAAGTATCTCCCTTCGAAAGCACGTTGGAGGTACTAAATAGAGGAAGAAACATGAGAGTCAGGGCTCTGCGGGCCATTTTGAATATAAGGCTGAAGGGAAACTTTATATTCCTCATTGGCCTTTAGAGAGTTGTGGGCTCAGTTCTCCCTGAGAAACTCTTTACTTGCGCATGTTCTCTTCATAGCACAATTGGCTTAGTGATGACAAGTGAGTTTCTAGGAAAGAAACTTGGAGGTTGCCATTCTTTGGTAGGTGCTCATCCTTCAGTAATCTGTAGTGAATGGGCGACCCCAAAGAACACTAGCCTCAAGCTAACGTTCCTCTTGTTTCACACCACACTTTGGCATGCAGCAGAATCCATGTAGCGTTATTCAGTGTGGTTTTGAGCTCTAGGAAGCATTCCAGGTCTCTTAGTACAGGCGGGTCTGTACCAGGATGAGAAAACTACAGGCAGCATTGCCTGTGTGTTTGGTGAGTTGTGAGAAGTGCACCACTGGGAACAGCTAGATGCCGAGTCATGGGAAGTGATTGGCTTCTTTCTTAGATTCCAGAAGGTAGTAAATTGAAACAACTCAAGTATCTCCCTTCTAAAGCACCTTGGAAGTACAACGTTGAGACAGAAAGAGCAGAGACAAGGCTCTGTGGGCCCTTTTGTATATAAGGCTTGAATGGAAACTTTATGTTCCTCATTGGGATTTAGAGAGTTGCGGGCTCAATTCTCCCTGAGAAACACTGTAGTTGCACATGTTTTCTTCATAGCAGAGTTGTCTTTGTGATGACAAGTGAGTTTCTAGGAAAGACATATGGAGGTTGCCATTCTTTGGTAGCTGCTCATCCTTCCGTAATCTGTAGTGAATGGGCGACCCCAAAGAACACTCGCCTCAAGCTAACGTTCCTCTTGTATCATGCCGCAGGTTGCAGGCAGCAGAATCCATGTAGCGTTATTCATTGTGGTTCTTGAGCTCTAGGTAGCATTCCAGGTCTCTTAGGACTGGCGGGTCAACACTAGGATAGGCAACGTATTAGAAGGACGGCCTGTGTGTTTGGGCCTTTGTGAGCAATGCAGCTTTTGGGAAGAGCTAGATGCCGAGTCACAGGCTGTGAAGGGCTTCTTTGCTTAAACATCTACATTTTTGCAAGTTGAAAGAACTCATGTATCTCCCTTCTAAAGCACCTTGGAGGTACAAAGTAGAGAAAGAATCAGCAAGGTCAATGCTCTGCTGGCCCCTTTGAAGATAAGTCTTGAGGGAAACTTCATTTTCCTCTTTGGGATTTAGAGAGTTGGGGGCTCAATTCTCCCTGAGAAACACTGTAGTTGCACGAGTTCCCATCATAGCACAAATGCCTTTGTGACGACAAGTGAGTTTCTAGGAAAGAAACTCGGAGTTTGCCATTCTTTGCTGGTGCTCGTCCTTTGGTAATCTTCAGTGAATTGGTGACCCCGTTTGAGCACTAGCGTCAAGCTAACGTTCCTCTTGTATCATGCCACTTGTTGGCATGCAGCAGAATCCTTGTAGCCTTATTCAGTGTGGTTCTGGAGCTCTAGGAAGCATTCCAGGTCTCTTAGTACAGGCGGGTCTGTACTAGGATGAGAAAACTACAGGCAGGATGGCCTGTGTGTTTGGTGAGTTGTCAGCAGTGCACCACTGGGAACAGCTAGATGCCGAGTCATGGGAAGTGATTGGCTTCTTTTCTTACACTCCAGGAAGTAGTCAGTTGAAACAACTCAAGTATCTCCCTTCTAAAGCACCTTGGAAGTACAACGTAGAGAAAGAAACAGCAGAGACAAGGCTCTGTGGGCCCTTTTGTATATAAGGCTTGAAGGGAAACTTTATGTTCCTCATTGGGATTTAGAGAGTTGCGGGCTCAATTCTCCCTGAGAAACACTGTAGTTGCACATGTTCTCTTCATAGCAGAGTTGTCTTTGTGATGACAAGTGAGTTTCTAGGAAAGAAATATGCAGGTTGCCATTCTTTGGTAGCTGCTCATCCTTCCGTAATCTGTAGTGAATGGGCGACCCCATTGAACACTAGCCTCAAGCTAACTTTCCTGTTGTATCATGCCGCAGGTTGCAGGCAGCAGAATCCATGTAACTTTATTCATTGTGGTTCTGGAGCTCTAGGTAGCATTCCAGGTCTCTTAGTACTGGCGGGTCAACACTAGGATGAGCAATGTATTATAAAGACAGCCTGTGTGTTTGGGCCTTGGTCAGCAATGCAGCTTTGGGAAGAGCTAGATGCCGAGTCAGAGGCTATGAAGGGCTTCTTTGGTTAAACCTCTACATTTTTGCAAGTTGAAAGAACTCATGTGTCTCCCTTCTAAAGCACCTTGGAGGTACCAAGTAGAGAAAGAATCAGCAAGGTCAATGCTCTGCTGGCCCCTTTGAAGATAAGTCTTGAAGGGAAACTTCATTTTCCTCTTTGGGATTTAGAGAGTTGGGGGCTCAATTCTCCCTGAGAAACACTGTAGTTGCACGTGTTCCCTTCATAGCACAATTGCCTTTGTGACGACAAGTGAGTTTCTAGGAAAGAAACTCGGAGTTTGCCATTCTTTGCTGGTGCTCGTCCTTTGGTAATCTTCAGTGAATTGGTGACCCCGTTTGAGCACTAGCCTCAAGCTAACGTTCCTCTTGTATCATGCCACTTGTTGCCATGCAGCACAATCCTTGTAGCCTTATTCAGTGTGGTTCTGGAGCTCTAGGAAGCATTCCAGGTCTCTTAGTACTGGCGGATCTGCTCGACGATGAGAAACGTACAAGAAGGATGGCCTGTGTGTTTGGGGAGTTGTGAGCAGTGCACCCTTGGGAACAGCTAGATGCCGAGACATGGGATGTGAAGGGCTTTTTTGTGAAACCTGTAGAATGTGGCAACTTGAAACAACTCAAGTATCTCCCTTCAAAAGCACGTTGGAGGTACTAAATAGAGGAAGAAACATGAGAGTCAGGGCTCTGCGGGCCATTTTGAATATAAGGCTGAAGGGAAACTTTATATTCCTCATTGGCCTTTAGAGAGTTGTGGGCTCAGTTCTCCCTGAGAAACTCTTTACTTGCGCATGTTCTCTTCATAGCACAATTGGCTTAGTGATGACAAGTGAGTTTCTAGGAAAGAAACTTGGAGGTTGCCATTCTTTGGTAGCTGCTCATCCTTCAGTAATCTGTAGTGAATGGGCGACCCCAAAGAACACTAGCCTCAAGCTAACGTTCCTCTTGTTTCACACCACACTTTGGCATGCAGCAGAATCCATGTAGCGTTATTTAGTGTGGTTTTGAGCTCTAGGAAGCATTCCAGGTCTCTTAGTACAGGCGGGTCTGTACCAGGATGAGAAAACTACAGGCAGGATTGCCTGTGTGTTTGGTGAGTTGTGAGCAGTGCACCACTGGGAACAGCTAGATGCCGAGTCATGGGAAGTGATTGGCTTCTTTTCTTAAATTCCAGAAGGTAGTAAATTGAAACAACTCAAGTATCTCCCTTCTAAAGCACCTTGGAAGTACAACGTAGAGAAAGAAAGAGCAGAGACAAGGCTCTGTGGGCCCTTTTGTATATAAGGCTTGAAGGGAAACTTTATGTTCCTCATTGGGATTTAGAGAGTTGCGGGCTCAATTCTCCCTGAGAAACACTGTAGTTGCACATGTTCTCTTCATAGCAGAGTTGTCTTTGTGATGACAAGTGAGTTTCTAGGAAAGAAATATGGAGGTTGCCATTCTTTGGTAGCTGCTCATCCTTCCGTAATCTGTAGTGAATGGGCGACCCCAAAGAACACTCGCCTCAAGCTAACGTTCCTCTTGTATCATGCCGCAGGTTGCAGGCAGCAGAATCCATGTAGCGTTATTCATTGTGGTTCTTGAGCTCTAGGTAGCATTCCAGGTCTCTTAGGACTGGCGGGTCAACACTAGGATAGGCAACGTATTAGAAGGACGGCCTGTGTGTTTGGGCCTTTGTGAGCAATGCAGCTTTTGGGAAGAGCTAGATGCCGAGTCACAGGCTGTGAAGGGCTTCTTTGCTTAAACATCTACATTTTTGCAAGTTGAAAGAACTCATGTATCTCCCTTCCAAAGCACCTTGGAGGTACAAAGTAGAGAAAGAATCAGCAAGGTCAATGCTCTGCTGGCCCCTTTGAAGATAAGTCTTGAGGGAAACTTCATTTTCCTCTTTGGGATTTAGAGAGTTGGGGGCTCAATTCTCCCTGAGAAACACTGTAGTTGCACGAGTTCCCGTCATAGCACAAATGCCTTTGTGACGACAAGTGAGTTTCTAGGAAAGAAACTCGGAGTTTGCCATTCTTTGCTGGTGCTCGTCCTTTGGTAATCTTCAGTGAATTGGTGACCCCGTTTGAGCACTAGCGTCAAGCTAACGTTCCTCTTGTATCATGCCACTTGTTGGCATGCAGCAGAATCCTTGTAGCCTTATTCAGTGTGGTTCTGGAGCTCTAGGAAGCATTCCAGGTCTCTTAGTACAGGCGGGTCTGTACTAGGATGAGAAAACTACAGGCAGGATGGCCTGTGTGTTTGGTGAGTTGTCAGCAGTGCACCACTGGGAACAGCTAGATGCCGAGTCATGGGAAGTGATTGGCTTCTTTTCTTACACTCCAGGAAGTAGTCAGTTGAAACAACTCAAGTATCTCCCTTCTAAAGCACCTTGGAAGTACAACGTAGAGAAAGAAACAGCAGAGACAAGGCTCTGTGGGCCCTTTTGTATATAAGGCTTGAAGGGAAACTTTATGTTCCTCATTGGGATTTAGAGAGTTGCGGGCTCAATTCTCCCTGAGAAACACTGTAGTTGCACATGTTCTCTTCATAGCAGAGTTGTCTTTGTGATGACAAGTGAGTTTCTAGGAAAGAAATATGCAGGTTGCCATTCTTTGGTAGCTGCTCATCCTTCCGTAATCTGTAGTGAATGGGCGACCCCATTGAACACTAGCCTCAAGCTAACTTTCCTGTTGTATCATGCCGCAGGTTGCAGGCAGCAGAATCCATGTAACTTTATTCATTGTGGTTCTGGAGCTCTAGGTAGCATTCCAGGTCTCTTAGTACTGGCGGGTCAACACTAGGATGAGCAATGTATTAGAAGGACAGCCTGTGTGTTTGGGCCTTGGTCAGCAATGCAGCTTTGGGAAGAGCTAGATGCCGAGTCAGAGGCTATGAAGGGCTTCTGTGGTTAAACCTCTACATTTTTGCAAGTTGAAAGAACTCATGTATCTCCCTTCTAAAGCACCTTGGAGGTACAAAGTAGAGAAAGAATCAGCAAGGTCAATGCTCTGCTGGCCCCTTTGAAGATAAGTCTTGAAGGGAAACTTCATTTTCCTCTTTGGGATTTAGAGAGTTGGGGGTTCTATTCTCCCTGAGAAACACTGTAGTTGCACGTGTTCCCTTCATAGCACAATTGCCTTTGTGACGACAAGTGAGTTTCTAGGAAAGAAACTCGGAGTTTGCCATTCTTTGCTGGTGCTCGTCCGTTGGTAATCTTCAGTGAATTGGTGACCCCGTTTGAGCACTAGCCTCAAGCTAACGTTCCTCTTGTATCATGCCACTTGTTGCCATGCAGCACAATCCTTGTAGCCTTATTCAGTGTGGTTCTGGAGCTCTAGGAAGCATTCCAGGTCTCTTAGTACTGGCGGATCTGCTCGACGATGAGAAACGTACAAGAAGGATGGCCTGTGTGTTTGGGAAGTTGTGAGCAGTGCACCCTTGGGAACAGTTAGATGCCGAGACATGGGAGGTGAAGGGCTTTTTTGTGAAACCTGTAGAATGTGGCCACTTGAAACAACTCAAGTATCTCCCTTCGAAAGCACGTTGGAGGTACTAAATAGAGGAAGAAACATGAGAGTCAGGGCTCTGCGGGCCATTATGAATATAAGGCTGAAGGGAAACTTTATATTCCTCATTGGCCTTTAGAGAGTTGTGGGCTCAGTTCTCCCTGAGAAACTCTTTACTTGCGCATGTTCTCTTCATAGCACAATTGGCTTAGTGATGACAAGTGAGTTTCTAGGAAAGAAACTTGGAGGTTGCCATTCTTTGGTAGCTGCTCATCCTTCAGTAATCTGTAGTGAATGGGCGACCCCAAAGAACACTAGCCTCAAGCTAACGTTCCTCTTGTTTCACACCACACTTTGGCATGCAGCAGAATCCATGTAGCGTTATTCAGTGTGGTTTTGAGCTCTAGGAAGCATTCCAGGTCTCTTAGTACAGGCGGGTCTGTACCAGGATGAGAAAACTACAGGCAGGATTGCCTGTGTGTTTGGTGAGTTGTGAGCAGTGCACCACTGGAAACAGCTAGATGCCGAGTCATGGGAAGTGATTGGCTTCTTTTCTTAGATTCCAGAAGGGAGTAAATTGAAACAACTCAAGTATCTCCCTTCTAAAGCACCTTGGAAGTACAACGTAGAGAAAGAAAGAGCAGAGACAAGGCTCTGTGGGCCCTTTTGTATATAAGGCTTGAAAGGAAACTTTATGTTCCTCATTGGGATTTAGAGAGTTGCGGGCTCAATTCTCCCTGAGAAACACTGTAGTTGCACATGTTCTCTTCATAGCAGAGTTGTCTTTGTGATGACAAGTGAGTTTCTAGGAAAGAAATATGGAGGTTGCCATTCTTTGGTAGCTGCTCATCCTTCCGTAATCTGTAGTGAATGGGCGACCCCAAAGAACACTCGCCTCAAGCTAACGTTCCTCTTGTATCATGCCGCAGGTTGCAGGCAGCAGAATCCATGTAGCGTTATTCATTGTGGTTCTTGAGCTCTAGGTAGCATTCCAGGTCTCTTAGGACTGGCGGGTCAACACTAGGATAGGCAACGTATTAGAAGGACGGCCTGTGTGTTTGGGCCTTTGTGAGCAATGCAGCTTTTGGGAAGAGCTAGATGCCGAGTCACAGGCTGTGAAGGGCTTCTTTGCTTAAACATCTACATTTTTGCAAGTTGAAAGAACTCATGTATCTCCCTTCTAAAGCACCTTGGAGGTACAAAGTAGAGAAAGAATCAGCAAGGTCAATGCTCTGCTGGCCCCTTTGAAGATAAGTCTTGAGGGAAACTTCATTTTCCTCTTTGGGATTTAGAGAGTTGGGGGCTCAATTCTCCCTGAGAAACACTGTAGTTGCACGAGTTCCCGTCATAGCACAAATGCCTTTGTGATGACAAGTGAGTTTCTAGGAAAGAAACTCGGAGTTTGCCATTCTTTGCTGGTGCTCGTCCTTTGGTAATCTTCAGTGAATTGGTGACCCCGTTTGAGCACTAGCGTCAAGCTAACGTTCCTCTTGTATCATGCCACTTGTTGGCATGCAGCAGAATCCTTGTAGCCTTATTCAGTGTGGTTCTGGAGCTCTAGGAAGCATTCCAGGTCTCTTAGTACAGGCGGGTCTGTACTAGGATGAGAAAACTACAGGCAGGATGGCCTGTGTGTTTGGTGAGTTGTCAGCAGTGCACCACTGGGAACAGCTAGATGCCGAGTCATGGGAAGTGATTGGCTTCTTTTCTTACACTCCAGGAAGTAGTCAGTTGAAACAACTCAAGTATCTCCCTTCTAAAGCACCTTGGAAGTACAACGTAGAGAAAGAAACAGCAGAGACAAGGCTCTGTGGGCCCTTTTGTATATAAGGCTTGAAGGGAAACTTTATGTTCCTCATTGGGATTTAGAGAGTTGCGGGCTCAATTCTCCCTGAGAAACACTGTAGTTGCACATGTTCTCTTCATAGCAGAGTTGTCTTTGTGATGACAAGTGAGTTTCTAGGAAAGAAATATGCAGGTTGCCATTCTTTGGTAGCTGCTCATCCTTCCGTAATCTGTAGTGAATGGGCGACCCCATTGAACACTAGCCTCAAGCTAACTTTCCTGTTGTATCATGCCGCAGGTTGCAGGCAGCAGAATCCATGTAGCGTTATTCATTGTGGTTCTGGAGCTCTAGGTAGCATTCCAGGTCTCTTAGTACTGGCGGGTCAACACTAGGATGAGCAATGTATTAGAAGGACAGCCTGTGTGTTTGGGCCTTGGTCAGCAATGCAGCTTTGGGAAGAGCTAGATGCCGAGTCAGAGGCTATGAAGGGCTTCTTTGGTTAAACCTCTACATTTTTGCAAGTTGAAAGAACTCATGTATCTCCCTTCTAAAGCACCTTGGAGGTACAAAGTAGAGAAAGAATCAGCAAGGTCAATGCTCTGCTGGCCCCTTTGAAGATAAGTCTTGAAGGGAAACTTCATTTTCCTCTTTGGGATTTAGAGAGTTGGGGGTTCTATTCTCCCTGAGAAACACTGTAGTTGCACGTGTTCCCTTCATAGCACAATTGCCTTTGTGACGACAAGTGAGTTTCTAGGAAAGAAACTCGGAGTTTGCCATTCTTTGCTGGTGCTCGTCCTTTGGTAATCTTCAGTGAATTGGTGACCCCGTTTGAGCACTAGCCTCAAGCTAACGTTCCTCTTGTATCATGCCACTTGTTGCCATGCAGCACAATCCTTGTAGCCTTATTCAGTGTGGTTCTGGAGCTCTAGGAAGCATTCCAGGTCTCTTAGTACTGGCGGATCTGCTCGACGATGAGAAACGTACAAGAAGGATGGCCTGTGTGTTTGGGAAGTTGTGAGCAGTGCACCCTTGGGAACAGTTAGATGCCGAGACATGGGAGGTGAAGGGCTTTTTTGTGAAACCTGTAGAATGTGGCAACTTGAAACAACTCAAGTATCTCCCTTCGAAAGCACGTTGGAGGTACTAAATAGAGGAAGAAACATGAGAGTCAGGGCTCTGCGGGCCATTATGAATATAAGGCTGAAGGGAAACTTTATATTCCTCATTGGCCTTTAGAGAGTTGTGGGCTCAGTTCTCCCTGAGAAACTCTTTACTTGCGCATGTTCTCTTCATAGCACAAAGCACAATTGGCTTAGTGATGACAAGTGAGTTTTTAGGAAAGAAACTTGGAGGTTGCCATTCTTTGGTAGCTGCTCATCCTTCAGTAATCTGTAGTGAATGGGCGACCCCAAAGAACACTAGCCTCAAGCTAACGTTCCTCTTGTTTCACACCACACTTTGGCATGCAGCAGAATCCATGTAGCGTTATTTAGTGTGGTTTTTAGCTCTAGGAAGCATTCCAGGTCTCTTAGTACAGGCGGGTCTGTACCAGGATGAGAAAACTACAGGCAGGATTGCCTGTGTGTTTGGTGAGTTGTGAGCAGTGCACCACTGGGAACAGCTAGATGCCGAGTCATGGGAAGTGATTGGCTTCTTTTCTTAGATTCCAGAAGGGAGTAAATTGAAACAACTCAAGTATCTCCCTTCTAAAGCACCTTGGAAGTACAACGTAGAGAAAGAAAGAGCAGAGACAAGGCTCTGTGGGCCCTTTTGTATATAAGGCTTGAATGGAAACTTTATGTTCCTCATTGGGATTTAGAGAGTTGCGGGCTCAATTCTCCCTGAGAAACACTGTAGTTGCACATGTTCTCTTCATAGCAGAGTTGTCTTTGTGATGACAAGTGAGTTTCTAGGAAAGAAATATGGAGGTTGCCATTCTTTGGTAGCTGCTCATCCTTCCGTAATCTGTAGTGAATGGGCGACCCCAAAGAACACTCGCCTCAAGCTAACGTTCCTCTTGTATCATGCCGCAGGTTGCAGGCAGCAGAATCCATGTAGCGTTATTCATTGTGGTTCTTGAGCTCTAGGTAGCATTCCAGGTCTCTTAGGACTGGCGGGTCAACACTAGGATAGGCAACGTATTAGAAGGACGGCCTGTGTGTTTGGGCCTTTGTGAGCAATGCAGCTTTTGGGAAGAGCTAGATGCCGAGTCACAGGCTGTGAAGGGCTTCTTTGCTTAAACATCTACATTTTTGCAAGTTGAAAGAACTCATGTATCTCCCTTCTAAAGCACCTTGGAGGTACAAAGTAGAGAAAGAATCAGCAAGGTCAATGCTCTGCTGGCCCCTTTGAAGATAAGTCTTGAGGGAAACTTCATTTTCCTCTTTGGGATTTAGAGAGTTGGGGGCTCAATTCTCCCTGAGAAACACTGTAGTTGCACGAGTTCCCGTCATAGCACAAATGCCTTTGTGATGACAAGTGAGTTTCTAGGAAAGAAACTCGGAGTTTGCCATTCTTTGCTGGTGCTCGTCCTTTGGTAATCTTCAGTGAATTGGTGACCCCGTTTGAGCACTAGCGTCAAGCTAACGTTCCTCTTGTATCATGCCACTTGTTGGCATGCAGCAGAATCCTTGTAGCCTTATTCAGTGTGGTTCTGGAGCTCTAGGAAGCATTCCAGGTCTCTTAGTACAGGCGGGTCTGTACTAGGATGAGAAAACTACAGGCAGGATGGCCTGTGTGTTTGGTGAGTTGTCAGCAGTGCACCACTGGGAACAGCTAGATGCCGAGTCATGGGAAGTGATTGGCTTCTTTTCTTACACTCCAGGAAGTAGTCAGTTGAAACAACTCAAGTATCTCCCTTCTAAAGCACCTTGGAAGTACAACGTAGAGAAAGAAACAGCAGAGACAAGGCTCTGTGGGCCCTTTTGTATATAAGGCTTGAAGGGAAACTTTATGTTCCTCATTGGGATTTAGAGAGTTGCGGGCTCAATTCTCCCTGAGAAACACTGTAGTTGCACATGTTCTCTTCATAGCAGAGTTGTCTTTGTGATGACAAGTGAGTTTCTAGGAAAGAAATATGCAGGTTGCCATTCTTTGGTAGCTGCTCATCCTTCCGTAATCTGTAGTGAATGGGCGACCCCATTGAACACTAGCCTCAAGCTAACTTTCCTGTTGTATCATGCCGCAGGTTGCAGGCAGCAGAATCCATGTAGCGTTATTCATTGTGGTTCTGGAGCTCTAGGTAGCATTCCAGGTCTCTTAGTACTGGCGGGTCAACACTAGGATGAGCAATGTATTAGAAGGACAGCCTGTGTGTTTGGGCCTTGGTCAGCAATGCAGCTTTGGGAAGAGCTAGATGCCGAGTCAGAGGCTATGAAGGGCTTCTTTGGTTAAACCTCTACATTTTTGCAAGTTGAAAGAACTCATGTATCTCCCTTCTAAAGCACCTTGGAGGTACAAAGTAGAGAAAGAATCAGCAAGGTCAATGCTCTGCTGGCCCCTTTGAAGATAAGTCTTGAAGGGAAACTTCATTTTCCTCTTTGGGATTTAGAGAGTTGGGGGCTCAATTCTCCCTGAGAAACACTGTAGTTGCACGTGTTCCCTTCATAGCACAATTGCCTTTGTGACGACAAGTGAGTTTCTAGGAAAGAAATATGGAGGTTGCCATTCTTTGGTAGCTGCTCATCCTTCCGTAATCTGTAGTGAATGGGCGACCCCAAAGAACACTCGCCTCAAGCTAACGTTCCTCTTGTATCATGCCACAGGTTGCAGGCAGCAGAATCCATGTAGCGTTATTCATTGTGGTTCTTGAGCTCTAGGTAGCATTCCAGGTCTCTTAGGACTGGCGGGTCAATACTAGGATAGGCAACGTATTAGAAGGACGGCCTGTGTGTTTGGGATTTTGTGAGCAATGCAGCTTTTGGGAAGTGCAAGATGCCGAGTCACAGGCTGTGAAGGGCTTCTTTGCTTAAACATCTACATTTTTGCAAGTTGAAAGAACTCATGTATCTCCCTTCTAAAGCACCTTGGAGGTATAAAGTAGAGAAAGAATCAGCAAGGTCAATGCTCTGCTGGCCCCTTTGAAGATAAGTCTTGAGGGAAACTTCATTTTCCTCTTTGGGATTTAGAGAGTTGGGGGCTCAATTCTCCCTGAGAAACACTGTAGTTGCACGAGTTCCCGTCATAGCACAAATGCCTTTGTGACGACAAGTGAGTTTCTAGGAAAGAAACTCGGAGTTTGCCATTCTTTGCTGGTGCTCGTCCTTTGGTAATCTTCAGTGAATTGGTGACCCCGTTTGAGCACTAGCGTCAAGCTAACGTTCCTCTTGTATCATGCCACTTGTCGCCATGCAGCACGATTCTTGTAGCCTTATTCAGTGTGGTTCTGGAGCTCTAGGAAGCATTCCAGGTCTCTTAGTACTGGCGGATCTTCTCGACGATGAGAAACGTACAAGAAGGATGGCCTGTGTGTTTGGGGAGTTGTGAGCAGTGCACCCTTGGGAACAGCTAGATGCCGAGACATGGGAGGTGAAGGGCTTTTTTGTGAAACCTGTAGAATGTGGCAACTTGAAACAACTCAAGTATCTCCCTTCGAAAGCACGTTGGAGGTACTAAATAGAGGAAGAAACATGAGAGTCAGGGCTCTGCGGGCCATTTTGAATATAAGGCTGAAGGGAAACTTTATATTCCTCATTGGCCTTTAGAGAGTTGTGGGCTCAGTTCTCCCTGAGAAACTCTTTACTTGCGCATGTTCTCTTCATAGCACAATTGTCTTAGTGATGACAAGTGAGTTTCTAGGAAAGAAACTTGGAGGTTGCCATTCTTTGGTAGGTGCTCATCCTTCAGTAATCTGTAGTGAATGGGCGACCCCAAAGAACACTAGCCTCAAGCTAACGTTCCTCTTGTTTCACACCACACTTTGGCATGCAGCAGAATCTATGTAGCGTTATTCAGTGTGGTTTTGAGCTCTAGGAAGCATTCCAGGTCTCTTAGTACAGGCGAGACTGTACCAGGATGAGAAAACTACAGGCAGGATTGCCTGTGTGTTTGGTGAGTTGTGAGCAGTGCACCACTGGGAACAGCTAGATGCCGAGTCATGGGAAGTGATTGGCTACTTTTCTTAGATTCCAGAAGGTAGTAAATTGAAACAACTCAAGTATCTCCCTTCTAAAGCACCTTGGAAGTACAACGTAGAGAAAGAAAGAGCAGAGACAAGGCTCTGTGGGCCCTTTTGTATATAAGGCTTGAAGGGAAACTTTATGTTCCTCATTGGGATTTAGAGAGTTGCGGGCTCAATTCTCCCTGAGAAACACGGTAGTTGCACATGTTCTCTTCATAGAAGAGTTGTCTTTGTGAAGACAAGTGAGTTTCTAGGAAAGAAATATGGAGGTTGCCATTCTTTGGTAGCTGCTCATCCTTCCGTAATCTGTAGTGAATGGGCGACCCCAAAGAACACTCGCCTCAAGCTAACGTTCCTCTTGTATCATGCCGCAGGTTGCAGGCAGCAGAATCCATGTAGCGTTATTCATTGTGGTTCTTGAGCTCTAGGTAGCATTCCAGGTTTCTTAGGACTGGCGGGTCAACACTAGGATAGGCAACGTATTAGAAGGACGGCCTGTGTGTTTGGGCCTTTGTGAGCAATGCAGCATTTGGGAAGAGCTAGATGCCGAGTCACAGGCTGTGAAGGGCTTCTTTGCTTAAACATCTACATTTTACAAGTTGAAAGAACTCATATATCTCCCTTCTAAAGCACCTTGGAGGTACAAAGTAGAGAAAGAATCAGCAAGGTCAATGCTCTGCTGGCCCCTTTGAAGATAATTCTTCAGGGAAACTTCATTTTCCTCTTTGGGATTTAGAGAGTTGGGGGCTCAATTCTCCCTGAGAAATACTGTAGTTGCACGAGTTCCCGTCATAGCACAAATGCCTTTGTGAGGACAAGTGAGTTTCTAGGAAAGAAACTCGGAGTTTGCCATTCTTTGCTGGTGCTCGTCCTTTGGTAATCTTCAGGGAATTGGTGACCCCGTTTGAGCACTAGCGTCAAGCTAACGTTCCTCTTGTATCATGCCACTTGTTGGCATGCAGCAGAATCCTTGTAGCCTTATTCAGTGTGGTTCTGGAGCTCTAGGAAGCATTCCAGGTCTCTTAGTACAGGCGGGTCTGTACTAGGATGAGAAAACTACAGGCAGGATGGCCTGTGTGTTTGGTGAGTTGTCAGCAGTGCACCACTGGGAACAGCTAGATGCCGAGTCATGGGAAGTGATTGGCTTCTTTTCTTACACTCCAGGAAGAAGTCAGTTGAAACAACTCAAGTATCTCCCTTCTAAAGCACCTTGGAAGTACAACGTAGAGAAAGAAAGAACAGAGACAAGGCTCTGTGGGCCCTTTTGTATATAAGGCTTGAAGGGAAACTTTATGTTCCTCATAGGGATTTAGAAAGTTGCGGGCTCAATTCTCCCTGAGAAACACTGTAGTTGAACATGTTCTCTTCATAGCACAGTTGCCTTTGTGATGACAAGTGAGTTTCTAGGAAAGAAATATGGAGGTTGCCATTCTTTGGTAGCTGCTCATCCTTCCGTAATCTGTAGTGAATGGGCGACCCCATTGAACACTAGCCTCAAGCTAACTTTCCTGTTGTATCATGCCGCAGTTTGCAGGCAGCAGAATCCATGTAGCGTTATTCATTGTGGTTCTGGAGCTCTAGGTAGCATTCCAGGTCTCAGTACTGGCGGGTCAACACTAGGATGAGCAATGTATTACAAGGACAGCCTGTGTGTTTGGGCCTTGGTCAGCAATGCAGCTTTGGGAAGAGCTAGATGCCGAGTCAGAGGCTATGAAGGGCTTCTCTGGTTAAACCTCTACATTTTTGCAAGTTGAAAGAACTCATGTATCTCCCTTCTAAAGCACCTTGGAGGTACAAAGTAGAGAAAGAATCAGCAAGGTCAATGCTCTGCTGGCCCCTTTGAAGATAAGTCTTGAAGGGAAACTTCATTTTCCTCTTTGGAATTTAGAGAGTTGGGGGCTCAATTCTCCCTGAGAAACACTGTAGTTGCACGTGTTCCCTTCATAGCACAATTGCCTTTGTGACGACAAGTGAGTTTCTAGGAAAGAAACTCGCAGTTTGCCATTCTTTGCTGGTGCTCGTCCTTTGGTAATCTTCAGTGAATTGGTGACCCCGTTTGAGCACTAGCCTCAAGCTAACGTTCCTCTTGTATCACGCCACTTGTCGCCATGCAGCACGATCCTTGTAGCCTTATTCAGTGTGGTTCTGGAGCTCTAGGAAGCATTCCAGGTCTCTTAGTACTGGCGGATCTGCTCGACGATGAGAAACGTACAAGAAGGATGGCCTGTGTGTTTGGGGAGTTGTGAGCAGTGCACCCTTGGGAACAGCTAGATGCCGAGACATGGGAGGTGAAGGGCTTTATTGTGAAACCTGTAGAATGTGGCAACTTGAAACAACTCCAGTATCTCCCTTCGAAAGCACGTTGGAGGTACTAAATAGAGGAAGAAACATGAGAGTCAGGGCTCTGTGGGCCATTTTGAATATAAGGCTGAAGGGAATCTTTATATTCCTCATTGGCCTTTAGAGAGTTGTGGGCTCAGTTCTCCCTGAGAAACTCTTTACTTGCGCATGTTCTCTTCATAGCACAATTGGCTTAGTGATGACAAGTGAGTTTCTAGGAAAGAAACTTGGAGGTGGCCATTCTTTGGTAGTTGCTCATCCTTCAGTAATCTGTAGTGAATGGGCGACCCCAAAGAACACTACCCTCAAGCTAACGTTCCTCTTGTTTCACACCACACTTTGGCATGCAGCAGAATCCATGTAGCGTTATTCAGTGTGGTTTTGAGCTCTAGGAAGCATTCCAGGTCTCTTAGTACAGGCGGGTCTGTACCAGGATGAGAAAACTACAAGCAGGATTGCCTGTGTGTTTGGTGAGTTGTGAGCAGTGCACCACTGGGAACAGCTAGATGCCGAGTCATGGGAAGTGATTGGCTTCTTTTCTTAGATTCCAGAAGGTAGTAAATTGAAACAACTCAAGTATCTCCCTTCTAAAGCACCTTGGAAGTACAACGTAGAGAAAGAAACAGCAGAGACAAGGCTCTGTGGGCCCTTTTGTATATAAGGCTTGAAGGGAAACTTTATGCTCCTCATTGGGATTTAGAGAGTTGCGGGCTTAATTCTCCCTGAGAAACACTGTAGTTGCACATGTTCTCTTCAAAGCAGAGTTGTCTTTGTGATGACAAGTGAGTTTCTAGGAAAGAAATATGGAGGTTGCCATTCTTTGGTAGCTGCTCATCCTTCCGTAATCTGTAGTGAATGGGCGACCCCAAAGAACACTCGCCTCAAGCTAACGTTCCTCTTGTATCATGTCGCAGGTTGCAGGCAGCAGAATCCATGTAGCGTTATTCATTGTGGTTCTTGAGCTCTAGGTAGCATTCCAGGTCTCTTAGGACTGGCGGGTCAACACTAGGATAGGCAACGTATTAGAAGGACGGCCTGTGTGTTTGGGCCTTTGTGAGCAATGCAGCTTTTGGGAAGAGCTAGATGCCGAGTCACAGGCTGTGAAGGGCTTCTTTGCTTAAACATCTACATTTTTGCAAGTTGAAAGAACTCATGTATCTCCCTTCTAAAGCACCTTGGAGGTACAAAGTAGAGAAAGAATCAGCAAGGTCAATGCTCTGCTGGCCCCTTTGAAGATAAGTCTTGAGGGAAACTTCATTTTCCTCTTTGGGATTTAGAGAGTTGGGGGCTCAATTCTCCCTGAGAAACACTGTAGTTGCACGTGTTCCCTTCATAGCACAATTGCCTTTGTGACGACAAGTGAGTTTCTAGGAAAGAAACTCGGAGTTTGCCATTCTTTGCTGGTGCTCGTCCTTTGGTAATCTTCAGTGAATTGGTGACCCCGTTTGAGCACTAGCCTCAAGCTAACGTTCCTCTTGTATCATGCCACTTGTTGCCATGCAGCACAATCCTTGTAGCCTTATTCAGTGTGGTTCTGGAGCTCTAGGAAGCATTCCAGGTCTCTTAGTACTGGCGGATCTGCTCGACGATGAGAAACGTACAAGAAGGATGGCCTGTGTGTTTGGGAAGTTGTGAGCAGTGCACCCTTGGGAACAGCTAGATGCCGAGACATGGGATGTGAAGGGCTTTTTTGTGAAACCTGTAGAATGTGGCAACTTGAAACAACTCAAGTATCTCCCTTCGAAAGCACGTTGGAGGTACTAAATAGAGGAAGAAACATGAGAGTCAGGGCTCTGCGGGCCATTTTGAATATAAGGCTGAAGGGAAACTTTATATTCCTCATTGGCCTTTAGAGAGTTGTGGGCTCAGTTCTCCCTGAGAAACTCTTTACTTGCGCATGTTCTCTTCATAGCACAATTGGCTTAGTGATGACAAGTGAGTTTCTAGGAAAGAAACTTGGAGGTTGCCATTCTTTGGTAGCTGCTCATCCTTCAGTAATCTGTAGTGAATGGGCGACCCCAAAGAACACTAGCCTCAAGCTAACGTTCCTCTTGTTTCACACCACACTTTGGCATGCAGCAGAATCCATGTAGCGTTATTCAGTGTGGTTTTGAGCTCTAGGAAGCATTCCAGGTCTCTTAGTACAGGCGGGTCTGTACCAGGATGAGAAAACTACAGGCAGGATTGCCTGTGTGTTTGGTGAGTTGTGAGCAGTGCACCACTGGGAACAGCTAGATGCCGAGTCATGGGAAGTGATTGGCTTCTTTTCTTAAATTCCAGAAGGTAGTAAATTGAAACAACTCAAGTATCTCCCTTCTAAAGCACCTTGGAAGTACAACGTAGAGAAAGAAACAGCAGAGACAAGGCTCTGTGGGCCCTTTTGTATATAAGGCTTGAAGGGAAACTTTATGTTCCTCATTGGGATTTAGAGAGTTGCGGGCTCAATTCTCCCTGAGAAACACTGTAGTTGCACATGTTCTCTTCATAGCAGAGTTGTCTTTGTGATGACAAGTGAGTTTCTAGGAAAGAAATATGGAGGTTGCCATTCTTTGGTAGCTGCTCATCCTTCCGTAATCTGTAGTGAATGGGCGACCCCAAAGAACACTCGCCTCAAGCTAACGTTCCTCTTGTATCATGCCGCAGGTTGCAGGCAGCAGAATCCATGTAGCGTTATTCATTGTGGTTCTTGAGCTCTAGGTAGCATTCCAGGTCTCTTAGGACTGGCGGGTCAACACTAGGATAGGCAACGTATTAGAAGGACGGCCTGTGTGTTTGGGCCTTTGTGAGCAATGCAGCTTTTGGGAAGAGCTAGATGCCGAGTCACAGGCTGTGAAGGGCTTCTTTGCTTAAACATCTACATTTTTGCAAGTTGAAAGAACTCATGTATCTCCCTTCCAAAGCACCTTGGAGGTACAAAGTAGAGAAAGAATCAGCAAGGTCAATGCTCTGCTGGCCCCTTTGAAGATAAGTCTTGAGGGAAACTTCATTTTCCTCTTTGGGATTTAGAGAGTTGGGGGCTCAATTCTCCCTGAGAAACACTGTAGTTGCACGAGTTCCCGTCATAGCACAAATGCCTTTGTGACGACAAGTGAGTTTCTAGGAAAGAAACTCGGAGTTTGCCATTCTTTGCTGGTGCTCGTCCTTTGGTAATCTTCAGTGAATTGGTGACCCCGTTTGAGCACTAGCGTCAAGCTAACGTTCCTCTTGTATCATGCCACTTGTTGGCATGCAGCAGAATCCTTGTAGCCTTATTCAGTGTGGTTCTGGAGCTCTAGGAAGCATTCCAGGTCTCTTAGTACAGGCGGGTCTGTACTAGGATGAGAAAACTACAGGCAGGATGGCCTGTGTGTTTGGTGAGTTGTCAGCAGTGCACCACTGGGAACAGCTAGATGCCGAGTCATGGGAAGTGATTGGCTTCTTTTCTTACACTCCAGGAAGTAGTCAGTTGAAACAACTCAAGTATCTCCCTTCTAAAGCACCTTGGAAGTACAACGTAGAGAAAGAAACAGCAGAGACAAGGCTCTGTGGGCCCTTTTGTATATAAGGCTTGAAGGGAAACTTTATGTTCCTCATTGGGATTTAGAGAGTTGCGGGCTCAATTCTCCCTGAGAAACACTGTAGTTGCACATGTTCTCTTCATAGCAGAGTTGTCTTTGTGATGACAAGTGAGTTTCTAGGAAAGAAATATGCAGGTTGCCATTCTTTGGTAGCTGCTCATCCTTCCGTAATCTGTAGTGAATGGGCGACCCCATTGAACACTAGCCTCAAGCTAACTTTCCTGTTGTATCATGCCGCAGGTTGCAGGCAGCAGAATCCATGTAACTTTATTCATTGTGGTTCTGGAGCTCTAGGTAGCATTCCAGGTCTCTTAGTATTGGCGGGTCAACACTAGGATGAGCAATGTATTAGAAGGACAGCCTGTGTGTTTGGGCCTTGGTCAGCAATGCAGCTTTGGGAAGAGCTAGATGCCGAGTCAGAGGCTATGAAGGGCTTCTTTGGTTAAACCTCTACATTTTTGCAAGTTGAAAGAACTCATGTATCTCCCTTCTAAAGCACCTTGGAGGTACAAAGTAGAGAAAGAATCAGCAAGGTCAATGCTCTGCTGGCCCCTTTGAAGATAAGTCTTGAAGGGAAACTTCATTTTCCTCTTTGGGATTTAGAGAGTTGGGGGTTCTATTCTCCCTGAGAAACACTGTAGTTGCACGTGTTCCCTTCATAGCACAATTGCCTTTGTGACGACAAGTGAGTTTCTAGGAAAGAAACTCGGAGTTTGCCATTCTTTGCTGGTGCTCGTCCGTTGGTAATCTTCAGTGAATTGGTGACCCCGTTTGAGCACTAGCCTCAAGCTAACGTTCCTCTTGTATCATGCCACTTGTTGCCATGCAGCACAATCCTTGTAGCCTTATTCAGTGTGGTTCTGGAGCTCTAGGAAGCATTCCAGGTCTCTTAGTACTGGCGGATCTGCTCGACGATGAGAAACGTACAAGAAGGATGGCCTGTGTGTTTGGGAAGTTGTGAGCAGTGCACCCTTGGGAACAGTTAGATGCCGAGACATGGGAGGTGAAGGGCTTTTTTGTGAAACCTGTAGAATGTGGCAACTTGAAACAACTCAAGTATCTCCCTTCGAAAGCACGTTGGAGGTACTAAATAGAGGAAGAAACATGAGAGTCAGGGCTCTGCGGGCCATTATGAATATAAGGCTGAAGGGAAACTTTATATTCCTCATTGGCCTTTAGAGAGTTGTGGGCTCAGTTCTCCCTGAGAAACTCTTTACTTGCGCATGTTCTCTTCATAGCACAATTGGCTTAGTGATGACAAGTGAGTTTCTAGGAAAGAAACTTGGAGGTTGCCATTCTTTGGTAGCTGCTCATCCTTCAGTAATCTGTAGTGAATGGGCGACCCCAAAGAACACTAGCCTCAAGCTAACGTTCCTCTTGTTTCACACCACACTTTGGCATGCAGCAGAATCCATGTAGCGTTATTCAGTGTGGTTTTGAGCTCTAGGAAGCATTCCAGGTCTCTTAGTACAGGCGGGTCTGTACCAGGATGAGAAAACTACAGGCAGGATTGCCTGTGTGTTTGGTGAGTTGTGAGCAGTGCACCACTGGAAACAGCTAGATGCCGAGTCATGGGAAGTGATTGGCTTCTTTTCTTAGATTCCAGAAGGGAGTAAATTGAAACAACTCAAGTATCTCCCTTCTAAAGCACCTTGGAAGTACAACGTAGAGAAAGAAAGAGCAGAGACAAGGCTCTGTGGGCCCTTTTGTATATAAGGCTTGAAGGGAAACTTTATGTTCCTCATTGGGATTTAGAGAGTTGCGGGCTCAATTCTCCCTGAGAAACACTGTAGTTGCACATGTTCTCTTCATAGCAGAGTTGTCTTTGTGATGACAAGTGAGTTTCTAGGAAAGAAATATGGAGGTTGCCATTCTTTGGTAGCTGCTCATCCTTCCGTAATCTGTAGTGAATGGGCGACCCCAAAGAACACTCGCCTCAAGCTAACGTTCCTCTTGTATCATGCCGCAGGTTGCAGGCAGCAGAATCCATGTAGCGTTATTCATTGTGGTTCTTGAGCTCTAGGTAGCATTCCAGGTCTCTTAGGACTGGCGGGTCAACACTAGGATAGGCAACGTATTAGAAGGACGGCCTGTGTGTTTGGGCCTTTGTGAGCAATGCAGCTTTTGGGAAGAGCTAGATGCCGAGTCACAGGCTGTGAAGGGCTTCTTTGCTTAAACATCTACATTTTTGCAAGTTGAAAGAACTCATGTATCTCCCTTCCAAAGCACCTTGGAGGTACAAAGTAGAGAAAGAATCAGCAAGGTCAATGCTCTGCTGGCCCCTTTGAAGATAAGTCTTGAGGGAAACTTCATTTTCCTCTTTGGGATTTAGAGAGTTGGGGGCTCAATTCTCCCTGAGAAACACTGTAGTTGCACGAGTTCCCGTCATAGCACAAATGCCTTTGTGATGACAAGTGAGTTTCTAGGAAAGAAACTCGGAGTTTGCCATTCTTTGCTGGTGCTCGTCCTTTGGTAATCTTCAGTGAATTGGTGACCCCGTTTGAGCACTAGCGTCAAGCTAACGTTCCTCTTGTATCATGCCACTTGTTGGCATGCAGCAGAATCCTTGTAGCCTTATTCAGTGTGGTTCTGGAGCTCTAGGAAGCATTCCAGGTCTCTTAGTACAGGCGGGTCTGTACTAGGATGAGAAAACTACAGGCAGGATGGCCTGTGTGTTTGGTGAGTTGTCAGCAGTGCACCACTGGGAACAGCTAGATGCCGAGTCATGGGAAGTGATTGGCTTCTTTTCTTACACTCCAGGAAGTAGTCAGTTGAAACAACTCAAGTATCTCCCTTCTAAAGCACGTTGGAAGTACAACGTAGAGAAAGAAACAGCAGAGACAAGGCTCTGTGGGCCCTTTTGTATATAAGGCTTGAAGGGAAACTTTATGTTCCTCATTGGGATTTAGAGAGTTGCGGGCTCAATTCTCCCTGAGAAACACTGTAGTTGCACATGTTCTCTTCATAGCAGAGTTGTCTTTGTGATGACAAGTGAGTTTCTAGGAAAGAAATATGCAGGTTGCCATTCTTTGGTAGCTGCTCATCCTTCCGTAATCTGTAGTGAATGGGCGACCCCATTGAACACTAGCCTCAAGCTAACTTTCCTGTTGTATCATGCCGCAGGTTGCAGGCAGCAGAATCCATGTAGCGTTATTCATTGTGGTTCTGGAGCTCTAGGTAGCATTCCAGGTCTCTTAGTACTGGCGGGTCAACACTAGGATGAGCAATGTATTAGAAGGACAGCCTGGGTGTTTGGGCCTTGGTCAGCAATGCAGCTTTGGGAAGAGCTAGATGCCGAGTCAGAGGCTATGAAGGGCTTCTTTGGTTAAACCTCTACATTTTTGCAAGTTGAAAGAACTCATGTATCTCCCTTCTAAAGCACCTTGGAGGTACAAAGTAGAGAAAGAATCAGCAAGGTCAATGCTCTGCTGGCCCCTTTGAAGATAAGTCTTGAAGGGAAACTTCATTTTCCTCTTTGGGATTTAGAGAGTTGGGGGTTCTATTCTCCCTGAGAAACACTGTAGTTGCACGTGTTCCCTTCATAGCACAATTGCCTTTGTGACGACAAGTGAGTTTCTAGGAAAGAAACTCGGAGTTTGCCATTCTTTGCTGGTGCTCGTCCTTTGGTAATCTTCAGTGAATTGGTGACCCCGTTTGAGCACTAGCCTCAAGCTAACGTTCCTCTTGTATCATGCCACTTGTTGCCATGCAGCACAATCCTTGTAGCCTTATTCAGTGTGGTTCTGGAGCTCTAGGAAGCATTCCAGGTCTCTTAGTACTGGCGGATCTGCTCGACGATGAGAAACGTACAAGAAGGATGGCCTGTGTGTTTGGGAAGTTGTGAGCAGTGCACCCTTGGGAACAGTTAGATGCCGAGACATGGGAGGTGAAGGGCTTTTTTGTGAAACCTGTAGAATGTGGCAACTTGAAACAACTCAAGTATCTCCCTTCGAAAGCACGTTGGAGGTACTAAATAGAGGAAGAAACATGAGAGTCAGGGCTCTGCGGGCCATTATGAATATAAGGCTGAAGGGAAACTTTATATTCCTCATTGGCCTTTAGAGAGTTGTGGGCTCAGTTCTCCCTGAGAAACTCTTTACTTGCGCATGTTCTCTTCATAGCACAAAGCACAATTGGCTTAGTGATGACAAGTGAGTTTTTAGGAAAGAAACTTGGAGGTTGCCATTCTTTGGTAGCTGCTCATCCTTCAGTAATCTGTAGTGAATGGGCGACCCCAAAGAACACTAGCCTCAAGCTAACGTTCCTCTTGTTTCACACCACACTTTGGCATGCAGCAGAATCCATGTAGCGTTATTCAGTGTGGTTTTGAGCTCTAGGAAGCATTCCAGGTCTCTTAGTACAGGCGGGTCTGTACCAGGATGAGAAAACTACAGGCAGGATTGCCTGTGTGTTTGGTGAGTTGTGAGCAGTGCACCACTGGGAACAGCTAGATGCCGAGTCATGGGAAGTGATTGGCTTCTTTTCTTAGATTCCAGAAGGGAGTAAATTGAAACAACTCAAGTATCTCCCTTCTAAAGCACCTTGGAAGTACAACGTAGAGAAAGAAACAGCAGAGACAAGGCTCTGTGGGCCCTTTTGTATATAAGGCTTGAAGGGAAACTTTATGTTCCTCATTGGGATTTAGAGAGTTGCGGGCTCAATTCTCCCTGAGAAACACTGTAGTTGCACATGTTCTCTTCATAGCAAAGTTGTCTTTGTGATGACAAGTGAGTTTCTAGGAAAGAAATATGGAGGTTGCCATTCTTTGGTAGCTGCTCATCCTTCCATAATCTGTAGTGAATGGGCGACCCCATTGAACACTCGCGTCAAGCTAACGTTCCTCTTGTATCATGTCACAGGTTGCAGGCAGCAGAATCCATGTAGCGTTATTCATTGTGGTTCTTGAGCTCTAGGTAGCATTCCAGGTCTCTTAGGACTGGCGGGTCAATACTAGGATAGGCAACGTATTAGAAGGACGGCCTGTGTGTTTGGGCCTTTGTGAGCAATGCAGCTTTTGGGAAGAGCTAGATGCCGAGTCACAGGCTGTGAAGGGCTTCTTTGCTTAAACATCTACATTTTTGCAAGTTGAAAGAACTCATGTATCTCCCTTCTAAAGCACCTTGGAGGTACAAAGTAGAGAAAGAATCAGCAAGGTCAATGCTCTGCTGGCCCCTTTGAAGATAAGTCTTGAGGGAAACTTCATTTTCCTCTTTGGGATTTAGAGAGTTGGGGGCTCAATTCTCCCTGAGAAACACTGTAGTTGCACGAGTTCCCGTCATAGCACAAATGCTTTTGTGACGACAAGTGAGTTTCTAGGAAAGAAACTCGGAGTTTGCCATTCTTTGCTGGTGCTCGTCCTTTGGTAATCTTCAGTGAATTGGTGACCCCGTTTGAGCACTAGCGTCAAGCTAACGTTCCTCTTGTATCATGCCACTTGTTGGCATGCAGCAGAATCCTTGTAGCCTTATTCAGTGTGGTTCTGGAGCTCTAGGAAGCATTCCAGGTCTCTTAGTACAGGCGGGTCTGTACTAGGATGAGAAAACTACAGGCAGGATGGCCTGTGTGTTTGGTGAGTTGTCAGCAGTGCACCACTGGGAACAGCTAGATGCCGAGTCATGGGAAGTGATTGGCTTCTTTTCTTACACTCCAGGAAGTAGTCAGTTGAAACAACTCAAGTATCTCCCTTCTAAAGCACCTTGGAAGTACAACGTAGAGAAAGAAACAGCAGAGACAAGGCTCTGTGGGCCCTTTTGTATATAAGGCTTGAAGGGAAACTTTATGTTCCTCATTGGGATTTAGAGAGTTGCGGGCTCAATTCTCCCTGAGAAACACTGTAGTTGCACATGTTCTCTTCATAGCAGAGTTGTCTTTGTGATGACAAGTGAGTTTCTAGGAAAGAAATATGCAGGTTGCCATTCTTTGGTAGCTGCTCATCCTTCCATAATCTGTAGTGAATGGGCGACCCCATTGAACACTAGCCTCAAGCTAACTTTCCTGTTGTATCATGCCGCAGGTTGCAGGCAGCAGAATCCATGTAGCGTTATTCATTGTGGTTCTGGAGCTCTAGGTAGCATTCCAGGTCTCTTAGTACTGGCGGGTCAACACTAGGATGAGCAATGTATTAGAAGGACAGCCTGTGTGTTTGGGCCTTGGTCAGCAATGCAGCTTTGGGAAGAGCTAGATGCCGAGTCAGAGGCTATGAAGGGCTTCTTTGGTTAAACCTCTACATTTTTGCAAGTTGAAAGAACTCATGTATCTCCCTTCTAAAGCACCTTGGAGGTACAAAGTAGAGAAAGAATCAGCAAGGTCAATGCTCTGCTGGCCCCTTTGAAGATAAGTCTTGAAGGGAAACTTCATTTTCCTCTTTGGGATTTAGAGAGTTGGGGGCTCAATTCTCCCTGAGAAACACTGTAGTTGCACGTGTTCCCTTCATAGCACAATTGCCTTTGTGACGACAAGTGAGTTTCTAGGAAAGAAACTCGGAGTTTGCCATTCTTTGCTGGTGCTCGTCCTTTGGTAATCTTCAGTGAATTGGTGACCCCGTTTGAGCACTAGCCTCAAGCTAACGTTCCTCTCGTATCACGCCACTTGTCGCCATGCAGCACGATCCTTGTAGCCTTATTCAGTGTGGTTCTGGAGCTCTAGGAAGCATTCCAGGTCTCTTAGTACTGGCGGATCTGCTCGACGATGAGAAACGTACAAGAAGGATGGCCTGTGTGTTTGGGGAGTTGTGAGCAGTGCACCCTTGGGAACAGCTAGATGCCGAGACATGGGAGGTGAAGGGCTTTATTGTGAAACCTGTAGAATGTGGCAACTTGAAACAACTCAAGTATCTCCCTTCGAAAGCACGTTGGAGGTACTAAATAGAGGAAGAAACATGAGAGTCAGGGCTCTGCGGGCCATTTTGAATATAAGGCTGAAGGGAAACTTTATATTCCTCATTGGCCTTTAGAGAGTTGTGGGCTCAGTTCTCCCTGAGAAACTCTTTACTTGCGCATGTTCTCTTCATAGCACAATTGGCTTAGTGATGACAAGTGAGTTTCTAGGAAAGAAACTTGGAGGTGGCCATTCTTTGGTAGTTGCTCATCCTTCAGTAATCTGTAGTGAATGGGCGACCCCAAAGAACACTACCCTCAAGCTAACGTTCCTCTTGTTTCACACCACACTTTGGCATGCAGCAGAATCCATGTAGCGTTATTCAGTGTGGTTTTGAGCTCTAGGAAGCATTCCAGGTCTCTTAGTACAGGCGGGTCTGTACCAGGATGAGAAAACTACAAGCAGGATTGCCTGTGTGTTTGGTGAGTTGTGAGCAGTGCACCACTGGGAACAGCTAGATGCCGAGTCATGGGAAGTGATTGGCTTCTTTTCTTAGATTCCAGAAGGTAGTAAATTGAAACAACTCAAGTATCTCCCTTCTAAAGCACCTTGGAAGTACAACGTAGAGAAAGAAACAGCAGAGACAAGGCTCTGTGGGCCCTTTTGTATATAAGGCTTGAAGGGAAACTTTATGCTCCTCATTGGGATTTAGAGAGTTGCGGGCTTAATTCTCCCTGAGAAACACTGTAGTTGCACATGTTCTCTTCAAAGCAGAGTTGTCTTTGTGATGACAAGTGAGTTTCTAGGAAAGAAATATGGAGGTTGCCATTCTTTGGTAGCTGCTCATCCTTCCGTAATCTGTAGTGAATGGGCGACCCCAAAGAACACTCGCCTCAAGCTAACGTTCCTCTTGTATCATGTCGCAGGTTGCATGCAGCAGAATCCATGTAGCGTTATTCATTGTGTTTCTTGAGCTCTAGGTAGCATTCCAGGTCTCTTAGGACTGGCGGGTCAACACTAGGATAGGCAACGTATTAGAAGGACGGCCTGTGTGTTTGGGCCTTTGTGAGCAATGCAGCTTTTGGGAAGAGCTAGATGCCGAGTCACAGGCTGTGAAGGGCTTCTTTGCTTAAACATCTACATTTTTGCAAGTTGAAAGAACTCATGTATCTCCCTTCTAAAGCACCTTGGAGGTACAAAGTAGAGAAAGAATCAGCAAGGTCAATGCTCTGCTGGCCCCTTTGAAGATAAGTCTTGAGGGAAACTTCATTTTCCTCTTTGGGATTTAGAGAGTTGGGGGCTCAATTCTCCCTGAGAAACACTGTAGTTGCACGAGTTCCCGTCATAGCACAAATGCCTTTCTGACGAGAAGTGAGTTTCTAGGAAAGAAACTCGGAGTTTGCCATTCTTTGCTGGTGCTCGTCCTTTGGTAATCTTCAGTGAATTGGTGACCCCGTTTGAGCACTAGCGTCAAGCTAACGTTCCTCTTGTATCATGCCACTTGTTGGCATGCAGCAGAATCCTTGTAGCCTTATTCAGTGTGGTTCTGGAGCTCTAGGAAGCATTCCAGGTCTCTTAGTACAGGCGGGTCTGTACTAGGATGAGAAAACTACAGGCAGGATGGCCTGTGTGTTTGGTGAGTTGTCAGCAGTGCACCACTGGGAACAGCTAGATGCCGAGTCATGGGAAGTGATTGGCTTCTTTTCTTACACTCCAGGAAGAAGTCAGTTGAAACAACTCAAGTATCTCCCTTCTAAAGCACCTTGGAAGTACAACGTAGAGAAAGAAAGAGCAGAGACAAGGCTCTGTGGGCCCTTTTGTATATAAGGCTTGAAGGGAAACTTTATGTTCCTCATAGGGATTTAGAAAGTTGCGGGCTCAATTCTCCCTGAGAAACACTGTAGTTGAACATGTTCTCTTCATAGCACAGTTGCCTTTGTGATGACAAGTGAGTTTCTAGGAAAGAAATATGGAGGTTGCCATTCTTTGGTAGCTGCTCATCCTTCCGTAATCTGTAGTGAATGGGCGACCCCATTGAACACTAGCCTCAAGCTAACTTTCCTGTTGTATCATGCCGCAGGTTGCAGGCAGCAGAATCCGTGTAGCGTTATTCATTGTGGTTCTGGAGCTCTAGGTAGCATTCCAGGTCTCAGTACTGGCGGGTCAACACTAGGATGAGCAATGTATTACAAGGACAGCCTGTGTGTTTGGGCCTTGGTCAGCAGTGCAGCTTTGGGAAGAGCTAGATGCCGAGTCAGAGGCTATGAAGGGCTTCTCTGGTTAAACCTCTACATTTTTGCAAGTTGAAAGAACTCATGTATCTCCCTTCTAAAGCACCTTGGAGGTACAAAGTAGAGAAAGAATCAGCAAGGTCAATGCTCTGCTGGCCCCTTTGAAGATAAGTCTTGAAGGGAAACGTCATTTTCCTCTTTGGGATTTAGAGAGTTGGGGGCTCAATTCTCCCTGAGAAACACTGTAGTTGCACGTGTTCCCTTCATAGCACAATTGCCTTTGTGACGACAAGTGAGTTTCTAGGAAAGAAACTCGGAGTTTGCCATTCTTTGCTGGTGCTCGTCCTTTGGTAATCTTCAGTGAATTGGTGACCCCGTTTGAGCACTAGCCTCAAGCTAACGTTCCTCTTGTATCACGCCACTTGTCGCCATGCAGCACGATCCTTGTAGCCTTATTCAGTGTGGTTCTGGAGCTCTAGGAAGCATTCCAGGTCTCTTAGTACTGGCGGATCTGCTCGACGATGAGAAACGTACAAGAAGGATGGCCTGTGTGTTTGGGGAGTTGTGAGCAGTGCACCCTTGGGAACAGCTAGATGCCGAGACATGGGAGGTGAAGGGCTTTATTGTGAAACCTGTAGAATGTGGCAACTTGAAACAACTCAAGTATCTCCCTTCGAAAGCACGTTGGAGGTACTAAATAGAGGAAGAAACATGAGAGTCAGGGCTCTGCGGGCCATTTTGAATATAAGGCTGAAGGGAAACTTTATATTCCTCATTGGCGTTTAGAGAGTTGTGGGCTCAATTCTCCCTGAGAAACCCTTTACTTGCGCATGTTCTCTTCATAGCACAATTGGCTTAGTGATGACAAGTGAGTTTCTAGGAAAGAAACTTGGAGGTTGCCATTCTTTGGTAGGTGCTCATCCTTCAGTAATCTGTAGTAAATGAGCGACCCCAAAGAACACTAGCCTCAAGCTAACGTTCCTCTTGTTTCACACCACACTTTGGCATGCAGCAGAATCCATGTAGCGTTATTCAGTGAGGTTTTGAGCTCTAGGAAGCATTCCAGGTCTCTTAGTACAGGCGGGTCTGTACCAGGATGAGAAAACTACAGGCAGGATTGCCTGTGTGTTTGGTGAGTTGTGAGCAGTGCACCACTGGGAACAGCTAGATGCCGAGTCATGGGAAGTGATTGGCTTCTTTTCTTAGATTCCAGAAGGTAGTAAATTGAAACAACTCAAGTATCTCCCTTCTAAAGCACCTTGGAAGTACAACGTAGAGAAAGAAAGAGCAGAGACAAGGCTCTGTGGGCCCTTTTGTATATAAGGCTTGAAGGGAAACTTTATGTTCCTCATTGGGATTTAGAGAGTTGCGGGCTCAATTCTCCCTGAGAAACACTGTAGTTGCACATGTTCTCTTCATAGAAGAGTTGTCTTTGTGAAGACAAGTGAGTTTCTAGGAAAGAAATTTGGAGGTTGCCATTCTTTGGTAGCTGCTCATCCTTCCGTAATCTGTAGTGAATGGGCGACCCCAAAGAACACTCGCCTCAAGCTAACGTTCCTCTTGTATCATGCCGCAGGTTGCAGGCAGCAGAATCCATGTAGCGTTATTCATTGTGGTTCTTGAGCTCTAGGTAGCATTCCAGGTTTCTTAGGACTGGCGGGTCAACACTAGGATAGGCAACGTATTAGAAGGACGGCCTGTGTGTTTGGGCCTTTGTGAGCAATGCAGCTTTTGGGAAGAGCTAGATGCCGAGTCACAGGCTGTGAAGGGCTTCTTTGCTTAAACATCTACATTTTACAAGTTGAAAGAACTCATGTATCTCCCTTCTAAAGCACCTTGGAGGTACAAAGTAGAGAAAGAATCAGCAAGGTCAATGCTCTGCTGGCCCCTTTGAAGATAAGTCTTGAGGGAAACTTCATTTTCCTCTTTGGGATTTAGAGAGTTGGGGGCTCAATTCTCCCTGAGAAATACTGTAGTTGCACGAGTTCCCGTCATAGCACAAATGCCTTTGTGACGACAAGTGAGTTTCTAGGAAAGAAACTCAGAGTTTGCCATTCTTTGCTGGTGCTCGTCCTTTGGTAATCTTCAGGGAATTGTTGACCCCGTTTGAGCACTAGCGTCAAGCTAACGTTCCTCTTGTATCATGCCACTTGTTGGCATGCAGCAGAATCCTTGTAGCCTTATTCAGTGTGGTTCTGGAGCTCTAGGAAGCATTCCAGGTCTCTTAGTACAGGCGGGTCTGTACTAGGATGAGAAAACTACAGGCAGGATGGCCTGTGTGTTTGGTGAGTTGTCAGCAGTGCACCACTGGGAACAGCTAGATGCCGAGTCATGGGAAGTGATTGGCTTCTTTTCTTACACTCCAGGAAGAAGTCAGTTGAAACAACTCAAGTATCTCCCTTCTAAAGCACCTTGGAAGTACAACGTAGAGAAAGAAACAGCAGAGACAAGGCTCTGTGGGCCCTTTTGTATATAAGGCTTGAAGGGAAACTTTATGTTCCTCATAGGGATTTAGAAAGTTGCGGGCTCAATTCTCCCTGAGAAACACTGTAGTTGAACATGTTCTCTTCATAGCACAGTTGCCTTTGTGATGACAAGTGAGTTTCTAGGAAAGAAATATGGTGGTTGCCATTCTTTGGTAGCTGCTCATCCTTCCGTAATCTGTAGTGAATGGGCGACCCCATTGAACACTAGCCTCAAGCTAACTTTCCTGTTGTATCATGCCGCAGGTTGCAGGCAGCAGAATCCGTGTAGCGTTATTCATTGTGGTTCTGGAGCTCTAGGTAGCATTCCAGGTCTCAGTACTGGCGGGTCAACACTAGGATGAGCAATGTATTAGAAGGACAGCCTGTGTGTTTGGGCCTTGGTCAGCAATGCAGCTTTGGGAAGAGCTAGATGCCGAGTCAGAGGCTATGAAGGGCTTCTTTGGTTAAACCTCTACATTTTTGCAAGTTGAAAGAACTCATGTATCTCCCTTCTAAAGCACCTTGGAGGTACAAAGTAGAGAAAGAATCAGCAAGGTCAATGCTCTGCTGGCCCCTTTGAAGATAAGTCTTGAAGGGAAACGTCATTTTCCTCTTTGGGATTTAGAGAGTTGGGGGCTCAATTCTCCCTGAGAAACACTGTAGTTGCACGTGTTCCCTTCATAGCACAATTGCCTTTGTGACGACAAGTGGGTTTCTAGGAAAGAAACTCGGAGTTTGCCATTCTTTGCTGGTGCTCGTCCTTTTGTAATCTTCAGTGAATTGGTGACCCCGTTTGAGCACTAGCCTCAAGCTAACGTTCCTCTCGTATCATGCCACTTGTTGCCATGCAGCACAATCCTTGTAGCCTTATTCAGTGTGGTTCTGGAGCTCTAGGAAGCATTCCAGGTCTCTTAGTACTGGCGGATCTGCTCGACGATGAGAAACGTACAAGAAGGATGGCCTGTGTGTTTGGGGAGTTGTGAGCAGTGCACCCTTGGGAACAGCTAGATGCCGAGACATGGGAGGTGAAGGGCTTTTTTGTGAAACCTGTAGAATGTGGCAACTTGAAACAACTCAAGTATCTCCCTTCGAAAGCACGTTGGAGGTACTAAATAGAGGAAGAAACATGAGAGTCAGGGCTCTGCGGGCCATTTTGAATATAAGGCTGAAGGGAAACTTTATATTCCTCATTGGCCTTTAGAGAGTTGTGGGCTCAGTTCTCCCTGAGAAACTCTTTACTTGCGCATGTTCTCTTCATAGCACAATTGGCTTAGTGATGACAAGTGAGTTTCTAGGAAAGAAACTTGGAGGTGGCCATTCTTTGGTAGTTGCTCATCCTTCAGTAATCTGTAGTGAATGGGCGACCCCAAAGAACACTACCCTCAAGCTAACGTTCCTCTTGTTTCACACCACACTTTGGCATGCAGCAGAATCCATGTAGCGTTATTCAGTGTGGTTTTGAGCTCTAGGAAGCATTCCAGGTCTCTTAGTACAGGCGGGTCTGTACCAGGATGAGAAAACTACAGGCAGGATTGCCTGTGTGTTTGGTGAGTTGTGAGCAGTGCACCACTGGGAACAGCTAGATGCCGAGTCATGGGAAGTGATTGGCTTCTTTTCTTAGATTCCAGAAGGTAGTAAATTGAAACAACTCAAGTATCTCCCTTCTAAAGCACCTTGGAAGTACAACGTAGAGAAAGAAACAGCAGAGACAAGGCTCTGTGGGCCCTTTTGTATATAAGGCTTGAAGGGAAACTTTATGCTCCTCATTGGGATTTAGAGAGTTGCGGGCTTAATTCTCCCTGAGAAACACTGTAGTTGCACATGTTCTCTTCAAAGCAGAGTTGTCTTTGTGATGACAAGTGAGTTTCTAGGAAAGAAATATGGAGGTTGCCATTCTTTGGTAGCTGCTCATCCTTCCGTAATCTGTAGTGAATGGGCGACCCCAAAGAACACTCGCCTCAAGCTAACGTTCCTCTTGTATCATGTCGCAGGTTGCAGGCAGCAGAATCCATGTAGCGTTATTCATTGTGGTTCTTGAGCTCTAGGTAGCATTCCAGGTCTCTTAGGACTGGCGGGTCAACACTAGGATAGGCAACGTATTAGAAGGACGGCCTGTGTGTTTGGGCCTTTGTGAGCAATGCAGCTTTTGGGAAGAGCTAGATGCCGAGTCACAGGCTGTGAAGGGCTTCTTTGCTTAAACATCTACATTTTTGCAAGTTGAAAGAACTCATGTATCTCCCTTCTAAAGCACCTTGGAGGTACAAAGTAGAGAAAGAATCAGCAAGGTCAATGCTCTGCTCGCCCCTTTGAAGATAAGTCTTGAGGGAAACTTCATTTTCCTCTTTGGGATTTAGAGAGTTGGGGGCTCAATTCTCCCTGAGAAACACTGTAGTTGCACGAGTTCCCGTCATAGCACAAATGCCTTTGTGACGACAAGTGAGTTTCTAGGAAAGAAACTCGGAGTTTGCCATTCTTTGCTGGTGCTCGTCCTTTGGTAATCTTCAGTGAATTGGTGACCCCGTTTGAGCACTAGCGTCAAGCTAACGTTCCTCTTGTATCATGCCACTTGTTGGCATGCAGCAGAATCCTTGTAGCCTTATTCAGTGTGGTTCTGGAGCTCTAAGAAGCATTCCAGGTCTCTTAGTACAGGCGGGTCTGTACTAGGATGAGAAAACTACAGGCAGGATAGCCTGTGTGTTTGGTGAGTTGTCAGCAGTGCACCACTGGGAACAGCTAGATGCCGAGTCATGGGAAGTGATTGGCTTCTTTTCTTACACACCACGAAGTAGTCAGTTGAAACAACTCAAGTATCTCCCTTCTAAAGCACCTTGGAAGTACAACGTAGAGAAAGAAAGAACAGAGACAAGGCTCTGTGGGCCCTTTTGTATATAAGGCTTGAAGGGAAACTTTATGTTCCTCATAGGGATTTAGAGAGTTGCGGGCTCAATTCTCCCTGAGAAACACTGTAGATGAACATGTTCTCTTCATAGCACAGTTGCCTTTGTGATGACAAGTGAGTTTCTAGGAAAGAAATATGGAGGTTGCCATTCTTTGGTAGCTGCTCATCCTTCCGTAATCTGTAGTGAATGGGCGACCCTAAAGAACACTAGCCTCAAGCTAACTTTCCTGTTGTATCATGCCGCAGGTTGCAGGCAGCAGAATCCATGTAGCGTTATTCATTGTGGTTCTTGAGCTCTAGGTAGCATTCCAGGTCTCTTAGGACTGGCGGGTCAACACTAGGATGAGCAATGTATTAGAAGGACAGCCTGTGTGTTTGGGCCTTGGTCAGCAATGCAGCTTTGGAAGAGCTAGATGCCGAGTCACAGGCTGTGAAGGGCCTCTTTGCTTAAACCTCTTCATTTTGGCAAGTTGAAAGAACTCATGTATCTCCCTTCTAAAGCACCTTGGAGTTACAAAGTAGAGAAAGAATCAGCAAGGTCAATGCTCTGCTGGCCCCTTTGAAGATAAGTCTTGAAGGGAAACTTCATTTTCCTCTTTGGGATTTAGAGAGTTGGGGGCTCAATTCTCCCTGAGAAACACTGTAGTTGCACGTGTTCCCTTCATAGCACAATTGCCTTTGTGACGACAAGTGAGTTTCTAGGAAAGAAACTCGGAGTTTGCCATTCTTTGCTGGTGCTCGTCCTTTGGTAATCTTCAGTGAATTGGTGACCCCGTTTGAGCACTAGCCTCAAGCTAACGTTCCTCTTGTATCATGCCACTTGTTGCCATGCAGCACAATCCTTGTAGCCGTATTCAGTGTGGTTCTGGAGCTCTAGGAAGCATTCCAGGTCTCTTAGTACTGGCGGATCTGCTCGACGATGAGAAACGTACAAGAAGGATGGCCTGTGTGTTTGGGAAGTTGTGAGCAGTGCACCCTTGGGAACATTTAGATGCCGAGACATGGGAGGTGAAGGGCTTTTTTGTGAAACCTGTAGAATGTGGCAACTTGAAACAACTCAAGTATCTCCCTTCGAAAGCACGTTGGAGGTACTAAATAGAGGAAGAAACATGAGAGTCAGGGCTCTGCGGGCCATTATGAATATAAGGCTGAAGGGAAACTTTATATTCCTCATTGGCCTTTAGAGCTGTGGGCTCAGTTCTCCCTGAGAAACTCTTTACTTGCGCATGTTCTCTTCATAGCACAATTGGCTTAGTGATGACAAGTGAGTTTTTAGGAAAGAAACTTGGAGGTTGCCATTCTTTGGTAGCTGCTCATCCTTCAGTAATCTGTAGTGAATGGGCGACCCCAAAGAACACTAGCCTCAAGCTAACGTTCCTCTTGTTTCACACCACACTTTGGCATGCAGCAGAATCCATGTAGCGTTATTCAGTGTGGTTTTGAGCTCTAGGAAGCATTCCAGGTCTCTTAGTACAGGCGGGTCTGTACCAGGATGAGAAAACTACAGGCAGGATTGCCTGTGTGTTTGGTGAGTTGTGAGCAGTGCACCACTGGGAACAGCTAGATGCCGAGTCATGGGAAGTGATTGGCTTCTTTTCTTAGATTCCAGAAGGTAGTAAATTGAAACAACTCAAGTATCTCCCTTCTAAAGCACCTTGGAAGTACAACGTAGAGAAAGAAAGAGCAGAGACAAGGCTCTGTGGGCCCTTTTGTATATAAGGCTTGAAGGGAAACTTTATGTTCCTCATTGGGATTTAGAGAGTTGCGGGCTCAATTCTCCCTGAGAAACACTGTAGTTGCACATGTTCTCTTCATAGCAGAGTTGTCTTTGTGATGACAAGTGAGTTTCTAGGAAAGAAATATGGAGGTTGCCATTCTTTGGTAGCTGCTCATCCTTCCGTAATCTATAGTGAATGGGCGACCCCATTGAACACTCGCGTCAAGCTAACGTTCCTCTTGTATCATGTCACAGGTTGCAGGCAGCAGAATCCATGTAGCGTTATTCATTGTGGTTCTTGAGCTCTAGGTAGCATTCCAGGTCTCTTAGGACTGGCGGGTCAACACTAGGATAGGCAACGTATTAGAAGGACGGCCTGTGTGTTTGGGCCTTTGTGAGCAATGCAGCTTTTGGGAAGAGCTAGATGCCGAGTCACAGGCTGTGAAGGGCTTCTTTGCTTAAACATCTACATTTTTGCAAGTTGAAAGAACTCATGTATCTCCCTTCTAAAGCACCTTGGAGGTACAAAGTAGAGAAAGAATCAGCAAGGTCAATGCTCTGCTGGCCCCTTTGAAGATAAGTCTTGAAGGGAAACTTCATTTTCCTCTTTGGGATTTAGAGAGTTGGGGGCTCAATTCTCCCTGAGAAACACTGTAGTTGCACGTGTTCCCTTCATAGCACAATTGCCTTTGTGACGACAAGTGAGTTTCTAGGAAAGAAACTCGGAGTTTGCCATTCTTTGCTGGTGCTCGTCCTTTGGTAATCTTCAGTGAATTGGTGACCCCGTTTGAGCACTAGCCTCAAGCTAACGTTCCTCTTGTATCATGCCACTTGTCGCCATGCAGCACGATCCTTGTAGCCTTATTCAGTGTGGTTATGGAGCTCTAGGAAGCATTCCAGGTCTCTTAGTACTGGCGGATCTGCTCGACGATGAGAAACGTACAAGAAGGATGGCCTGTGTGTTTGGGGAGTTGTGAGCAGTGCACCCTTGGGAACAGCTAGATGCCGAGACATGGGAGGTGAAGGGCTTTATTGTGAAACCTGTAGAATGTGGCAACTTGAAACAACTCAAGTATCTCCCTTCGAAAGCACGTTGGAGGTACTAAATAGAGGAAGAAACATGAGAGTCAGGGCTCTGCGGGCCATTTTGAATTTTTGCTGAAGGGAAACTTTATATTCCTCATTGGCCTTTAGAGAGTTGTGGGCTCAGTTCTCCCTGAGAAACTCTTTACTTGCGCATGTTCTCTTCATAGCACAATTGGCTTAGTGATGACAAGTGAGTTTCTAGGAAAGAAACTTGGAGGTTGCCATTCTTTGGTAGGTGCTCATCCTTCAGTAATCTGTAGTGAATGGGCGACCCCAAAGAACACTAGCCTCAAGCTAACGTTCCTCTTGTTTCACACCACACTTTGGCATGCAGCAGAATCCATGTAGCGTTATTCAGTGTGGTTTTGAGCTCTAGGAAGCATTCCAGGTCTCTTAGTACAGGCGAGACTGTACCAGGATGAGAAAACTACAGGCAGGATTGCCTGTGTGTTTGGTGAGTTGTGAGCAGTGCACCACTGGGAACAGCTAGATGCCGAGTCATGGGAAGTGATTGGCTTCTTTTCTTAGATTCCAGAAGGTAGTAAATTGAAACAACTCAAGTATCTCCCTTCTAAAGCACCTTGGAAGTACAACGTAGAGAAAGAAAGAGCAGAGACAAGGCTCTGTGGGCCCTTTTGTATATAAGGCTTGAAGGGAAACTTTATGTTCCTCATTGGGATTTAGAGAGTTGCGGGCTCAATTCTCCCTGAGAAACACTGTAGTTGCACATGTTCTCTTCATAGAAGAGTTGTCTTTGTGAAGACAAGTGAGTTTCTAGGAAAGAAATATGGAGGTTGCCATTCTTTGGTAGCTGCTCATCCTTCCGTAATCTGTAGTGAATGGGCGACCCCAAAGAACACTCGCCTCAAGCTAACGTTCCTCTTGTATCATGCCGCAGGTTGCAGGCAGCAGAATCCATGTAGCGTTATTCATTGTGGTTCTTGAGCTCTAGGTAGCATTCCAGGTTTCTTAGGACTGGCGGGTCAACACTAGGATAGGCAACGTATTAGAAGGACGGCCTGTGTGTTTGGGCCTTTGTGAGCAATGCAGCATTTGGGAAGAGCTAGATGCCGAGTCACAGGCTGTGAAGGGCTTCTTTGCTTAAACATCTACATTTTTGCAAGTTGAAAGAACTCATGTATCTCCCTTCTAAAGCACCTTGGAGGTACAAAGTAGAGAAAGAATCAGCAAGGTCAATGCTCTGCTGGCCCCTTTGAAGATAATTCTTGAGGGAAACTTCATTTTCCTCTTTGGGATTTAGAGAGTTGGGGGCTCAATTCTCCCTGAGAAACACTGTAGTTGCACGAGTTCCCGTCATAGCACAAATGCCTTTGTGACGACAAGTGAGTTTCTAGGAAAGAAACTCGGAGTTTGCCATTCTTTGCTGGTGCTCGTCCTTTGGTAATCTTCAGGGAATTGGTGACCCCGTTTGAGCACTAGCGTCAAGCTAACGTTCCTCTTGTATCATGCCACTTGTTGGCATGCAGCAGAATCCTTGTAGCCTTATTCAGTGTGGTTCTGGAGCTCTAGGAAGCATTCCAGGTCTCTTAGTACAGGCGGGTCTGTACTAGGATGAGAAAACTACAGACAGGATGGCCTGTGTGTTTGGTGAGTTGTCAGCAGTGCACCACTGGGAACAGCTAGATGCCGAGTCATGGGAAGTGATTGGCTTCTTTTCTTACACTCCAGGAAGAAGTCAGTTGAAACAACTCAAATATCTCCCTTCTAAAGCACCTTGGAAGTACAACGTAGAGAAAGAAAGAGCAGAGACAAGGCTCTGTGGGCCCTTTTGTATATAAGGCTTGAAGGGAAACTTTATGTTCCTCATAGGGATTTAGAGAGTTGCGGGCTCAATTCTCCCTGAGAAACACTGTAGTTGAACATGTTCTCTTCATAGCACAGTTGCCTTTGTGATGACAAGTGAGTTTCTAGGAAAGAAATATGGAGGTTGCCATTCTTTGGTAGCTGCTCATCCTTCCGTAATCTGTAGTGAATGGGCGACCCTAAAGAACACTAGCCTCAAGCTAACTTTCCTCTTGTATCTTGCCGCAGGTTGCAGGCAGCAGAATCCATGTAGCGTTATTCATTGTGGTTCTTGAGCTCTAGGTAGCATTCCAGGTCTCTTAGGACTGGCGGGTCAACACTAGGATGAGCAATGTATTAGAAGGACAGCCTGTGTGTTTGGGCCTTGGTCAGCAATGCAGCTTTGGAAGAGCTAGATGCCGAGTCACAGGCTGTGAAGGGCCTCTTTGCTTAAACCTCTTCATTTTTGCAAGTTGAAAGAACTCATGTATCTCCCTTCTAAAGCACCTTGGAGGTACAAAGTAGAGAAAGAATCAGCAAGGTCAATGCTCTGCTGGCCCCTTTGAAGATAAGTCTTGAAGGGAAACTTCATTTTCCTCTTTGGGATTTAGAGAGTTGGGGGCTCAATTCTCCCTGAGAAACACTGTAGTTGCACGTGTTCCCTTCATAGCACAATTGCCTTTGTGACGACAAGTGAGTTTCTAGGAAAGAAACTCGGAGTTTGCCATTCTTTGCTGGTGCTCGTCCTTTGGTAATCTTCAGTGAATTGGTGACCCCGTTTGAGCACTAGCCTCAAGCTAACGTTCCTCTTGTATCATGCCACTTGTTGCCATGCAGCACAATCCTTGTAGCCTTATTCAGTGTGGTTCTGGAGCTCTAGGAAGCATTCCAGGTCTCTTAGTACTGGCGGATCTGCTCGACGATGAGAAACGTACAAGAAGGATGGCCTGTGTGTTTGGGAAGTTGTGAGCAGTGCACCCTTGGGAACAGTTAGATGCCGAGACATGGGAGGTGAAGGGCTTTTTTGTGAAACCTGTAGAATGTGGCAACTTGAAACAACTCAAGTATCTCCCTTCGAAAGCACGTTGGAGGTACTAAATAGAGGAAGAAACATGAGAGTCAGGGCTCTGCGGGCCATTATGAATATAAGGCTGAAGGGAAACTTTATATTCCTCATTGGCCTTTAGAGAGTTGTGGGCTCAGTTCTCCCTGAGAAACTCTTTACTTGCGCATGTTCTCTTCATAGCACAATTGGCTTAGTGATGACAAGTGAGTTTTTAGGAAAGAAACTTGGAGGTTGCCATTCTTTGGTAGCTGCTCATCCTTCCGTAATCTGTAGTGAATGGGCGACCCCAAAGAACACTCGCCTCAAGCTAACGTTCCTCTTGTATCATGCCACTTGTTGGCATGCAGCAGAATCCTTGTAGCCTTATTCAGTGTGGTTCTGGAGCTCTAGGAAGCATTCCAGGTCTCTTAGTACAGGCGGATCTGTACCAGGATGAGAAAACTACAGGCAGGATTGCCTGTGTGTTTGGTGAGTTGTGAGCAGTGCACCACTGGGAACAGCTAGATGCCGAGTCATGGGAAGTGATTGGCTTCTTTTCTTAGATTCCAGAAGGTAGTAAATTGAAACAACTCAAGTATCTCCCTTCTAAAGCACCTTGGAAGTACAACGTAGAGAAAGAAAGAGCAGAGACAAGGCTCTGTGGGCCCTTTTGTATATAAGGCTTGAAGGGAAACTTTATGTTCCTCATTGGGATTTAGAGAGTTGCGGGCTCAATTCTCCCTGAGAAACACTGTAGTTGCACATGTTCTCTTCATAGAAGAGTTGTGTTTGTGAAGACAAGTGAGTTTCTAGGAAAGAAATATGGAGGTTGCCATTCTTTGGTAGCTGCTCATCCTTCCGTAATCTGTAGTGAATGGGCGACCCCAAAGAACACTCGCCTCAAGCTAACGTTCCTCTTGTATCATGCCGCAGGTTGCAGGCAGCAGAATCCATGTAGCGTTATTCATTGTGGTTCTTGAGCTCTAGGTAGCATTCCAGGTTTCTTAGGACTGGCGGGTGAACACTAGGATAGGCAACGTATTAGAAGGACGGCCTGTGTGTTTGGGCCTTTGTGAGCAATGCAGCATTTGGGAAGAGCTAGATGCCGAGTCACAGGCTGTGAAGGGCTTCTTTGCTTAAACATCTACATTTTACAAGTTGAAAGAACTCATGTATCTCCCTTCTAAAGCACCTTGGAGGTACAAAGTAGAGAAAGAATCAGCAAGGTCAATGCTCTGCTGGCCCCTTTGAAGATAATTCTTGAGGGAAACTTCATTTTCCTCTTTGCGATTTAGAGAGTTGGGGGCTCAATTCTCCCTGAGAAATACTGTAGTTGCACGAGTTTCCGTCATAGCACAAATGCCTTTGTGACGACAAGTGAGTTTCTAGGAAAGAAACTCGGAGTTTGCCATTCTTTGCTGGTGCTCGTCCGTTGGTAATCTTCAGGGAATTGGTGACCCCGTTTGAGCACTAGCGTCAAGCTAACGTTCCTCTTGTATCATGCCACTTGTTGGCATGCAGCAGAATCCTTGTAGCCTTATTCAGTGTGGTTCTGGAGCTCTAGGAAGCATTCCAGGTCTCTTAGTACAGGCGGGTCTGTACTAGGATGAGAAAACTACAGGCAGGATGGCCTGTGTGTTTGGTGAGTTGTCAGCAGTGCACCACTGGGAACAGCTAGATGCCGAGTCATGGGAAGTGATTGGCTTCTTTTCTTACACTCCAGGAAGAAGTCAGTTGAAACAACTCAAGTATCTCCCTTCTAAAGCACCTTGGAAGTACAACGTAGAGAAAGAAAGAACAGAGACAAGGCTCTGTGGGCCCTTTTGTATATAAGGCTTGAAGGGAAACTTTATGTTCCTCATAGGGATTTAGAAAGTTGCGGGCTCAATTCTCCCTGAGAAACACTGTAGTTGAACATGTTCTCTTCATAGCACAGTTGCCTTTGTGATGACAAGTGAGTTTCTAGGAAAGAAATATGGAGGTTGCCATTCTTTGGTAGCTGCTCATCCTTCCGTAATCTGTAGTGAATGGGCGACCCCATTGAACACTAGCCTCAAGCTAACTTTCCTGTTGTATCATGCCGCAGTTGGCAGGCAGCAGAATCCATGTAGCGTTATTCATTGTGGTTCTGGAGCTCTAGGTAGCATTCCAGGTCTCAGTACTGGCGGGTCAACACTAGGATGAGCAATGTATTACAAGGACAGCCTGTGTGTTTGGGCCTTGGTCAGCAATGCAGCTTTGGGAAGAGCTAGATGCCGAGTCAGAGGCTATGAAGGGCTTCTCTGGTTAAACCTCTACATTTTTGCAAGTTGAAAGAACTCATGTATCTCCCTTCTAAAGCACCTTGGAGGTACAAAGTAGAGAAAGAATCAGCAAGGTCAATGCTCTGCTGGCCCCTTTGAAGATAAGTCTTGAAGGGAAACTTCATTTTCCTCTTTTGGCTTTAGAGAGTTGGGGGCTCAATTCTCCCTGAGAAACACTGTAGTTGCACGTGTTCCCTTCATAGCACAATTGCCTTTGTGACGACAAGTGAGTTTCTAGGAAAGAAACTCGGAGTTTGCCATTCTTTGCTGGTGCTTGTCCTTTGGTAATCTTCAGTGAATTGGTGACCCCGTTTGAGCACTAGCCTCAAGCTAACGTTCCTCTTGTATCACGCCACTTGTCGCCATGCAGCACGATCCTTGTAGCCTTATTCAGTGTGGTTCTGGAGCTCTAGGAAGCATTCCAGGTCTCTTAGTACTGGCGGATCTGCTCGACGATGAGAAACGTACAAGAAGGATGACCTGTGTGTTTGGGGAGTTGTGAGCAGTGCACCCTTGGGAACAGCTAGATGCCGAGACATGGGAGGTGAAGGGCTTTATTGTGAAACCTGTAGAATGTGGCAACTTGAAACAACTCAAGTATCTCCCTTCGAAAGCACGTTGGAGGTACTAAATAGAGGAAGAAACATGAGAGTCAGGGCTCTGCGGGCCATTTTGAATATAAGGCTGAAGGGAAACTTTATATTCCTCATTGGCGTTTAGAGAGTTGTGGGCTCAATTCTCCCTGAGAAACTCTTTACTTGCGCATGTTCTCTTCATAGCACAATTGGCTTAGTGATGACAAGTGAGTTTCTAGGAAAGAAACTTGGAGGTTGCCATTCTTTGGTAGGTGCTCATCCTTCAGTAATCTGTAGTGAATGGGCGACCCCAAAGAACACTAGCCTCAAGCTAACGTTCCTCTTGTTTCACACCACACTTTGGCATGCAGCAGAATCCATGTAGCGTTATTCAGTGTGGTTTTGAGCTCTAGGAAGCATTCCAGGTCTCTTAGTACAGGCGGGTCTGTACCAGGATGAGAAAACTACAGGCAGGATTGCCTGTGTGTTTGGTGAGTTGTGAGCAGTGCACCACTGGGAACAGCTAGATGCCGAGTCATGGGAAGTGATTGGCTTCTTTTCTTAGATTCCAGAAGGTAGTAAATTGAAACAACTCAAGTATCTCCCTTCTAAAGCACCTTGGAAGTACAACGTAGAGAAAGAAAGAGCAGAGACAAGGCTCTGTGGGCCCTTTTGTATATAAGGCTTGAAGGGAAACTTTATGTTCCTCATTGGGATTTAGAGAGTTGCGGGCTCAATTCTCCCTGAGAAACACTGTAGTTGCACATGTTCTCTTCATAGCAGAGTTGTCTTTGTGAAGACAAGTGAGTTTCTAGGAAAGAAATATGGAGGTTGCCATTCTTTGGTAGCTGCTCATCCTTCCGTAATCTGTAGTGAATGGGCGACCCCAAAGAACACTCGCCTCAAGCTAACGTTCCTCTTGTATCATGCCGGAGGTTGCAGGCAGCAGAATCCATGTAGCGTTATTCATTGTGGTTCTTGAGCTCTAGGTAGCATTCCAGGTCTCTTAGGACTGGCGGGACAACACTAGGATAGGCAACGTATTAGAAGGACGGCCTGTGTGTTTGGGCCTTTGTGAGCAATGCAGCATTTGGGAAGAGCTAGATGCCGAGTCACAGGCTGTGAAGGGCTTCTTTGCTTAAACATCTACATTTTACAAGTTGAAAGAACTCATGTATCTCCCTTCTAAAGCACCTTGGAGGTACAAAGTAGAGAAAGAATCAGCAAGGTCAATGCTCTGCTGGCCCCTTTGAAGATAATTCTTGAGGGAAACTTCATTTTCCTCTTTGCGATTTAGAGAGTTGGGGGCTCAATTCTCCCTGAGAAATACTGTAGTTGCACGAGTTTCCGTCATAGCACAAATGCCTTTGTGACGACAAGTGAGTTTCTAGGAAAGAAACTCGGAGTTTGCCATTCTTTGCTGGTGCTCGTCCGTTGGTAATCTTCAGGGAATTGGTGACCCCGTTTGAGCACTAGCGTCAAGCTAACGTTCCTCTTGTATCATGCCACTTGTTGGCATGCAGCAGAATCCTTGTAGCCTTATTCAGTGTGGTTCTGGAGCTCTAGGAAGCATTCCAGGTCTCTTAGTACAGGCGGGTCTGTACTAGGATGAGAAAACTACAGGCAGGATGGCCTGTGTGTTTGGTGAGTTGTCAGCAGTGCACCACTGGGAACAGCTAGATGCCGAGTCATGGGAAGTGATTGGCTTCTTTTCTTACACTCCAGGAAGAAGTCAGTTGAAACAACTCAAGTATCTCCCTTCTAAAGCACCTTGGAAGTACAACGTAGAGAAAGAAAGAACAGAGACAAGGCTCTGTGGGCCCTTTTGTATATAAGGCTTGAAGGGAAACTTTATGTTCCTCATAGGGATTTAGAAAGTTGCGGGCTCAATTCTCCCTGAGAAACACTGTAGTTGAACATGTTCTCTTCATAGCACAGTTGCCTTTGTGATGACAAGTGAGTTTCTAGGAAAGAAATATGGAGGTTGCCATTCTTTGGTAGCTGCTCATCCTTCCGTAATCTGTAGTGAATGGGCGACCCCATTGAACACTAGCCTCAAGCTAACTTTCCTGTTGTATCATGCCGCAGTTTGCAGGCAGCAGAATCCATGTAGCGTTATTCATTGTGGTTCTGGAGCTCTAGGTAGCATTCCAGGTCTCAGTACTGGCGGGTCAACACTAGGATGAGCAATGTATTACAAGGACAGCCTGTGTGTTTGGGCCTTGGTCAGCAATGCAGCTTTGGGAAGAGCTAGATGCCGAGTCAGAGGCTATGAAGGGCTTCTCTGGTTAAACCTCTACATTTTTGCAAGTTGAAAGAACTCATGTATCTCCCTTCTAAAGCACCTTGGAGGTACAAAGTAGAGAAAGAATCAGCAAGGTCAATGCTCTGCTGGCCCCTTTGAAGATAAGTCTTGAAGGGAAACTTCATTTTCCTCTTTTGGATTTAGAGAGTTGGGGGCTCAATTCTCCCTGAGAAACACTGTAGTTGCACGTGTTCCCTTCATAGCACAATTGCCTTTGTGACGACAAGTGAGTTTCTAGGAAAGAAACTCGGAGTTTGCCATTCTTTGCTGGTGCTTGTCCTTTGGTAATCTTCAGTGAATTGGTGACCCCGTTTGAGCACTAGCCTCAAGCTAACGTTCCTCTTGTATCACGCCACTTGTCGCCATGCAGCACGATCCTTGTAGCCTTATTCAGTGTGGTTCTGGAGCTCTAGGAAGCATTCCAGGTCTCTTAGTACTGGCGGATCTGCTCGACGATGAGAAACGTACAAGAAGGATGGCCTGTGTGTTTGGGGAGTTGTGAGCAGTGCACCCTTGGGAACAGCTAGATGCCGAGACATGGGAGGTGAAGGGCTTTATTGTGAAACCTGTAGAATGTGGCAACTTGAAACAACTCAAGTATCTCCCTTCGAAAGCACGTTGGAGGTACTAAATAGAGGAAGAAACATGAGAGTCAGGGCTCTGCGGGCCATTTTGAATATAAGGCTGAAGGGAAACTTTATATTCCTCATTGGCGTTTAGAGAGTTGTGGGCTCAATTCTCCCTGAGAAACTCTTTACTTGCGCATGTTCTCTTCATAGCACAATTGGCTTAGTGATGACAAGTGAGTTTCTAGGAAAGAAACTTGGAGGTTGCCATTCTTTGGTAGGTGCTCATCCTTCAGTAATCTGTAGTGAATGGGCGACCCCAAAGAACACTAGCCTCAAGCTAACGTTCCTCTTGTTTCACACCACACTTTGGCATGCAGCAGAATCCATGTAGCGTTATTCAGTGTGGTTTTGAGCTCTAGGAAGCATTCCAGGTCTCTTAGTACAGGCGGGTCTGTACCAGGATGAGAAAACTACAGGCAGGATTGCCTGTGTGTTTGGTGAGTTGTGAGCAGTGCACCACTGGGAACAGCTAGATGCCGAGTCATGGGAAGTGATTGGCTTCTTTTCTTAGATTCCAGAAGGTAGTAAATTGAAACAACTCAAGTATCTCCCTTCTAAAGCACCTTGGAAGTACAACGTAGAGAAAGAAAGAGCAGAGACAAGGCTCTGTGGGCCCTTTTGTATATAAGGCTTGAAGGGAAACTTTATGTTCCTCATTGGGATTTAGAGAGTTGCGGGCTCAATTCTCCCTGAGAAACACTGTAGTTGCACATGTTCTCTTCATAGCAGAGTTGTCTTTGTGAAGACAAGTGAGTTTCTAGGAAAGAAATATGGAGGTTGCCATTCTTTGGTAGCTGCTCATCCTTCCGTAATCTGTAGTGAATGGGCGACCCCAAAGAACACTCGCCTCAAGCTAACGTTCCTCTTGTATCATGCCGGAGGTTGCAGGCAGCAGAATCCATGTAGCGTTATTCATTGTGGTTCTTGAGCTCTAGGTAGCATTCCAGGTCTCTTAGGACTGGCGGGACAACACTAGGATAGGCAACGTATTAGAAGGACGGCCTGTGTGTTTGGGCCTTTGTGAGCAATGCAGCTTTTGGGAAGAGCTAGATGCCGAGTCACAGGCTGTGAAGGGCTTCTTTGCTTAAACATCTACATTTTTGCAAGTTGAAAGAACTCATGTATCTCCCTTTTAAAGCACCTTGGAGGTACAAAGTAGAGAAAGAATCAGCAAGGTCAATGCTCTGCTCGCCCCTTTGAAGATAAGTCTTGAGGGAAACTTCATTTTCCTCTTTGGGATTTAGAGAGTTGGGGGCTCAATTCTCCCAGAGAAACACTGTAGTTGCACGAGTTCCCGTCATAGCACAAAGGCCTTTGTGACGACAAGTGAGTTTCTAGGAAAGAAACTCGGAGTTTGCCATTCTTTGCTGGTGCTCATCCTTTGGTAATCTTCAGTGAATTGGTGACCCCGTTTGAGCACTAGCGTCAAGCTAACGTTCCTCTTGTATCATGCCACTTGTTGCCATGCAGCAGAATCCTTGTAGCCTTATTCAGTGTGGTTCTGGAGCTCTAGGAAGCATTCCAGGTCTCTTAGTACAGGCGGGTCTGTACTAGGATGAGAAAACTACAGGCAGGATGGCCTGTGTGTTTGGTGAGTTGTCAGCAGTGCACCACTGGGAACAGCTAGATGCCGAGTCATGGGAAGTGATTGACTTCTTTTCTTACACTCCAGAAAGTAGTCAGTTGAAACAACTCAAGTATCTCCTTTCTAAAGCACCTTGGAAGTACAAGGTAGAGAAAGAAAGAGCAGAGACAAGGCTCTGTGGGCCCTTTTGTATATAAGGCTTGAAGGGAAACTTTATGTTCCTCATAGGGATTTAGAGAGTTGCGGGCTCAATTCTCCCTGAGAAACACTGTAGTTGAAAATGTTCTCTTCAAAGCACAGTTGCCTTTGTGATGACAAGTGAGTTTCTAGGAAAGAAATATGCAGGTTGCCATTCTTTGGTAGCTGCTCATCCTTCCGTAATCTGTAGTGAATGGGCGACCCCATTGAACACTAGCCTCAAGCTAACTTTCCTGTTGTATCATGCCGCAGGTTGCAGGCAGCAGAATCCATGTAGCGTTATTCATTGTGGTTCTGGAGCTCTAGGTAGCATTCCAGGTCTCTTAGTACTGGCGGGTCAACACTAGGATGAGCAATGTATTAGAAGGACAGCCTGTGTGTTTGGGCCTTGGTCAGCAATGCAGCTTTGGGAAGAGCTAGATGCCGAGTCAGAGGCTATGAAGGGCTTCTTTGGTTAAACCTCTACATTTTTGCAAGTTGAAAGAACTCATGTATCTCCCTTCTAAAGCACCTTGGAGGTACAAAGTAGAGAAAGAATCAGCAAGGTCAATGCTCTGCTGGCCCCTTTGAAGATAAGTCTTGAAGGGAAACGTCATTTTCCTCTTTGGGATTTAGAGAGTTGGGGGCTCAATTCTCCCTGAGAAACACTGTAGTTGCACGTGTTCCCTTCATAGCACAATTGCCTTTGTGACGACAAGTGAGTTTCTAGGAAAGAAACTCGGAGTTTGCCATTCTTTGCTGGTGCTCGTCCTTTGGTAATCTTCAGTGAATTGGTGACCCCGTTTGAGCACTAGCCTCAAGCTAACGTTCCTCTTGTATCATGCCACTTGTTGCCATGCAGCACAATCCTTGTAGCCTTATTCAGTGTGGTTCTGGAGCTCTAGGAAGCATTCCAGGTCTCTTAGTACTGGCGGATCTGCTCGACGATGAGAAACGTACAAGAAGGATGGCCTGTGTGTTTGGGGAGTTGTGAGCAGTGCACCCTTGGGAACAGCTAGATGCCGAGACATGGGAGGTGAAGGGCTTTTTTGTGAAACCTGTAGAATGTGGCAACTTGAAACAACTCAATATCTCCCTTCGAAAGCACGTTGGAGGTACTAAATAGAGGAAGAAACATGAGAGTCAGGGCTCTGCGGGCCATTTTGAATATAAGGCTGAAGGGAAACTTTATATTCCTCATTGGCCTTTAGAGAGTTGTGGGCTCAGTTCTCCCTGAGAAACTCTTTACTTGCGCATGTTCTCTTCATAGCACAATTGGCTTAGTGATGACAAGTGAGTTTCTAGGAAAGAAACTTGGAGGTTGCCATTCTTTGGTAGGTGCTCATCCTTCAGTAATCTGTAGTGAATGGGCGACCCCAAAGAACACTCGCCTCAAGCTAACGTTCCTCTTGTATCATGCCGCAGGTTGCAGGCAGCAGAATCCATGTAGCGTTATTCATTGTGGTTCTTGAGCTCTAGGTAGCATTCCAGGTTTCTTAGGACTGGCGGGTCAACACTAGGATAGGCAACGTATTAGAAGGACGGCCTGTGTGTTTGGGCCTTTGTGAGCAATGCAGCTTTTGGGAAGAGCTAGATGCCGAGTCACAGGCTGTGAAGGGCTTCTTTGCTTAAACATCTACATTTTACAAGTTGAAAGAACTCATGTATCTCCCTTCTAAAGCACCTTGGAGGTACAAAGTAGAGAAAGAATCAGCAAGGTCAATGCTCTGCTGGCCCCTTTGAAGATAAGTCTTGAGGGAAACTTCATTTTCCTCTTTGGGATTTAGAGAGTTGGGGGCTCAATTCTCCCTGAGAAATACTGTAGTTGCACGAGTTCCCGTCATAGCACAAATGCCTTTCTGACGACAAGTGAGTTTCTAGGAAAGAAACTCGGAGTTTGCCATTCTTTGCTGGTGCTCGTCCTTTGGTAATCTTCAGTGAATTGGTGACCCCGTTTGAGCACTAGCGTCAAGCTAACGTTCCTCTTGTATCATGCCACTTGTTGGCATGCAGCAGAATCCTTGTAGCCTTATTCAGTGTGGTTCTGGAGCTCTAGGAAGCATTCCAGGTCTCTTAGTACAGGCGGGTCTGTACTAGGATGAGAAAACTACAGGCAGGATGGCCTGTGTGTTTGGTGAGTTGTCAGCAGTGCACCACTGGGAACAGCTAGATGCCGAGTCATGGGAAGTGATTGGCTTCTTTTCTTACACTCCAGGAAGAAGTCAGTTGAAACAACTCAAGTATCTCCCTTCTAAAGCACCTTGGAAGTACAACGTAGAGAAAGAAAGAGCAGAGACAAGGCTCTGTGGGCCCTTTTGTATATAAGGCTTGAAGGGAAACTTTATGTTCCTCATAGGGATTTAGAAAGTTGCGGGCTCAATTCTCCCTGAGAAACACTGTAGTTGAACATGTTCTCTTCATAGCACAGTTGCCTTTGTGATGACAAGTGAGTTTCTAGGAAAGAAATATGGAGGTTGCCATTCTTTGGTAGCTGCTCATCCTTCCGTAATCTGTAGTGAATGGGCGACCCCATTGAACACTAGCCTCAAGCTAACTTTCCTGTTGTATCATGCCGCAGGTTGCAGGCAGCAGAATCCGTGTAGCGTTATTCATTGTGGTTCTGGAGCTCTAGGTAGCATTCCAGGTCTCAGTACTGGCGGGTCAACACTAGGATGAGCAATGTATTACAAGGACAGCCTGTGTGTTTGGGCCTTGGTCAGCAGTGCAGCTTTGGGAAGAGCTAGATGCCGAGTCAGAGGCTATGAAGGGCTTCTCTGGTTAAACCTCTACATTTTTGCAAGTTGAAAGAACTCATGTATCTCCCTTCTAAAGCACCTTGGAGGTACAAAGTAGAGAAAGAATCAGCAAGGTCAATGCTCTGCTGGCCCCTTTGAAGATAAGTCTTGAAGGGAAACGTCATTTTCCTCTTTGGGATTTAGAGAGTTGGGGGCTCAATTCTCCCTGAGAAACACTGTAGTTACACGTGTTCCCTTCATAGCACAATTGCCTTTGTGACGACAAGTGAGTTTCTAGGAAAGAAACTCGGAGTTTGCCATTCTTTGCTGGTGCTCGTCCTTTGGTAATCTTCAGTGAATTGGTGACCCCGTTTGAGCACTAGCCTCAAGCTAACGTTCCTCTTGTATCACGCCACTTGTCGCCATGCAGCACGATCCTTGTAGCCTTATTCAGTGTGGTTCTGGAGCTCTAGGAAGCATTCCAGGTCTCTTAGTACTGGCGGATCTGCTCGACGATGAGAAACGTACAAGAAGGATGGCCTGTGTGTTTGGGGAGTTGTGAGCAGTGCACCCTTGGGAACAGCTAGATGCCGAGACATGGGAGGTGAAGGGCTTTTTTGTGAAACCTGTAGAATGTGGCAACTTGAAACAACTAAAGTATCTCCCTTCGAAAGCAGGTTGCAGGTACTAAATAGAGGAAGAAACATGAGAGTCAGGGCTCTGCGGGCCATTTTGAATATAAGGCTGAAGGGAAACTTTATATTCCTCATTGGCGTTTAGAGAGTTGTGGGCTCAGTTCTCCCTGAGAAACTCTTTACTTGCGCATGTTCTCTTCATAGCACAATTGGCTTAGTGATGACAAGTGAGTTTCTAGGAAAGAAACTTGGAGGTTGCCATTCTTTGGTAGCTGCTCATCCTTCAGTAATCTGTAGTGAATGGGCGACCCCAAAGAACACTAGCCTCAAGCTAACGTTCCTCTTGTTTCACACCACACTTTGGCATGCAGCAGAATCCATGTAGCGTTATTCAGTGTGGTTTTGAGCTCTAGGAAGCATTCCAGGTCTCTTAGTACAAGCGGGTCTGTACCAGGATGAGAAAACTACAGGCAGGATTGCCTGTGTGTTTGGAGAGTTGTGAGCAGTGCACCACTGGGAACAGCTAGATGCCGAGTCATGGGAAGTGATTGGCTTCTTTTCTTAGATTCCAGAAGGTAGTAAATTGAAACAACTCAAGTATCTCCCTTCTAAAGCACCTTGCAAGTACAACGTAGAGAAAGAAAGAGCAGAGACAAGGCTCTGTGGGCCCTTTTGTATATAAGGCTTGAAGGGAAACTTTATGTTCCTCATTGGGATTTAGAGAGTTGCGGGCTCAATTCTCCCTGAGAAACACTGTAGTTGCACATGTTCTCTTCATAGCAGAGTTGTCTTTGTGAAGACAAGTGAGTTTCTAGGAAAGAAATATGGAGGTTGCCATTCTTTGGTAGCTGCTCATCCTTCCGTAATCTGTAGTGAATGGGCGACCCCAAAGAACACTCGCCTCAAGCTAACGTTCCTCTTGTATCATGCCGCAGGTTGCAGGCAGCAGAATCCATGTAGCGTTATTCATTGTGGTTCTTGAGCTCTAGGTAGCATTCCAGGTCTCTTAGGACTGGCGGGTCAACACTAGGATAGGAAACGTATTAGAAGGACGGCCTGTGTGTTTGGGCCTTTGTGAGCAATGCAGCTTTTGGGAAGAGCTAGATGCCGAGTCACAGGCTGTGAAGGGCTTCTTTGCTTAAACATCTACATTTTTGCAAGTTGAAAGAACTCATGTATCTCCCTTCTAAAGCACCTTGGAGGTACAAAGTAGAGAAAGAATCAGCAAGGTCAATGCTCTGCTCGCCCCTTTGAAGATAAGTCTTGAGGGAAACTTCATTTTCCTCTTTGGGATTTAGAGAGTTGGGGGCTCAATTCTCCCTGAGAAACACTGTAGTTGCACGAGTTCCCGTCATAGCACAAATGCCTTTGTGACGACAAGTGAGTTTCTAGGAAAGAAACTCGGAGTTTGCCATTCTTTGCTGGTGCTCGTCCTTTGGTAATCTTCAGTGAATTGGTGACCCCGTTTGAGCACTAGCGTCAAGCTAACGTTCCTCTTGTATCATGCCACTTGTTGGCATGCAGCAGAATCCTTGTAGCCTTATTCAGTGTGGTTCTGGAGCTCTAAGAAGCATTCCAGGTCTCTTAGTACAGGCGGGTCTGTACTAGGATGAGAAAACTACAGGCAGGATGGCCTGTGTGTTTGGTGAGTTGTCAGCAGTGCACCACTGGGAACAGCTAGATGCCGAGTCATGGGAAGTGATTGGCTTCTTTTCTTACACACCACGAAGTAGTCAGTTGAAACAACTCAAGTATCTCCCTTCTAAAGCACCTTGGAAGTACAACGTAGAGAAAGAAAGAACAGAGACAAGGCTCTGTGGGCCCTTTTGTATATAAGGCTTGAAGGGAAACTTTATGTTCCTCATAGGGATTTAGAGAGTTGCGGGCTCAATTCTCCCTGAGAAACACTGTAGATGAACATGTTCTCTTCATAGCACAGTTGCCTTTGTGATGACAAGTGAGTTTCTAGGAAAGAAATATGGAGGTTGCCATTCTTTGGTAGCTGCTCATCCTTCCGTAATCTGTAGTGAATGGGCGACCCTAAAGAACACTAGCCTCAAGCTAACTTTCCTCTTGTATCTTGCCGCAGGTTGCAGGCAGCAGAATCCATGTAGCGTTATTCATTGTGGTTCTTGAGCTCTAGGTAGCATTCAAGGTCTCTTAGGACTGGCGGGTCAACACTAGGATGAGCAATGTATTAGAAGGACAGCCTGTGTGTTTGGGCCTTGGTCAGCAATGCAGCTTTGGAAGAGCTAGATGCCGAGTCACAGGCTGTGAAGGGCCTCTTTGCTTAAACCTCTTCATTTTGGCAAGTTGAAAGAACTCATGTATCTCCCTTCTAAAGCACCTTGGAGTTACAAAGTAGAGAAAGAATCAGCAAGGTCAATGCTCTGCTGGCCCCTTTGAAGATAAGTCTTGAAGGGAAACTTCATTTTCCTCTTTGGGATTTAGAGAGTTGGGGGCTCAATTCTCCCTGAGAAACACTGTAGTTGCACGTGTTCCCTTCATAGCACAATTGCCTTTGTGACGACAAGTGAGTTTCTAGGAAAGAAACTCGGAGTTTGCCATTCTTTGCTGGTGCTCGTCCTTTGGTAATCTTCAGTGAATTGGTGACCCCGTTTGAGCACTAGCCTCAAGCTAACGTTCCTCTTGTATCATGCCACTTGTTGCCATGCAGCACAATCCTTGTAGCCGTATTCAGTGTGGTTCTGGAGCTCTAGGAAGCATTCCAGGTCTCTTAGTACTGGCGGATCTGCTCGACGATGAGAAACGTACAAGAAGGATGGCCTGTGTGTTTGGGAAGTTGTGAGCAGTGCACCCTTGGGAACATTTAGATGCCGAGACATGGGAGGTGAAGGGCTTTTTTGTGAAACCTGTAGAATGTGGCAACTTGAAACAACTCAAGTATCTCCCTTCGAAAGCACGTTGGAGGTACTAAATAGAGGAAGAAACATGAGAGTCAGGGCTCTGCGGGCCATTATGAATATAAGGCTGAAGGGAAACTTTATATTCCTCATTGGCCTTTAGAGCTGTGGGCTCAGTTCTCCCTGAGAAACTCTTTACTTGCGCATGTTCTCTTCATAGCACAATTGGCTTAGTGATGACAAGTGAGTTTTTAGGAAAGAAACTTGGAGGTTGCCATTCTTTGGTAGCTGCTCATCCTTCAGTAATCTGTAGTGAATGGGCGACCCCAAAGAACACTAGCCTCAAGCTAACGTTCCTCTTGTTTCACACCACACTTTGGCATGCAGCAGAATCCATGTAGCGTTATTCAGTGTGGTTTTGAGCTCTAGGAAGCATTCCAGGTCTCTTAGTACAGGCGGGTCTGTACCAGGATGAGAAAACTACAGGCAGGATTGCCTGTGTGTTTGGTGAGTTGTGAGCAGTGCACCACTGGGAACAGCTAGATGCCGAGTCATGGGAAGTGATTGGCTTCTTTTCTTAGATTCCAGAAGGTAGTAAATTGAAACAACTCAAGTATCTCCCTTCTAAAGCACCTTGGAAGTACAACGTAGAGAAAGAAAGAGCAGAGACAAGGCTCTGTGGGCCCTTTTGTATATAAGGCTTGAAGGGAAACTTTATGTTCCTCATTGGGATTTAGAGAGTTGCGGGCTCAATTCTCCCTGAGAAACACTGTAGTTGCACATGTTCTCTTCATAGCAGAGTTGTCTTTGTGATGACAAGTGAGTTTCTAGGAAAGAAATATGGAGGTTGCCATTCTTTGGTAGCTGCTCATCCTTCCGTAATCTATAGTGAATGGGCGACCCCATTGAACACTCGCGTCAAGCTAACGTTCCTCTTGTATCATGTCACAGGTTGCAGGCAGCAGAATCCATGTAGCGTTATTCATTGTGGTTCTTGAGCTCTAGGTAGCATTCCAGGTCTCTTAGGACTGGCGGGTCAACACTAGGATAGGCAACGTATTAGAAGGACGGCCTGTGTGTTTGGGCCTTTGTGAGCAATGCAGCTTTTGGGAAGAGCTAGATGCCGAGTCACAGGCTGTGAAGGGCTTCTTTGCTTAAACATCTACATTTTTGCAAGTTGAAAGAACTCATGTATCTCCCTTCTAAAGCACCTTGGAGGTACAAAGTAGAGAAAGAATCAGCAAGGTCAATGCTCTGCTGGCCCCTTTGAAGATAAGTCTTGAAGGGAAACTTCATTTTCCTCTTTGGGATTTAGAGAGTTGGGGGCTCAATTCTCCCTGAGAAACACTGTAGTTGCACGTGTTCCCTTCATAGCACAATTGCCTTTGTGACGACAAGTGAGTTTCTAGGAAAGAAACTCGGAGTTTGCCATTCTTTGCTGTTGCTCGTCCTTTGGTAACCTTCAGTGAATTGGTGACCCCGTTTGAGCACTAGCCTCAAGCTAACGTTCCTCTTGTATCATGCCACTTGTCGCCATGCAGCACGATCCTTGTAGCCTTATTCAGTGTGGTTCTGGAGCTCTAGGAAGCATTCCAGGTCTCTTAGTACTGGCGGATCTGCTCGACGATGAGAAACGTACAAGAAGGATGGCCTGTGTGTTTGGGGAGTTGTGAGCAGTGCACCCTTGGGAACAGCTAGATGCCGAGACATGGGAGGTGAAGGGCTTTATTGTGAAACCTGTAGAATGTGGCAACTTGAAACAACTCAAGTATCTCCCTTCGAAAGCACGTTGGAGGTACTAAATAGAGGAAGAAACATGAGAGTCAGGGCTCTGCGGGCCATTTTGAATTTTTGCTGAAGGGAAACTTTATATTCCTCATTGGCCTTTAGAGAGTTGTGGGCTCAGTTCTCCCTGAGAAACTCTTTACTTGCGCATGTTCTCTTCATAGCACAATTGGCTTAGTGATGACAAGTGAGTTTCTAGGAAAGAAACTTGGAGGTTGCCATTCTTTGGTAGGTGCTCATCCTTCAGTAATCTGTAGTGAATGGGCGACCCCAAAGAACACTAGCCTCAAGCTAACGTTCCTCTTGTTTCACACCACACTTTGGCATGCAGCAGAATCCATGTAGCGTTATTCAGTGTGGTTTTGAGCTCTAGGAAGCATTCCAGGTCTCTTAGTACAGGCGAGACTGTACCAGGATGAGAAAACTACAGGCAGGATTGCCTGTGTGTTTGGTGAGTTGTGAGCAGTGCACCACTGGGAACAGCTAGATGCCGAGTCATGGGAAGTGATTGGCTTCTTTTCTTAGATTCCAGAAGGTAGTAAATTGAAACAACTCAAGTATCTCCCTTCTAAAGCACCTTGGAAGTACAACGTAGAGAAAGAAAGAGCAGAGACAAGGCTCTGTGGGCCCTTTTGTATATAAGGCTTGAAGGGAAACTTTATGTTCCTCATTGGGATTTAGAGAGTTGCGGGCTCAATTCTCCCTGAGAAACACTGTAGTTGCACATGTTCTCTTCATAGAAGAGTTGTCTTTGTGAAGACAAGTGAGTTTCTAGGAAAGAAATATGGAGGTTGCCATTCTTTGGTAGCTGCTCATCCTTCCGTAATCTGTAGTGAATGGGCGACCCCAAAGAACACTCGCCTCAAGCTAACGTTCCTCTTGTATCATGCCGCAGGTTGCAGGCAGCAGAATCCATGTAGCGTTATTCATTGTGGTTCTTGAGCTCTAGGTAGCATTCCAGGTTTCTTAGGACTGGCGGGTCAACACTAGGATAGGCAACGTATTAGAAGGACGGCCTGTGTGTTTGGGCCTTTGTGAGCAATGCAGCATTTGGGAAGAGCTAGATGCCGAGTCACAGGCTGTGAAGGGCTTCTTTGCTTAAACATCTACATTTTTGCAAGTTGAAAGAACTCATGTATCTCCCTTCTAAAGCACCTTGGAGGTACAAAGTAGAGAAAGAATCAGCAAGGTCAATGCTCTGCTGGCCCCTTTGAAGATAATTCTTGAGGGAAACTTCATTTTCCTCTTTGGGATTTAGAGAGTTGGGGGCTCAATTCTCCCTGAGAAACACTGTAGTTGCACGAGTTCCCGTCATAGCACAAATGCCTTTGTGACGACAAGTGAGTTTCTAGGAAAGAAACTCGGAGTTTGCCATTCTTTGCTGGTGCTCGTCCTTTGGTAATCTTCAGGGAATTGGTGACCCCGTTTGAGCACTAGCGTCAAGCTAACGTTCCTCTTGTATCATGCCACTTGTTGGCATGCAGCAGAATCCTTGTAGCCTTATTCAGTGTGGTTCTGGAGCTCTAGGAAGCATTCCAGGTCTCTTAGTACAGGCGGGTCTGTACTAGGATGAGAAAACTACAGACAGGATGGCCTGTGTGTTTGGTGAGTTGTCAGCAGTGCACCACTGGGAACAGCTAGATGCCGAGTCATGGGAAGTGATTGGCTTCTTTTCTTACACTCCAGGAAGAAGTCAGTTGAAACAACTCAAATATCTCCCTTCTAAAGCACCTTGGAAGTACAACGTAGAGAAAGAAAGAGCAGAGACAAGGCTCTGTGGGCCCTTTTGTATATAAGGCTTGAAGGGAAACTTTATGTTCCTCATAGGGATTTAGAGAGTTGCGGGCTCAATTCTCCCTGAGAAACACTGTAGTTGAACATGTTCTCTTCATAGCACAGTTGCCTTTGTGATGACAAGTGAGTTTCTAGGAAAGAAATATGGAGGTTGCCATTCTTTGGTAGCTGCTCATCCTTCCGTAATCTGTAGTGAATGGGCGACCCTAAAGAACACTAGCCTCAAGCTAACTTTCCTCTTGTATCTTGCCGCAGGTTGCAGGCAGCAGAATCCATGTAGCGTTATTCATTGTGGTTCTTGAGCTCTAGGTAGCATTCCAGGTCTCTTAGGACTGGCGGGTCAACACTAGGATGAGCAATGTATTAGAAGGACAGCCTGTGTGTTTGGGCCTTGGTCAGCAATGCAGCTTTGGAAGAGCTAGATGCCGAGTCACAGGCTGTGAAGGGCCTCTTTGCTTAAACCTCTTCATTTTTGCAAGTTGAAAGAACTCATGTATCTCCCTTCTAAAGCACCTTGGAGGTACAAAGTAGAGAAAGAATCAGCAAGGTCAATGCTCTGCTGGCCCCTTTGAAGATAAGTCTTGAAGGGAAACTTCATTTTCCTCTTTGGGATTTAGAGAGTTGGGGGCTCAATTCTCCCTGAGAAACACTGTAGTTGCACGTGTTCCCTTCATAGCACAATTGCCTTTGTGACGACAAGTGAGTTTCTAGGAAAGAAACTCGGAGTTTGCCATTCTTTGCTGGTGCTCGTCCTTTGGTAATCTTCAGTGAATTGGTGACCCCGTTTGAGCACTAGCCTCAAGCTAACGTTCCTCTTGTATCATGCCACTTGTTGCCATGCAGCACAATCCTTGTAGCCTTATTCAGTGTGGTTCTGGAGCTCTAGGAAGCATTCCAGGTCTCTTAGTACTGGCGGATCTGCTCGACGATGAGAAACGTACAAGAAGGATGGCCTGTGTGTTTGGGAAGTTGTGAGCAGTGCACCCTTGGGAACAGTTAGATGCCGAGACATGGGAGGTGAAGGGCTTTTTTGTGAAACCTGTAGAATGTGGCAACTTGAAACAACTCAAGTATCTCCCTTCGAAAGCACGTTGGAGGTACTAAATAGAGGAAGAAACATGAGAGTCAGGGCTCTGCGGGCCATTATGAATATAAGGCTGAAGGGAAACTTTATATTCCTCATTGGCCTTTAGAGAGTTGTGGGCTCAGTTCTCCCTGAGAAACTCTTTACTTGCGCATGTTCTCTTCATAGCACAATTGGCTTAGTGATGACAAGTGAGTTTTTAGGAAAGAAACTTGGAGGTTGCCATTCTTTGGTAGCTGCTCATCCTTCAGTAATCTGTAGTGAATGGGCGACCCCAAAGAACACTAGCCTCAAGCTAACGTTCCTCTTGTTTCACACCACACTTTGGCATGCAGCAGAATCCATGTAGCGTTATTCAGTGTGGTTTTGAGCTCTAGGAAGCATTCCAGGTCTCTTAGTACAGGCGGATCTGTACCAGGATGAGAAAACTACAGGCAGGATTGCCTGTGTGTTTGGTGAGTTGTGAGCAGTGCACCACTGGGAACAGCTAGATGCCGAGTCATGGGAAGTGATTGGCTTCTTTTCTTAGATTCCAGAAGGTAGTAAATTGAAACAACTCAAGTATCTCCCTTCTAAAGCACCTTGGAAGTACAACGTAGAGAAAGAAAGAGCAGAGACAAGGCTCTGTGGGCCCTTTTGTATATAAGGCTTGAAGGGAAACTTTATGTTCCTCATTGGGATTTAGAGAGTTGCGGGCTCAATTCTCCCTGAGAAACACTGTAGTTGCACATGTTCTCTTCATAGAAGAGTTGTCTTTGTGAAGACAAGTGAGTTTCTAGGAAAGAAATATGGAGGTTGCCATTCTTTGGTAGCTGCTCATCCTTCCGTAATCTGTAGTGAATGGGCGACCCCAAAGAACACTCGCCTCAAGCTAACGTTCCTCTTGTATCATGCCGCAGGTTGCAGGCAGCAGAATCCATGTAGCGTTATTCATTGTGGTTCTTGAGCTCTAGGTAGCATTCCAGGTTTCTTAGGACTGGCGGGTGAACACTAGGATAGGCAACGTATTAGAAGGACGGCCTGTGTGTTTGGGCCTTTGTGAGCAATGCAGCATTTGGGAAGAGCTAGATGCCGAGTCACAGGCTGTGAAGGGCTTCTTTGCTTAAACATCTACATTTTACAAGTTGAAAGAACTCATGTATCTCCCTTCTAAAGCACCTTGGAGGTACAAAGTAGAGAAAGAATCAGCAAGGTCAATGCTCTGCTGGCCCCTTTGAAGATAATTCTTGAGGGAAACTTCATTTTCCTCTTTGCGATTTAGAGAGTTGGGGGCTCAATTCTCCCTGAGAAATACTGTAGTTGCACGAGTTTCCGTCATAGCACAAATGCCTTTGTGACGACAAGTGAGTTTCTAGGAAAGAAACTCGGAGTTTGCCATTCTTTGCTGGTGCTCGTCCGTTGGTAATCTTCAGGGAATTGGTGACCCCGTTTGAGCACTAGCGTCAAGCTAACGTTCCTCTTGTATCATGCCACTTGTTGGCATGCAGCAGAATCCTTGTAGCCTTATTCAGTGTGGTTCTGGAGCTCTAGGAAGCATTCCAGGTCTCTTAGTACAGGCGGGTCTGTACTAGGATGAGAAAACTACAGGCAGGATGGCCTGTGTGTTTGGTGAGTTGTCAGCAGTGCACCACTGGGAACAGCTAGATGCCGAGTCATGGGAAGTGATTGGCTTCTTTTCTTACACTCCAGGAAGAAGTCAGTTGAAACAACTCAAGTATCTCCCTTCTAAAGCACCTTGGAAGTACAACGTAGAGAAAGAAAGAACAGAGACAAGGCTCTGTGGGCCCTTTTGTATATAAGGCTTGAAGGGAAACTTTATGTTCCTCATAGGGATTTAGAAAGTTGCGGGCTCAATTCTCCCTGAGAAACACTGTAGTTGAACATGTTCTCTTCATAGCACAGTTGCCTTTGTGATGACAAGTGAGTTTCTAGGAAAGAAATATGGAGGTTGCCATTCTTTGGTAGCTGCTCATCCTTCCGTAATCTGTAGTGAATGGGCGACCCCATTGAACACTAGCCTCAAGCTAACTTTCCTGTTGTATCATGCCGCAGTTGGCAGGCAGCAGAATCCATGTAGCGTTATTCATTGTGGTTCTGGAGCTCTAGGTAGCATTCCAGGTCTCAGTACTGGCGGGTCAACACTAGGATGAGCAATGTATTACAAGGACAGCCTGTGTGTTTGGGCCTTGGTCAGCAATGCAGCTTTGGGAAGAGCTAGATGCCGAGTCAGAGGCTATGAAGGTCTTCTCTGGTTAAACCTCTACATTTTTGCAAGTTGAAAGAACTCATGTATCTCCCTTCTAAAGCACCTTGGAGGTACAAAGTAGAGAAAGAATCAGCAAGGTCAATGCTCTGCTGGCCCCTTTGAAGATAAGTCTTGAAGGGAAACTTCATTTTCCTCTTTTGGCTTTAGAGAGTTGGGGGCTCAATTCTCCCTGAGAAACACTGTAGTTGCACGTGTTCCCTTCATAGCACAATTGCCTTTGTGACGACAAGTGAGTTTCTAGGAAAGAAACTCGGAGTTTGCCATTCTTTGCTGGTGCTTGTCCTTTGGTAATCTTCAGTGAATTGGTGACCCCGTTTGAGCACTAGCCTCAAGCTAACGTTCCTCTTGTATCACGCCACTTGTCGCCATGCAGCACGATCCTTGTAGCCTTATTCAGTGTGGTTCTGGAGCTCTAGGAAGCATTCCAGGTCTCTTAGTACTGGCGGATCTGCTCGACGATGAGAAACGTACAAGAAGGATGACCTGTGTGTTTGGGGAGTTGTGAGCAGTGCACCCTTGGGAACAGCTAGATGCCGAGACATGGGAGGTGAAGGGCTTTATTGTGAAACCTGTAGAATGTGGCAACTTGAAACAACTCAAGTATCTCCCTTCGAAAGCACGTTGGAGGTACTAAATAGAGGAAGAAACATGAGAGTCAGGGCTCTGCGGGCCATTTTGAATATAAGGCTGAAGGGAAACTTTATATTCCTCATTGGCGTTTAGAGAGTTGTGGGCTCAATTCTCCCTGAGAAACTCTTTACTTGCGCATGTTCTCTTCATAGCACAATTGGCTTAGTGATGACAAGTGAGTTTCTAGGAAAGAAACTTGGAGGTTGCCATTCTTTGGTAGGTGCTCATCCTTCAGTAATCTGTAGTGAATGGGCGACCCCAAAGAACACTAGCCTCAAGCTAACGTTCCTCTTGTTTCACACCACACTTTGGCATGCAGCAGAATCCATGTAGCGTTATTCAGTGTGGTTTTGAGCTCTAGGAAGCATTCCAGGTCTCTTAGTACAGGCGGGTCTGTACCAGGATGAGAAAACTACAGGCAGGATTGCCTGTGTGTTTGGTGAGTTGTGAGCAGTGCACCACTGGGAACAGCTAGATGCCGAGTCATGGGAAGTGATTGGCTTCTTTTCTTAGATTCCAGAAGGTAGTAAATTGAAACAACTCAAGTATCTCCCTTCTAAAGCACCTTGGAAGTACAACGTAGAGAAAGAAAGAGCAGAGACAAGGCTCTGTGGGCCCTTTTGTATATAAGGCTTGAAGGGAAACTTTATGTTCCTCATTGGGATTTAGAGAGTTGCGGGCTCAATTCTCCCTGAGAAACACTGTAGTTGCACATGTTCTCTTCATAGCAGAGTTGTCTTTGTGAAGACAAGTGAGTTTCTAGGAAAGAAATATGGAGGTTGCCATTCTTTGGTAGCTGCTCATCCTTCCGTAATCTGTAGTGAATGGGCGACCCCAAAGAACACTCGCCTCAAGCTAACGTTCCTCTTGTATCATGCCGGAGGTTGCAGGCAGCAGAATCCATGTAGCGTTATTCATTGTGGTTCTTGAGCTCTAGGTAGCATTCCAGGTCTCTTAGGACTGGCGGGACAACACTAGGATAGGCAACGTATTAGAAGGACGGCCTGTGTGTTTGGGCCTTTGTGAGCAATGCAGCATTTGGGAAGAGCTAGATGCCGAGTCACAGGCTGTGAAGGGCTTCTTTGCTTAAACATCTACATTTTACAAGTTGAAAGAACTCATGTATCTCCCTTCTAAAGCACCTTGGAGGTACAAAGTAGAGAAAGAATCAGCAAGGTCAATGCTCTGCTGGCCCCTTTGAAGATAATTCTTGAGGGAAACTTCATTTTCCTCTTTGCGATTTAGAGAGTTGGGGGCTCAATTCTCCCTGAGAAATACTGTAGTTGCACGAGTTTCCGTCATAGCACAAATGCCTTTGTGACGACAAGTGAGTTTCTAGGAAAGAAACTCGGAGTTTGCCATTCTTTGCTGGTGCTCGTCCGTTGGTAATCTTCAGGGAATTGGTGACCCCGTTTGAGCACTAGCGTCAAGCTAACGTTCCTCTTGTATCATGCCACTTGTTGGCATGCAGCAGAATCCTTGTAGCCTTATTCAGTGTGGTTCTGGAGCTCTAGGAAGCATTCCAGGTCTCTTAGTACAGGCGGGTCTGTACTAGGATGAGAAAACTACAGGCAGGATGGCCTGTGTGTTTGGTGAGTTGTCAGCAGTGCACCACTGGGAACAGCTAGATGCCGAGTCATGGGAAGTGATTGGCTTCTTTTCTTACACTCCAGGAAGAAGTCAGTTGAAACAACTCAAGTATCTCCCTTCTAAAGCACCTTGGAAGTACAACGTAGAGAAAGAAAGAACAGAGACAAGGCTCTGTGGGCCCTTTTGTATATAAGGCTTGAAGGGAAACTTTATGTTCCTCATAGGGATTTAGAAAGTTGCGGGCTCAATTCTCCCTGAGAAACACTGTAGTTGAACATGTTCTCTTCATAGCACAGTTGCCTTTGTGATGACAAGTGAGTTTCTAGGAAAGAAATATGGAGGTTGCCATTCTTTGGTAGCTGCTCATCCTTCCGTAATCTGTAGTGAATGGGCGACCCCATTGAACACTAGCCTCAAGCTAACTTTCCTGTTGTATCATGCCGCAGTTTGCAGGCAGCAGAATCCATGTAGCGTTATTCATTGTGGTTCTGGAGCTCTAGGTAGCATTCCAGGTCTCAGTACTGGCGGGTCAACACTAGGATGAGCAATGTATTACAAGGACAGCCTGTGTGTTTGTGCCTTGGTCAGCAATGCAGCTTTGGGAAGAGCTAGATGCCGAGTCAGAGGCTATGAAGGGCTTCTCTGGTTAAACCTCTACATTTTTGCAAGTTGAAAGAACTCATGTATCTCCCTTCTAAAGCACCTTGGAGGTACAAAGTAGAGAAAGAATCAGCAAGGTCAATGCTCTGCTGGCCCCTTTGAAGATAAGTCTTGAAGGGAAACTTCATTTTCCTCTTTTGGATTTAGAGAGTTGGGGGCTCAATTCTCCCTGAGAAACACTGTAGTTGCACGTGTTCCCTTCATAGCACAATTGCCTTTGTGACGACAAGTGAGTTTCTAGGAAAGAAACTCGGAGTTTGCCATTCTTTGCTGGTGCTTGTCCTTTGGTAATCTTCAGTGAATTGGTGACCCCGTTTGAGCACTAGCCTCAAGCTAACGTTCCTCTTGTATCACGCCACTTGTCGCCATGCAGCACGATCCTTGTAGCCTTATTCAGTGTGGTTCTGGAGCTCTAGGAAGCATTCCAGGTCTCTTAGTACTGGCGGATCTGCTCGACGATGAGAAACGTACAAGAAGGATGGCCTGTGTGTTTGGGGAGTTGTGAGCAGTGCACCCTTGGGAACAGCTAGATGCCGAGACATGGGAGGTGAAGGGCTTTATTGTGAAACCTGTAGAATGTGGCAACTTGAAACAACTCAAGTATCTCCCTTCGAAAGCACGTTGGAGGTACTAAATAGAGGAAGAAACATGAGAGTCAGGGCTCTGCGGGCCATTTTGAATATAAGGCTGAAGGGAAACTTTATATTCCTCATTGGCGTTTAGAGAGTTGTGGGCTCAATTCTCCCTGAGAAACTCTTTACTTGCGCATGTTCTCTTCATAGCACAATTGGCTTAGTGATGACAAGTGAGTTTCTAGGAAAGAAACTTGGAGGTTGCCATTCTTTGGTAGGTGCTCATCCTTCAGTAATCTGTAGTGAATGGGCGACCCCAAAGAACACTAGCCTCAAGCTAACGTTCCTCTTGTTTCACACCACACTTTGGCATGCAGCAGAATCCATGTAGCGTTATTCAGTGTGGTTTTGAGCTCTAGGAAGCATTCCAGGTCTCTTAGTACAGGCGGGTCTGTACCAGGATGAGAAAACTACAGGCAGGATTGCCTGTGTGTTTGGTGAGTTGTGAGCAGTGCACCACTGGGAACAGCTAGATGCCGAGTCATGGGAAGTGATTGGCTTCTTTTCTTAGATTCCAGAAGGTAGTAAATTGAAACAACTCAAGTATCTCCCTTCTAAAGCACCTTGGAAGTACAACGTAGAGAAAGAAAGAGCAGAGACAAGGCTCTGTGGGCCCTTTTGTATATAAGGCTTGAAGGGAAACTTTATGTTCCTCATTGGGATTTAGAGAGTTGCGGGCTCAATTCTCCCTGAGAAACACTGTAGTTGCACATGTTCTCTTCATAGCAGAGTTGTCTTTGTGAAGACAAGTGAGTTTCTAGGAAAGAAATATGGAGGTTGCCATTCTTTGGTAGCTGCTCATCCTTCCGTAATCTGTAGTGAATGGGCGACCCCAAAGAACACTCGCCTCAAGCTAACGTTCCTCTTGTATCATGCCGGAGGTTGCAGGCAGCAGAATCCATGTAGCGTTATTCATTGTGGTTCTTGAGCTCTAGGTAGCATTCCAGGTCTCTTAGGACTGGCGGGACAACACTAGGATAGGCAACGTATTAGAAGGACGGCCTGTGTGTTTGGGCCTTTGTGAGCAATGCAGCTTTTGGGAAGAGCTAGATGCCGAGTCACAGGCTGTGAAGGGCTTCTTTGCTTAAACATCTACATTTTTGCAAGTTGAAAGAACTCATGTATCTCCCTTTTAAAGCACCTTGGAGGTACAAAGTAGAGAAAGAATCAGCAAGGTCAATGCTCTGCTCGCCCCTTTGAAGATAAGTCTTGAGGGAAACTTCATTTTCCTCTTTGGGATTTAGAGAGTTGGGGGCTCAATTCTCCCAGAGAAACACTGTAGTTGCACGAGTTCCCGTCATAGCACAAAGGCCTTTGTGACGACAAGTGAGTTTCTAGGAAAGAAACTCGGAGTTTGCCATTCTTTGCTGGTGCTCATCCTTTGGTAATCTTCAGTGAATTGGTGACCCCGTTTGAGCACTAGCGTCAAGCTAACGTTCCTCTTGTATCATGCCACTTGTTGCCATGCAGCAGAATCCTTGTAGCCTTATTCAGTGTGGTTCTGGAGCTCTAGGAAGCATTCCAGGTCTCTTAGTACAGGCGGGTCTGTACTAGGATGAGAAAACTACAGGCAGGATGGCCTGTGTGTTTGGTGAGTTGTCAGCAGTGCACCACTGGGAACAGCTAGATGCCGAGTCATGGGAAGTGATTGACTTCTTTTCTTACACTCCAGAAAGTAGTCAGTTGAAACAACTCAAGTATCTCCTTTCTAAAGCACCTTGGAAGTACAAGGTAGAGAAAGAAAGAGCAGAGACAAGGCTCTGTGGGCCCTTTTGTATATAAGGCTTGAAGGGAAACTTTATGTTCCTCATAGGGATTTAGAGAGTTGCGGGCTCAATTCTCCCTGAGAAACACTGTAGTTGAAAATGTTCTCTTCAAAGCACAGTTGCCTTTGTGATGACAAGTGAGTTTCTAGGAAAGAAATATGCAGGTTGCCATTCTTTGGTAGCTGCTCATCCTTCCGTAATCTGTAGTGAATGGGCGACCCCATTGAACACTAGCCTCAAGCTAACTTTCCTGTTGTATCATGCCGCAGGTTGCAGGCAGCAGAATCCATGTAGCGTTATTCATTGTGGTTCTGGAGCTCTAGGTAGCATTCCAGGTCTCTTAGTACTGGCGGGTCAACACTAGGATGAGCAATGTATTAGAAGGACAGCCTGTGTGTTTGGGCCTTGGTCAGCAATGCAGCTTTGGGAAGAGCTAGATGCCGAGTCAGAGGCTATGAAGGGCTTCTTTGGTTAAACCTCTACATTTTTGCAAGTTGAAAGAACTCATGTATCTCCCTTCTAAAGCACCTTGGAGGTACAAAGTAGAGAAAGAATCAGCAAGGTCAATGCTCTGCTGGCCCCTTTGAAGATAAGTCTTGAAGGGAAACGTCATTTTCCTCTTTGGGATTTAGAGAGTTGGGGGCTCAATTCTCCCTGAGAAACACTGTAGTTGCACGTGTTCCCTTCATAGCACAATTGCCTTTGTGACGACAAGTGAGTTTCTAGGAAAGAAACTCGGAGTTTGCCATTCTTTGCTGGTGCTCGTCCTTTGGTAATCTTCAGTGAATTGGTGACCCCGTTTGAGCACTAGCCTCAAGCTAACGTTCCTCTTGTATCATGCCACTTGTTGCCATGCAGCACAATCCTTGTAGCCTTATTCAGTGTGGTTCTGGAGCTCTAGGAAGCATTCCAGGTCTCTTAGTACTGGCGGATCTGCTCGACGATGAGAAACGTACAAGAAGGATGGCCTGTGTGTTTGGGGAGTTGTGAGCAGTGCACCCTTGGGAACAGCTAGATGCCGAGACATGGGAGGTGAAGGGCTTTTTTGTGAAACCTGTAGAATGTGGCAACTTGAAACAACTCAATATCTCCCTTCGAAAGCACGTTGGAGGTACTAAATAGAGGAAGAAACATGAGAGTCAGGGCTCTGCGGGCCATTTTGAATATAAGGCTGAAGGGAAACTTTATATTCCTCATTGGCCTTTAGAGAGTTGTGGGCTCAGTTCTCCCTGAGAAACTCTTTACTTGCGCATGTTCTCTTCATAGCACAATTGGCTTAGTGATGACAAGTGAGTTTCTAGGAAAGAAACTTGGAGGTTGCCATTCTTTGGTAGGTGCTCATCCTTCAGTAATCTGTAGTGAATGGGCGACCCCAAAGAACACTCGCCTCAAGCTAACGTTCCTCTTGTATCATGCCGCAGGTTGCAGGCAGCAGAATCCATGTAGCGTTATTCATTGTGGTTCTTGAGCTCTAGGTAGCATTCCAGGTTTCTTAGGACTGGCGGGTCAACACTAGGATAGGCAACGTATTAGAAGGACGGCCTGTGTGTTTGGGCCTTTGTGAGCAATGCAGCTTTTGGGAAGAGCTAGATGCCGAGTCACAGGCTGTGAAGGGCTTCTTTGCTTAAACATCTACATTTTACAAGTTGAAAGAACTCATGTATCTCCCTTCTAAAGCACCTTGGAGGTACAAAGTAGAGAAAGAATCAGCAAGGTCAATGCTCTGCTGGCCCCTTTGAAGATAAGTCTTGAGGGAAACTTCATTTTCCTCTTTGGGATTTAGAGAGTTGGGGGCTCAATTCTCCCTGAGAAATACTGTAGTTGCACGAGTTCCCGTCATAGCACAAATGCCTTTGTGACGACAAGTGAGTTTCTAGGAAAGAAACTCGGAGTTTGCCATTCTTTGCTGGTGCTCGTCCTTTGGTAATCTTCAGGGAATTGGTGACCCCGTTTGAGCACTAGCGTCAAGCTAACGTTCCTCTTGTATCATGCCACTTGTTGCCATGCAGCAGAATCCTTGTAGCCTTATTCAGTGTGGTTCTGGAGCTCTAGGAAGCATTCCAGGTCTCTTAGTACAGGCGGGTCTGTACTAGGATGAGAAAACTACAGGCAGGATGGCCTGTGTGTTTGGTGAGTTGTCAGCAGTGCACCACTGGGAACAGCTAGATGCCGAGTTATGGGAAGTGATTGGCTTCTTTTCTTACACTCCAGGAAGAAGTCAGTTGAAACAACTCAAGTATCTCCCTTCTAAAGCACCTTGGAAGTACAACGTAGAGAAAGAAACAGCAGAGACAAGGCTCTGTGGGCCCTTTTGTATATAAGGCTTGAAGGGAAACTTTATGTTCCTCATAGGGATTTAGAAAGTTGCGGGCTCAATTCTCCCTGAGAAACACTGTAGTTGAACATGTTCTCTTCATAGCACAGTTGCCTTTGTGATGAAAAGTGAGTTTCTAGGAAAGAAATATGGAGGTTGCCATTCTTTGGTAGCTGCTCATCCTTCCGTAATCTGTAGTGAATGGGCGACCCCATTGAACACTAGCCTCAAGCTAACTTTCCTGTTGTATCATGCCGCAGGTTGCAGGCAGCAGAATCCGTGTAGCGTTATTCATTGTGGTTCTGGAGCTCTAGGTAGCATTCCAGGTCTCAGTACTGGCGGGTCAACACTAGGATGAGCAATGTATTACAAGGACAGCCTGTGTGTTTAGGCCTTGGTCAGCAGTGCAGCTTTGGGAAGAGCTAGATGCCGAGTCAGAGGCTATGAAGGGCTTCTCTGGTTAAACCTCTACATTTTTGCAAGTTGAAAGAACTCATGTATCTCCCTTCTAAAGCACCTTGGAGGTACAAAGTAGAGAAAGAATCAGCAAGGTCAATGCTCTGCTGGCCCCTTTGAAGATAAGTCTTGAAGGGACACTTCATTTTCCTCTTTTGGATTTAGAGAGTTGGGGGCTCAATTCTCCCTGAGAAACACTGTAGTTGCACGTGTTCCCTTCATAGCACAATTGCCTTTGTGACGACAAGTGAGTTTCTAGGAAAGAAACTCGGAGTTTGCCATTCTTTGCTGGTGCTTGTCCTTTGGTAATCTTCAGTGAATTGGTGACCCCGTTTGAGCACTAGCCTCAAGCTAACGTTCCTCTTGTATCACGCCACTTGTCGCCATGCAGCACGATCCTTGTAGCCTTATTCAGTGTGGTTCTGGAGCTCTAGGAAGCATTCCAGGTCTCTTAGTACTGGCGGATCTGCTCGACGATGAGAAACGTACAAGAAGGATGGCCTGTGTGTTTGGGGAGTTGTGAGCAGTGCACCCTTGGGAACAGCTAGATGCCGAGACATGGGAGGTGAAGGGCTTTATTGTGAAACCTGTAGAATGTGGCAACTTGAAACAACTCAAGTATCTCCTTTCGAAAGCACGTTGGAGGTACTAAATAGAGGAAGAAACATGAGAGTCAGGGCTCTGCGGGCCATTTTGAATATAAGGCTGAAGGGAAACTTTATATTCCTCATTGGCGTTTAGAGAGTTGTGGGCTCAATTCTCCCTGAGAAACTCTTTACTTGCGCATGTTCTCTTCATAGCACAATTGGCTTAGTGATGACAAGTGAGTTTCTAGGAAAGAAACTTGGAGGTTGCCATTCTTTGGTAGCTGCTCATCCTTCAGTAATCTGTAGTGAATGAGCGACCCCAAAGAACACTAGCCTCAAGCTAACGTTCCTCTTGTTTCACACCACACTTTGGCATGCAGCAGAATCCATGTAGCGTTATTCAGTGTGGTTTTGAGCTCTAGGAAGCATTCCAGGTCTCTTAGTACAGGCGGATCTGTACCAGGATGAGAAAACTACAGGCAGGATTGCCTGTGTGTTTGGTGAGTTGTGAGCAGTGCACCACTGGGAACAGCTAGATGCCGAGTCATGGGAAGTGATTGGCTTCTTTTCTTAGATTCCAGAAGGTAGTAAATTGAAACAACTCAAGTATCTCCCTTCTAAAGCACCTTGGAAGTACAACGTAGAGAAAGAAAGAGCAGAGACAAGGCTCTGTGGGCCCTTTTGTATATAAGGCTTGAAGGGAAACTTTATGTTCCTCATTGGGATTTAGAGAGTTGCGGGCTCAATTCTCCCTGAGAAACACTGTAGTTGCACATGTTCTCTTCATAGCAGAGTTGTCTTTGTGAAGACAAGTGAGTTTCTAGGAAAGAAATATGGAGGTTGCCATTCTTTGGTAGCTGCTCATCCTTCCGTAATCTGTAGTGAATGGGCGACCCCAAAGAACACTCGCCTCAAGCTAACGTTCCTCTTGTATCATGCCGCAGGTTGCAGGCAGCAGAATCCATGTAGCGTTATTCATTGTGGTTCTTGAGCTCTAGGTAGCATTCCAGGTCTCTTAGGACTGGCGGGTCAACACTAGGATAGGCAACGTATTAGAAGGACGGCCTGTGTGTTTGGGCCTTTGTGAGCAATGCAGCTTTTGGGAAGAGCTAGATGCCGAGTCACAGGCTGTGAAGGGCTTCTTTGCTTAAACATCTACATTTTTGCAAGTTGAAAGAACTCATGTATCTCCCTTCTAAAGCACCTTGGAGGTACAAAGTAGAGAAAGAATCAGCAAGGTCAATGCTCTGCTCGCCCCTTTGAAGATAAGTCTTGAGGGAAACTTCATTTTCCTCTTTGGGATTTAGAGAGTTGGGGGCTCAATTCTCCCAGAGAAACACTGTAGTTGCACGAGTTCCCGTCATAGCACAAATGCCTTTGTGACGACAAGTGAGTTTCTAGGAAAGAAACTCGGAGTTTGCCATTCTTTGCTGGTGCTCATCCTTTGGTAATCTTCAGTGAATTGGTGACCCCGTTTGAGCACTAGCGTCAAGCTAACGTTCCTCTTGTATCATGCCACTTGTTGCCATGCAGCAGAATCCTTGTAGCCTTATTCAGTGTGGTTCTGGAGCTCTAGGAAGCATTCCAGGTCTCTTAGTACAGGCGGGTCTGTACTAGGATGAGAAAACTACAGGCAGGATGGCCTGTGTGTTTGGTGAGTTGTCAGCAGTGCACCACTGGGAACAGCTAGATGCCGAGTCATGGGAAGTGATTGGCTTCTTTTCTTACACTCCAGGAAGAAGTCAGTTGAAACAACTCAAGTATCTCCCTTCTAAAGCACCTTGGAAGTACAACGTAGAGAAAGAAACAGCAGAGACAAGGCTCTGTGGGCCCTTTTGTATATAAGGCTTGAAGGGAAACTTTATGTTCCTCATAGGGATTTAGAAAGTTGCGGGCTCAATTCTCCCTGAGAAACACTGTAGTTGAACATGTTCTCTTCATAGCACAGTTGCCTTTGTGATGACAAGTGAGTTTCTAGGAAAGAAATATGGAGGTTGCCATTCTTTGGTAGCTGCTCATCCTTCCGTAATCTGTAGTGAATGGGCGACCCCATTGAACACTAGCCTCAAGCTAACTTTCCTGTTGTATCATGCCGCAGGTTGCAGGCAGCAGAATCCGTGTAGCGTTATTCATTGTGGTTCTGGAGCTCTAGGTAGCATTCCAGGTCTCAGTACTGGCGGGTCAACACTAGGATGAGCAATGTATTACAAGGACAGCCTGTGTGTTTGGGCCTTGGTCAGCAGTGCAGCTTTGGGAAGAGCTAGATGCCGAGTCAGAGGCTATGAAGGGCTTCTCTGGTTAACCCTCTACATTTTTGCAAGTTGAAAGAACTCATGTATCTCCCTTCTAAAGCACCTTGGAGGTACAAAGTAGAGAAAGAATCAGCAAGGTCAATGCTCTGCTGGCCCCTTTGAAGATAAGTCTTGAAGGGAAACTTCATTTTCCTCTTTGGGATTTAGAGAGTTGGGGGCTCAATTCTCCCTGAGAAACACTGTAGTTGCACGTGTTCCCTTCATAGCACAATTGCCTTTGTGACGACAAGTGAGTTTCTAGGAAAGAAACTCGGAGTTTGCCATTCTTTGCTGTTGCTCGTCCTTTGGTAACCTTCAGTGAATTGGTGACCCCGTTTGAGCACTAGCCTCAAGCTAACGTTCCTCTTGTATCATGCCACTTGTCGCCATGCAGCACGATCCTTGTAGCCTTATTCAGTGTGGTTCTGGAGCTCTAGGAAGCATTCCAGGTCTCTTAGTACTGGCGGATCTGCTCGACGATGAGAAACGTACAAGAAGGATGGCCTGTGTGTTTGGGGAGTTGTGAGCAGTGCACCCTTGGGAACAGCTAGATGCCGAGACATGGGAGGTGAAGGGCTTTATTGTGAAACCTGTAGAATGTGGCAACTTGAAACAACTCAAGTATCTCCCTTCGAAAGCACGTTGGAGGTACTAAATAGAGGAAGAAACATGAGAGTCAGGGCTCTGCGGGCCATTTTGAATTTTTGCTGAAGGGAAACTTTATATTCCTCATTGGCCTTTAGAGAGTTGTGGGCTCAGTTCTCCCTGAGAAACTCTTTACTTGCGCATGTTCTCTTCATAGCACAATTGGCTTAGTGATGACAAGTGAGTTTCTAGGAAAGAAACTTGGAGGTTGCCATTCTTTGGTAGGTGCTCATCCTTCAGTAATCTGTAGTGAATGGGCGACCCCAAAGAACACTAGCCTCAAGCTAACGTTCCTCTTGTTTCACACCACACTTTGGCATGCAGCAGAATCCATGTAGCGTTATTCAGTGTGGTTTTGAGCTCTAGGAAGCATTCCAGGTCTCTTAGTACAGGCGAGACTGTACCAGGATGAGAAAACTACAGGCAGGATTGCCTGTGTGTTTGGTGAGTTGTGAGCAGTGCACCACTGGGAACAGCTAGATGCCGAGTCATGGGAAGTGATTGGCTTCTTTTCTTAGATTCCAGAAGGTAGTAAATTGAAACAACTCAAGTATCTCCCTTCTAAAGCACCTTGGAAGTACAACGTAGAGAAAGAAAGAGCAGAGACAAGGCTCTGTGGGCCCTTTTGTATATAAGGCTTGAAGGGAAACTTTATGTTCCTCATTGGGATTTAGAGAGTTGCGGGCTCAATTCTCCCTGAGAAACACTGTAGTTGCACATGTTCTCTTCATAGAAGAGTTGTCTTTGTGAAGACAAGTGAGTTTCTAGGAAAGAAATATGGAGGTTGCCATTCTTTGGTAGCTGCTCATCCTTCCGTAATCTGTAGTGAATGGGCGACCCCAAAGAACACTCGCCTCAAGCTAACGTTCCTCTTGTATCATGCCGCAGGTTGCAGGCAGCAGAATCCATGTAGCGTTATTCATTGTGGTTCTTGAGCTCTAGGTAGCATTCCAGGTTTCTTAGGACTGGCGGGTCAACACTAGGATAGGCAACGTATTAGAAGGACGGCCTGTGTGTTTGGGCCTTTGTGAGCAATGCAGCATTTGGGAAGAGCTAGATGCCGAGTCACAGGCTGTGAAGGGCTTCTTTGCTTAAACATCTACATTTTTGCAAGTTGAAAGAACTCATGTATCTCCCTTCTAAAGCACCTTGGAGGTACAAAGTAGAGAAAGAATCAGCAAGGTCAATGCTCTGCTGGCCCCTTTGAAGATAATTCTTGAGGGAAACTTCATTTTCCTCTTTGGGATTTAGAGAGTTGGGGGCTCAATTCTCCCTGAGAAACACTGTAGTTGCACGAGTTCCCGTCATAGCACAAATGCCTTTGTGACGACAAGTGAGTTTCTAGGAAAGAAACTCGGAGTTTGCCATTCTTTGCTGGTGCTCGTCCTTTGGTAATCTTCAGGGAATTGGTGACCCCGTTTGAGCACTAGCGTCAAGCTAACGTTCCTCTTGTATCATGCCACTTGTTGGCATGCAGCAGAATCCTTGTAGCCTTATTCAGTGTGGTTCTGGAGCTCTAGGAAGCATTCCAGGTCTCTTAGTACAGGCGGGTCTGTACTAGGATGAGAAAACTACAGACAGGATGGCCTGTGTGTTTGGTGAGTTGTCAGCAGTGCACCACTGGGAACAGCTAGATGCCGAGTCATGGGAAGTGATTGGCTTCTTTTCTTACACTCCAGGAAGAAGTCAGTTGAAACAACTCAAATATCTCCCTTCTAAAGCACCTTGGAAGTACAACGTAGAGAAAGAAAGAGCAGAGACAAGGCTCTGTGGGCCCTTTGGTATATAAGGCTTGAAGGGAAACTTTATGTTCCTCATAGGGATTTAGAGAGTTGCGGGCTCAATTCTCCCTGAGAAACACTGTAGTTGAACATGTTCTCTTCATAGCACAGTTGCCTTTGTGATGACAAGTGAGTTTCTAGGAAAGAAATATGGAGGTTGCCATTCTTTGGTAGCTGCTCATCCTTCCGTAATCTGTAGTGAATGGGCGACCCTAAAGAACACTAGCCTCAAGCTAACTTTCCTCTTGTATCTTGCCGCAGGTTGCAGGCAGCAGAATCCATGTAGCGTTATTCATTGTGGTTCTTGAGCTCTAGGTAGCATTCCAGTTCTCTTAGGACTGGCGGGTCAACACTAGGATGAGCAATGTATTAGAAGGACAGCCTGTGTGTTTGGGCCTTGGTCAGCAATGCAGCTTTGGAAGAGCTAGATGCCGAGTCACAGGCTGTGAAGGGCCTCTTTGCTTAAACCTCTTCATTTTTGCAAGTTGAAAGAACTCATGTATCTCCCTTCTAAAGCACCTTGGAGGTACAAAGTAGAGAAAGAATCAGCAAGGTCAATGCTCTGCTGGCCCCTTTGAAGATAAGTCTTGAAGGGAAACTTCATTTTCCTCTTTGGGATTTAGAGAGTTGGGGGCTCAATTCTCCCTGAGAAACACTGTAGTTGCACGTGTTCCCTTCATAGCACAATTGCCTTTGTGACGACAAGTGAGTTTCTAGGAAAGAAACTCGGAGTTTGCCATTCTTTGCTGGTGCTCGTCCTTTGGTAATCTTCAGTGAATTGGTGACCCCGTTTGAGCACTAGCCTCAAGCTAACGTTCCTCTTGTATCATGCCACTTGTTGCCATGCAGCACAATCCTTGTAGCCTTATTCAGTGTGGTTCTGGAGCTCTAGGAAGCATTCCAGGTCTCTTAGTACTGGCGGATCTGCTCGACGATGAGAAACGTACAAGAAGGATGGCCTGTGTGTTTGGGAAGTTGTGAGCAGTGCACCCTTGGGAACAGTTAGATGCCGAGACATGGGAGGTGAAGGGCTTTTTTGTGAAACCTGTAGAATGTGGCAACTTGAAACAACTCAAGTATCTCCCTTCGAAAGCACGTTGGAGGTACTAAATAGAGGAAGAAACATGAGAGTCAGGGCTCTGCGGGCCATTATGAATATAAGGCTGAAGGGAAACTTTATATTCCTCATTGGCCTTTAGAGAGTTGTGGGCTCAGTTCTCCCTGAGAAACTCTTTACTTGCGCATGTTCTCTTCATAGCACAATTGGCTTAGTGATGACAAGTGAGTTTTTAGGAAAGAAACTTGGAGGTTGCCATTCTTTGGTAGCTGCTCATCCTTCAGTAATCTGTAGTGAATGGGCGACCCCAAAGAACACTAGCCTCAAGCTAACGTTCCTCTTGTTTCACACCACACTTTGGCATGCAGCAGAATCCATGTAGCGTTATTCAGTGTGGTTTTGAGCTCTAGGAAGCATTCCAGGTCTCTTAGTACAGGCGGATCTGTACCAGGATGAGAAAACTACAGGCAGGATTGCCTGTGTGTTTGGTGAGTTGTGAGCAGTGCACCACTGGGAACAGCTAGATGCCGAGTCATGGGAAGTGATTGGCTTCTTTTCTTAGATTCCAGAAGGTAGTAAATTGAAACAACTCAAGTATCTCCCTTCTAAAGCACCTTGGAAGTACAACGTAGAGAAAGAAAGAGCAGAGACAAGGCTCTGTGGGCCCTTTTGTATATAAGGCTTGAAGGGAAACTTTATGTTCCTCATTGGGATTTAGAGAGTTGCGGGCTCAATTCTCCCTGAGAAACACTGTAGTTGCACATGTTCTCTTCATAGAAGAGTTGTCTTTGTGAAGACAAGTGAGTTTCTAGGAAAGAAATATGGAGGTTGCCATTCTTTGGTAGCTGCTCATCCTTCCGTAATCTGTAGTGAATGGGCGACCCCAAAGAACACTCGCCTCAAGCTAACGTTCCTCTTGTATCATGCCGCAGGTTGCAGGCAGCAGAATCCATGTAGCGTTATTCATTGTGGTTCTTGAGCTCTAGGTAGCATTCCAGGTTTCTTAGGACTGGCGGGTGAACACTAGGATAGGCAACGTATTAGAAGGACGGCCTGTGTGTTTGGGCCTTTGTGAGCAATGCAGCATTTGGGAAGAGCTAGATGCCGAGTCACAGGCTGTGAAGGGCTTCTTTGCTTAAACATCTACATTTTACAAGTTGAAAGAACTCATGTATCTCCCTTCTAAAGCACCTTGGAGGTACAAAGTAGAGAAAGAATCAGCAAGGTCAATGCTCTGCTGGCCCCTTTGAAGATAATTCTTGAGGGAAACTTCATTTTCCTCTTTGCGATTTAGAGAGTTGGGGGCTCAATTCTCCCTGAGAAATACTGTAGTTGCACGAGTTTCCGTCATAGCACAAATGCCTTTGTGACGACAAGTGAGTTTCTAGGAAAGAAACTCGGAGTTTGCCATTCTTTGCTGGTGCTCGTCCGTTGGTAATCTTCAGGGAATTGGTGACCCCGTTTGAGCACTAGCGTCAAGCTAACGTTCCTCTTGTATCATGCCACTTGTTGGCATGCAGCAGAATCCTTGTAGCCTTATTCAGTGTGGTTCTGGAGCTCTAGGAAGCATTCCAGGTCTCTTAGTACAGGCGGGTCTGTACTAGGATGAGAAAACTACAGGCAGGATGGCCTGTGTGTTTGGTGAGTTGTCAGCAGTGCACCACTGGGAACAGCTAGATGCCGAGTCATGGGAAGTGATTGGCTTCTTTTCTTACACTCCAGGAAGAAGTCAGTTGAAACAACTCAAGTATCTCCCTTCTAAAGCACCTTGGAAGTACAACGTAGAGAAAGAAAGAACAGAGACAAGGCTCTGTGGGCCCTTTTGTATATAAGGCTTGAAGGGAAACTTTATGTTCCTCATAGGGATTTAGAAAGTTGCGGGCTCAATTCTCCCTGAGAAACACTGTAGTTGAACATGTTCTCTTCATAGCACAGTTGCCTTTGTGATGACAAGTGAGTTTCTAGGAAAGAAATATGGAGGTTGCCATTCTTTGGTAGCTGCTCATCCTTCCGTAATCTGTAGTGAATGGGCGACCCCATTGAACACTAGCCTCAAGCTAACTTTCCTGTTGTATCATGCCGCAGTTGGCAGGCAGCAGAATCCATGTAGCGTTATTCATTGTGGTTCTGGAGCTCTAGGTAGCATTCCAGGTCTCAGTACTGGCGGGTCAACACTAGGATGAGCAATGTATTACAAGGACAGCCTGTGTGTTTGGGCCTTGGTCAGCAATGCAGCTTTGGGAAGAGCTAGATGCCGAGTCAGAGGCTATGAAGGGCTTCTCTGGTTAAACCTCTACATTTTTGCAAGTTGAAAGAACTCATGTATCTCCCTTCTAAAGCACCTTGGAGGTACAAAGTAGAGAAAGAATCAGCAAGGTCAATGCTCTGCTGGCCCCTTTGAAGATAAGTCTTGAAGGGAAACTTCATTTTCCTCTTTTGGCTTTAGAGAGTTGGGGGCTCAATTCTCCCTGAGAAACACTGTAGTTGCACGTGTTCCCTTCATAGCACAATTGCCTTTGTGACGACAAGTGAGTTTCTAGGAAAGAAACTCGGAGTTTGCCATTCTTTGCTGGTGCTTGTCCTTTGGTAATCTTCAGTGAATTGGTGACCCCGTTTGAGCACTAGCCTCAAGCTAACGTTCCTCTTGTATCACGCCACTTGTCGCCATGCAGCACGATCCTTGTAGCCTTATTCAGTGTGGTTCTGGAGCTCTAGGAAGCATTCCAGGTCTCTTAGTACTGGCGGATCTGCTCGCCGATGAGAAACGTACAAGAAGGATGACCTGTGTGTTTGGGGAGTTGTGAGCAGTGCACCCTTGGGAACAGCTAGATGCCGAGACATGGGAGGTGAAGGGCTTTATTGTGAAACCTGTAGAATGTGGCAACTTGAAACAACTCAAGTATCTCCCTTCGAAAGCACGTTGGAGGTACTAAATAGAGGAAGAAACATGAGAGTCAGGGCTCTGCGGGCCATTTTGAATATAAGGCTGAAGGGAAACTTTATATTCCTCATTGGCGTTTAGAGAGTTGTGGGCTCAATTCTCCCTGAGAAACTCTTTACTTGCGCATGTTCTCTTCATAGCACAATTGGCTTAGTGATGACAAGTGAGTTTCTAGGAAAGAAACTTGGAGGTTGCCATTCTTTGGTAGGTGCTCATCCTTCAGTAATCTGTAGTGAATGGGCGACCCCAAAGAACACTAGCCTCAAGCTAACGTTCCTCTTGTTTCACACCACACTTTGGCATGCAGCAGAATCCATGTAGCGTTATTCAGTGTGGTTTTGAGCTCTAGGAAGCATTCCAGGTCTCTTAGTACAGGCGGGTCTGTACCAGGATGAGAAAACTACAGGCAGGATTGCCTGTGTGTTTGGTGAGTTGTGAGCAGTGCACCACTGGGAACAGCTAGATGCCGAGTCATGGGAAGTGATTGGCTTCTTTTCTTAGATTCCAGAAGGTAGTAAATTGAAACAACTCAAGTATCTCCCTTCTAAAGCACCTTGGAAGTACAACGTAGAGAAAGAAAGAGCAGAGACAAGGCTCTGTGGGCCCTTTTGTATATAAGGCTTGAAGGGAAACTTTATGTTCCTCATTGGGATTTAGAGAGTTGCGGGCTCAATTCTCCCTGAGAAACACTGTAGTTGCACATGTTCTCTTCATAGCAGAGTTGTCTTTGTGAAGACAAGTGAGTTTCTAGGAAAGAAATATGGAGGTTGCCATTCTTTGGTAGCTGCTCATCCTTCCGTAATCTGTAGTGAATGGGCGACCCCAAAGAACACTCGCCTCAAGCTAACGTTCCTCTTGTATCATGCCGGAGGTTGCAGGCAGCAGAATCCATGTAGCGTTATTCATTGTGGTTCTTGAGCTCTAGGTAGCATTCCAGGTCTCTTAGGACTGGCGGGACAACACTAGGATAGGCAACGTATTAGAAGGACGGCCTGTGTGTTTGGGCCTTTGTGAGCAATGCAGCATTTGGGAAGAGCTAGATGCCGAGTCACAGGCTGTGAAGGGCTTCTTTGCTTAAACATCTACATTTTACAAGTTGAAAGAACTCATGTATCTCCCTTCTAAAGCACCTTGGAGGTACAAAGTAGAGAAAGAATCAGCAAGGTCAATGCTCTGCTGGCCCCTTTGAAGATAATTCTTGAGGGAAACTTCATTTTCCTCTTTGCGATTTAGAGAGTTGGGGGCTCAATTCTCCCTGAGAAATACTGTAGTTGCACGAGTTTCCGTCATAGCACAAATGCCTTTGTGACGACAAGTGAGTTTCTAGGAAAGAAACTCGGAGTTTGCCATTCTTTGCTGGTGCTCGTCCGTTGGTAATCTTCAGGGAATTGGTGACCCCGTTTGAGCACTAGCGTCAAGCTAACGTTCCTCTTGTATCATGCCACTTGTTGGCATGCAGCAGAATCCTTGTAGCCTTATTCAGTGTGGTTCTGGAGCTCTAGGAAGCATTCCAGGTCTCTTAGTACAGGCGGGTCTGTACTAGGATGAGAAAACTACAGGCAGGATGGCCTGTGTGTTTGGTGAGTTGTCAGCAGTGCACCACTGGGAACAGCTAGATGCCGAGTCATGGGAAGTGATTGGCTTCTTTTCTTACACTCCAGGAAGAAGTCAGTTGAAACAACTCAAGTATCTCCCTTCTAAAGCACCTTGGAAGTACAACGTAGAGAAAGAAAGAACAGAGACAAGGCTCTGTGGGCCCTTTTGTATATAAGGCTTGAAGGGAAACTTTATGTTCCTCATAGGGATTTAGAAAGTTGCGGGCTCAATTCTCCCTGAGAAACACTGTAGTTGAACATGTTCTCTTCATAGCACAGTTGCCTTTGTGATGACAAGTGAGTTTCTAGGAAAGAAATATGGAGGTTGCCATTCTTTGGTAGCTGCTCATCCTTCCGTAATCTGTAGTGAATGGGCGACCCCATTGAACACTAGCCTCAAGCTAACTTTCCTGTTGTATCATGCCGCAGTTTGCAGGCAGCAGAATCCATGTAGCGTTATTCATTGTGGTTCTGGAGCTCTAGGTAGCATTCCAGGTCTCAGTACTGGCGGGTCAACACTAGGATGAGCAATGTATTACAAGGACAGCCTGTGTGTTTGTGCCTTGGTCAGCAATGCAGCTTTGGGAAGAGCTAGATGCCGAGTCAGAGGCTATGAAGGGCTTCTCTGGTTAAACCTCTACATTTTTGCAAGTTGAAAGAACTCATGTATCTCCCTTCTAAAGCACCTTGGAGGTACAAAGTAGAGAAAGAATCAGCAAGGTCAATGCTCTGCTGGCCCCTTTGAAGATAAGTCTTGAAGGGAAACTTCATTTTCCTCTTTTGGATTTAGAGAGTTGGGGGCTCAATTCTCCCTGAGAAACACTGTAGTTGCACGTGTTCCCTTCATAGCACAATTGCCTTTGTGACGACAAGTGAGTTTCTAGGAAAGAAACTCGGAGTTTGCCATTCTTTGCTGGTGCTTGTCCTTTGGTAATCTTCAGTGAATTGGTGACCCCGTTTGAGCACTAGCCTCAAGCTAACGTTCCTCTTGTATCACGCCACTTGTCGCCATGCAGCACGATCCTTGTAGCCTTATTCAGTGTGGTTCTGGAGCTCTAGGAAGCATTCCAGGTCTCTTAGTACTGGCGGATCTGCTCGACGATGAGAAACGTACAAGAAGGATGGCCTGTGTGTTTGGGGAGTTGTGAGCAGTGCACCCTTGGGAACAGCTAGATGCCGAGACATGGGAGGTGAAGGGCTTTATTGTGAAACCTGTAGAATGTGGCAACTTGAAACAACTCAAGTATCTCCCTTCGAAAGCACGTTGGAGGTACTAAATAGAGGAAGAAACATGAGAGTCAGGGCTCTGCGGGCCATTTTGAATATAAGGCTGAAGGGAAACTTTATATTCCTCATTGGCGTTTAGAGAGTTGTGGGCTCAATTCTCCCTGAGAAACTCTTTACTTGCGCATGTTCTCTTCATAGCACAATTGGCTTAGTGATGACAAGTGAGTTTCTAGGAAAGAAACTTGGAGGTTGCCATTCTTTGGTAGGTGCTCATCCTTCAGTAATCTGTAGTGAATGGGCGACCCCAAAGAACACTAGCCTCAAGCTAACGTTCCTCTTGTTTCACACCACACTTTGGCATGCAGCAGAATCCATGTAGCGTTATTCAGTGTGGTTTTGAGCTCTAGGAAGCATTCCAGGTCTCTTAGTACAGGCGGGTCTGTACCAGGATGAGAAAACTACAGGCAGGATTGCCTGTGTGTTTGGTGAGTTGTGAGCAGTGCACCACTGGGAACAGCTAGATGCCGAGTCATGGGAAGTGATTGGCTTCTTTTCTTAGATTCCAGAAGGTAGTAAATTGAAACAACTCAAGTATCTCCCTTCTAAAGCACCTTGGAAGTACAACGTAGAGAAAGAAAGAGCAGAGACAAGGCTCTGTGGGCCCTTTTGTATATAAGGCTTGAAGGGAAACTTTATGTTCCTCATTGGGATTTAGAGAGTTGCGGGCTCAATTCTCCCTGAGAAACACTGTAGTTGCACATGTTCTCTTCATAGCAGAGTTGTCTTTGTGAAGACAAGTGAGTTTCTAGGAAAGAAATATGGAGGTTGCCATTCTTTGGTAGCTGCTCATCCTTCCGTAATCTGTAGTGAATGGGCGACCCCAAAGAACACTCGCCTCAAGCTAACGTTCCTCTTGTATCATGCCGGAGGTTGCAGGCAGCAGAATCCATGTAGCGTTATTCATTGTGGTTCTTGAGCTCTAGGTAGCATTCCAGGTCTCTTAGGACTGGCGGGACAACACTAGGATAGGCAACGTATTAGAAGGACGGCCTGTGTGTTTGGGCCTTTGTGAGCAATGCAGCTTTTGGGAAGAGCTAGATGCCGAGTCACAGGCTGTGAAGGGCTTCTTTGCTTAAACATCTACATTTTTGCAAGTTGAAAGAACTCATGTATCTCCCTTTTAAAGCACCTTGGAGGTACAAAGTAGAGAAAGAATCAGCAAGGTCAATGCTCTGCTCGCCCCTTTGAAGATAAGTCTTGAGGGAAACTTCATTTTCCTCTTTGGGATTTAGAGAGTTGGGGGCTCAATTCTCCCAGAGAAACACTGTAGTTGCACGAGTTCCCGTCATAGCACAAAGGCCTTTGTGACGACAAGTGAGTTTCTAGGAAAGAAACTCGGAGTTTGCCATTCTTTGCTGGTGCTCATCCTTTGGTAATCTTCAGTGAATTGGTGACCCCGTTTGAGCACTAGCGTCAAGCTAACGTTCCTCTTGTATCATGCCACTTGTTGCCATGCAGCAGAATCCTTGTAGCCTTATTCAGTGTGGTTCTGGAGCTCTAGGAAGCATTCCAGGTCTCTTAGTACAGGCGGGTCTGTACTAGGATGAGAAAACTACAGGCAGGATGGCCTGTGTGTTTGGTGAGTTGTCAGCAGTGCACCACTGGGAACAGCTAGATGCCGAGTCATGGGAAGTGATTGACTTCTTTTCTTACACTCCAGAAAGTAGTCAGTTGAAACAATTCAAGTATCTCCTTTCTAAAGCACCTTGGAAGTACAAGGTAGAGAAAGAAAGAGCAGAGACAAGGCTCTGTGGGCCCTTTTGTATATAAGGCTTGAAGGGAAACTTTATGTTCCTCATAGGGATTTAGAGAGTTGCGGGCTCAATTCTCCCTGAGAAACACTGTAGTTGAAAATGTTCTCTTCAAAGCACAGTTGCCTTTGTGATGACAAGTGAGTTTCTAGGAAAGAAATATGCAGGTTGCCATTCTTTGGTAGCTGCTCATCCTTCCGTAATCTGTAGTGAATGGGCGACCCCATTGAACACTAGCCTCAAGCTAACTTTCCTGTTGTATCATGCCGCAGGTTGCAGGCAGCAGAATCCATGTAGCGTTATTCATTGTGGTTCTGGAGCTCTAGGTAGCATTCCAGGTCTCTTAGTACTGGCGGGTCAACACTAGGATGAGCAATGTATTAGAAGGACAGCCTGTGTGTTTGGGCCTTGGTCAGCAATGCAGCTTTGGGAAGAGCTAGATGCCGAGTCAGAGGCTATGAAGGGCTTCTTTGGTTAAACCTCTACATTTTTGCAAGTTGAAAGAACTCATGTATCTCCCTTCTAAAGCACCTTGGAGGTACAAAGTAGAGAAAGAATCAGCAAGGTCAATGCTCTGCTGGCCCCTTTGAAGATAAGTCTTGAAGGGAAACGTCATTTTCCTCTTTGGGATTTAGAGAGTTGGGGGCTCAATTCTCCCTGAGAAACACTGTAGTTGCACGTGTTCCCTTCATAGCACAATTGCCTTTGTGACGACAAGTGAGTTTCTAGGAAAGAAACTCGGAGTTTGCCATTCTTTGCTGGTGCTCGTCCTTTGGTAATCTTCAGTGAATTGGTGACCCCGTTTGAGCACTAGCCTCAAGCTAACGTTCCTCTTGTATCATGCCACTTGTTGCCATGCAGCACAATCCTTGTAGCCTTATTCAGTGTGGTTCTGGAGCTCTAGGAAGCATTCCAGGTCTCTTAGTACTGGCGGATCTGCTCGACGATGAGAAACGTACAAGAAGGATGGCCTGTGTGTTTGGGGAGTTGTGAGCAGTGCACCCTTGGGAACAGCTAGATGCCGAGACATGGGAGGTGAAGGGCTTTTTTGTGAAACCTGTAGAATGTGGCAACTTGAAACAACTCAATATCTCCCTTCGAAAGCACGTTGGAGGTACTAAATAGAGGAAGAAACATGAGAGTCAGGGCTCTGCGGGCCATTTTGAATATAAGGCTGAAGGGAAACTTTATATTCCTCATTGGCCTTTAGAGAGTTGTGGGCTCAGTTCTCCCTGAGAAACTCTTTACTTGCGCATGTTCTCTTCATAGCACAATTGGCTTAGTGATGACAAGTGAGTTTCTAGGAAAGAAACTTGGAGGTTGCCATTCTTTGGTAGGTGCTCATCCTTCAGTAATCTGTAGTGAATGGGCGACCCCAAAGAACACTCGCCTCAAGCTAACGTTCCTCTTGTATCATGCCGCAGGTTGCAGGCAGCAGAATCCATGTAGCGTTATTCATTGTGGTTCTTGAGCTCTAGGTAGCATTCCAGGTTTCTTAGGACTGGCGGGTCAACACTAGGATAGGCAACGTATTAGAAGGACGGCCTGTGTGTTTGGGCCTTTGTGAGCAATGCAGCTTTTGGGAAGAGCTAGATGCCGAGTCACAGGCTGTGAAGGGCTTCTTTGCTTAAACATCTACATTTTACAAGTTGAAAGAACTCATGTATCTCCCTTCTAAAGCACCTTGGAGGTACAAAGTAGAGAAAGAATCAGCAAGGTCAATGCTCTGCTGGCCCCTTTGAAGATAAGTCTTGAGGGAAACTTCATTTTCCTCTTTGGGATTTAGAGAGTTGGGGGCTCAATTCTCCCTGAGAAATACTGTAGTTGCACGAGTTCCCGTCATAGCACAAATGCCTTTGTGACGACAAGTGAGTTTCTAGGAAAGAAACTCGGAGTTTGCCATTCTTTGCTGGTGCTCGTCCTTTGGTAATCTTCAGGGAATTGGTGACCCCGTTTGAGCACTAGCGTCAAGCTAACGTTCCTCTTGTATCATGCCACTTGTTGCCATGCAGCAGAATCCTTGTAGCCTTATTCAGTGTGGTTCTGGAGCTCTAGGAAGCATTCCAGGTCTCTTAGTACAGGCGGGTCTGTACTAGGATGAGAAAACTACAGGCAGGATGGCCTGTGTGTTTGGTGAGTTGTCAGCAGTGCACCACTGGGAACAGCTAGATGCCGAGTTATGGGAAGTGATTGGCTTCTTTTCTTACACTCCAGGAAGAAGTCAGTTGAAACAACTCAAGTATCTCCCTTCTAAAGCACCTTGGAAGTACAACGTAGAGAAAGAAACAGCAGAGACAAGGCTCTGTGGGCCCTTTTGTATATAAGGCTTGAAGGGAAACTTTATGTTCCTCATAGGGATTTAGAAAGTTGCGGGCTCAATTCTCCCTGAGAAACACTGTAGTTGAACATGTTCTCTTCATAGCACAGTTGCCTTTGTGATGAAAAGTGAGTTTCTAGGAAAGAAATATGGAGGTTGCCATTCTTTGGTAGCTGCTCATCCTTCCGTAATCTGTAGTGAATGGGCGACCCCATTGAACACTAGCCTCAAGCTAACTTTCCTGTTGTATCATGCCGCAGGTTGCAGGCAGCAGAATCCGTGTAGCGTTATTCATTGTGGTTCTGGAGCTCTAGGTAGCATTCCAGGTCTCAGTACTGGCGGGTCAACACTAGGATGAGCAATGTATTACAAGGACAGCCTGTGTGTTTGGGCCTTGGTCAGCAGTGCAGCTTTGGGAAGAGCTAGATGCCGAGTCAGAGGCTATGAAGGGCTTCTCTGGTTAAACCTCTACATTTTTGCAAGTTGAAAGAACTCATGTATCTCCCTTCTAAAGCACCTTGGAGGTACAAAGTAGAGAAAGAATCAGCAAGGTCAATGCTCTGCTGGCCCCTTTGAAGATAAGTCTTGAAGGGACACTTCATTTTCCTCTTTTGGATTTAGAGAGTTGGGGGCTCAATTCTCCCTGAGAAACACTGTAGTTGCACGTGTTCCCTTCATAGCACAATTGCCTTTGTGACGACAAGTGAGTTTCTAGGAAAGAAACTCGGAGTTTGCCATTCTTTGCTGGTGCTTGTCCTTTGGTAATCTTCAGTGAATTGGTGACCCCGTTTGAGCACTAGCCTCAAGCTAACGTTCCTCTTGTATCACGCCACTTGTCGCCATGCAGCACGATCCTTGTAGCCTTATTCAGTGTGGTTCTGGAGCTCTAGGAAGCATTCCAGGTCTCTTAGTACTGGCGGATCTGCTCGACGATGAGAAACGTACAAGAAGGATGGCCTGTGTGTTTGGGGAGTTGTGAGCAGTGCACCCTTGGGAACAGCTAGATGCCGAGACATGGGAGGTGAAGGGCTTTATTGTGAAACCTGTAGAATGTGGCAACTTGAAACAACTCAAGTATCTCCTTTCGAAAGCACGTTGGAGGTACTAAATAGAGGAAGAAACATGAGAGTCAGGGCTCTGCGGGCCATTTTGAATATAAGGCTGAAGGGAAACTTTATATTCCTCATTGGCGTTTAGAGAGTTGTGGGCTCAATTCTCCCTGAGAAACTCTTTACTTGCGCATGTTCTCTTCATAGCACAATTGGCTTAGTGATGACAAGTGAGTTTCTAGGAAAGAAACTTGGAGGTTGCCATTCTTTGGTAGCTGCTCATCCTTCAGTAATCTGTAGTGAATGAGCGACCCCAAAGAACACTAGCCTCAAGCTAACGTTCCTCTTGTTTCACACCACACTTTGGCATGCAGCAGAATCCATGTAGCGTTATTCAGTGTGGTTTTGAGCTCTAGGAAGCATTCCAGGTCTCTTAGTACAGGCGGATCTGTACCAGGATGAGAAAACTACAGGCAGGATTGCCTGTGTGTTTGGTGAGTTGTGAGCAGTGCACCACTGGGAACAGCTAGATGCCGAGTCATGGGAAGTGATTGGCTTCTTTTCTTAGATTCCAGAAGGTAGTAAATTGAAACAACTCAAGTATCTCCCTTCTAAAGCACCTTGGAAGTACAACGTAGAGAAAGAAAGAGCAGAGACAAGGCTCTGTGGGCCCTTTTGTATATAAGGCTTGAAGGGAAACTTTATGTTCCTCATTGGGATTTAGAGAGTTGCGGGCTCAATTCTCCCTGAGAAACACTGTAGTTGCACATGTTCTCTTCATAGCAGAGTTGTCTTTGTGAAGACAAGTGAGTTTCTAGGAAAGAAATATGGAGGTTGCCATTCTTTGGTAGCTGCTCATCCTTCCGTAATCTGTAGTGAATGGGCGACCCCAAAGAACACTCGCCTCAAGCTAACGTTCCTCTTGTATCATGCCGCAGGTTGCAGGCAGCAGAATCCATGTAGCGTTATTCATTGTGGTTCTTGAGCTCTAGGTAGCATTCCAGGTCTCTTAGGACTGGCGGGTCAACACTAGGATAGGCAACGTATTAGAAGGACGGCCTGTGTGTTTGGGCCTTTGTGAGCAATGCAGCTTTTGGGAAGAGCTAGATGCCGAGTCACAGGCTGTGAAGGGCTTCTTTGCTTAAACATCTACATTTTTGCAAGTTGAAAGAACTCATGTATCTCCCTTCTAAAGCACCTTGGAGGTACAAAGTAGAGAAAGAATCAGCAAGGTCAATGCTCTGCTCGCCCCTTTGAAGATAAGTCTTGAGGGAAACTTCATTTTCCTCTTTGGGATTTAGAGAGTTGGGGGCTCAATTCTCCCAGAGAAACACTGTAGTTGCACGAGTTCCCGTCATAGCACAAATGCCTTTGTGACGACAAGTGAGTTTCTAGGAAAGAAACTCGGAGTTTGCCATTCTTTGCTGGTGCTCATCCTTTGGTAATCTTCAGTGAATTGGTGACCCCGTTTGAGCACTAGCGTCAAGCTAACGTTCCTCTTGTATCATGCCACTTGTTGCCATGCAGCAGAATCCTTGTAGCCTTATTCAGTGTGGTTCTGGAGCTCTAGGAAGCATTCCAGGTCTCTTAGTACAGGCGGGTCTGTACTAGGATGAGAAAACTACAGGCAGGATGGCCTGTGTGTTTGGTGAGTTGTCAGCAGTGCACCACTGGGAACAGCTAGATGCCGAGTCATGGGAAGTGATTGGCTTCTTTTCTTACACTCCAGGAAGAAGTCAGTTGAAACAACTCAAGTATCTCCCTTCTAAAGCACCTTGGAAGTACAACGTAGAGAAAGAAACAGCAGAGACAAGGCTCTGTGGGCCCTTTTGTATATAAGGCTTGAAGGGAAACTTTATGTTCCTCATAGGGATTTAGAAAGTTGCGGGCTCAATTCTCCCTGAGAAACACTGTAGTTGAACATGTTCTCTTCATAGCACAGTTGCCTTTGTGATGACAAGTGAGTTTCTAGGAAAGAAATATGGAGGTTGCCATTCTTTGGTAGCTGCTCATCCTTCCGTAATCTGTAGTGAATGGGCGACCCCATTGAACACTAGCCTCAAGCTAACTTTCCTGTTGTATCATGCCGCAGGTTGCAGGCAGCAGAATCCGTGTAGCGTTATTCATTGTGGTTCTGGAGCTCTAGGTAGCATTCCAGGTCTCAGTACTGGCGGGTCAACACTAGGATGAGCAATGTATTACAAGGACAGCCTGTGTGTTTGGGCCTTGGTCAGCAGTGCAGCTTTGGGAAGAGCTAGATGCCGAGTCAGAGGCTATGAAGGGCTTCTCTGGTTAACCCTCTACATTTTTGCAAGTTGAAAGAACTCATGTATCTCCCTTCTAAAGCACCTTGGAGGTACAAAGTAGAGAAAGAATCAGCAAGGTCAATGCTCTGCTGGCCCCTTTGAAGATAAGTCTTGAAGGGAAACTTCATTTTCCTCTTTTGGATTTAGAGAGTTGGGGGCTCAATTCTCCCTGAGAAACACTGTAGTTGCACGTGTTCCCTTCATAGCACAATTGCCTTTGTGACGACAAGTGAGTTTCTAGGAAAGAAACTCGGAGTTTGCCATTCTTTGCTGGTGCTTGTCCTTTGGTAATCTTCAGTGAATTGGTGACCCCGTTTGAGCACTAGCCTCAAGCTAACGTTCCTCTTGTATCACGCCACTTGTCGCCATGCAGCACGATCCTTGTAGCCTTATTCAGTGTGGTTCTGGAGCTCTAGGAAGCATTCCAGGTCTCTTAGTACTGGCGGATCTGCTCGACGATGAGAAACGTACAAGAAGGATGGCCTGTGTGTTTGGGGAGTTGTGAGCAGTGCACCCTTGGGAACAGCTAGATGCCGAGACATGGGAGGTGAAGGGCTTTATTGTGAAACCTGTAGAATGTGGCAACTTGAAACAACTCAAGTATCTCCCTTCGAAAGCACGTTGGAGGTACTAAATAGAGGAAGAAACATGAGAGTCAGGGCTCTGCGGGCCATTTTGAATATAAGGCTGAAGGGAAACTTTATATTCCTCATTGGCCTTTAGAGAGTTGTGGGCTCAATTCTCCCTGAGAAACTCTTTACTTGCGCATGTTCTCTTCATAGCACAATTGGCTTAGTGATGACAAGTGAGTTTCTAGGAAAGAAACTTGGAGGTTGCCATTCTTTGGTAGGTGCTCATCCTTCAGTAATCTGTAGTGAATGGGCGACCCCAAAGAACACTAGCCTCAAGCTAACGTTCCTCTTGTTTCACACCACACTTTGGCATGCAGCAGAATCCATGTAGCGTTATTCAGTGTGGTTTTGAGCTCTAGGAAGCATTCCAGGTCTCTTAGTACAGGCGGGTCTGTACCAGGATGAGAAAACTACAGGCAGGATTGCCTGTGTGTTTGGTGAGTTGTGAGCAGTGCACCACTGGGAACAGCTAGATGCCGAGTCATGGGAAGTAATTGGCTTCTTTTCTTAGATTCCAGAAGGCAGTAAATTGAAACAACTCAAGTATCTCCCTTCTAAAGCACCTTGGAAGTACAACGTAGAGAAAGAAAGAGCAGAGACAAGGCTCTGTGGGCCCTTTTGTATATAAGGCTTGAAGGGAAACTTTATGTTCCTCATTGGGATTTAGAGAGTTGCGGGCTCAATTCTCCCTGAGAAACACTGTAGTTGCACATGTTCTCTTCATAGCAGAGTTGTCTTTGTGAAGACAAGTGAGTTTCTAGGAAAGAAATATGGAGGTTGCCATTCTTTGGTAGCTGCTCATCCTTCCGTAATCTGTAGTGAATGGGCGACCCCAAAGAACACTCGCCTCAAGCTAACGATCCTCTTGTATCATGCCGGAGGTTGCAGGCAGCAGAATCCATGTAGCGTTATTCATTGTGGTTCTTGAGCTCTAGGTAGCATTCCAGGTCTCTTAGGACTGGCGGGACAACACTAGGATAGGCAACGTATTAGAAGGACGGCCTGTGTGTTTGGGCCTTTGTGAGCAATGCAGCATTTGGGAAGAGCTAGATGCCGAGTCACAGGCTGTGAAGGGCTTCTTTGCTTAAACATCTACATTTTACAAGTTGAAAGAACTCATGTATCTCCCTTCTAAAGCACCTTGGAGGTACAAAGTAGAGAAAGAATCAGCAAGGTCAATGCTCTGCTGGCCCCTTTGAAGATAAGTCTTGAGGGAAACTTCATTTTCCTCTTTGGGATTTAGAGAGTTGGGGGCTCAATTCTCCCTGAGAAATACTGTAGTTGCACGAGTTCCCGTCATAGCACAAATGCCTTTGTGACGACAAGTGAGTTTCTAGGAAAGAAACTCGGAGTTTGCCATTCTTTGCTGGTGCTCGTCCTTTGGTAATCTTCAGGGAATTGGTGACCCCGTTTGAGCACTAGCGTCAAGCTAACGTTCCTCTTGTATCATGCCACTTGTTGGCATGCAGCAGAATCCTTGTAGCCTTATTCAGTGTGGTTCTGGAGCTCTAGGAAGCATTCCAGGTCTCTTAGTACAGGCGGGTCTGTACTAGGATGAGAAAACTACAGGCAGGATGGCCTGTGTGTTTGGTGAGTTGTCAGCAGTGCACCACTGGGAACAGCTAGATGCCGAGTCATGGGAAGTGATTGGCTTCTTTTCTTACACTCCAGGAAGAAGTCAGTTGAAACAACTCAAGTATCTCCCTTCTAAAGCACCTTGGAAGTACAACGTAGAGAAAGAAACAGCAGAGACAAGGCTCTGTGGGCCCTTTTGTATATAAGGCTTGAAGGGAAACTTTATGTTCCTCATAGGGATTTAGAAAGTTGCGGGCTCAATTCTCCCTGAGAAACACTGTAGTTGAACATGTTCTCTTCATAGCACAGTTGCCTTTGTGATGAAAAGTGAGTTTCTAGGAAAGAAATATGGAGGTTGCCATTCTTTGGTAGCTGCTCATCCTTCCGTAATCTGTAGTGAATGGGCGACCCCATTGAACACTAGCCTCAAGCTAACTTTCCTGTTGTATCATGCCGCAGGTTGCAGGCAGCAGAATCCGTGTAGCGTTATTCATTGTGGTTCTGGAGCTCTAGGTAGCATTCCAGGTCTCAGTACTGGCGGGTCAACACTAGGATGAGCAATGTATTACAAGGACAGCCTGTGTGTTTGGGCCTTGGTCATCAGTGCAGCTTTGGGAAGAGCTAGATGCCGAGTCAGAGGCTATGAAGGGCTTCTCTGGTTAAACCTCTACATTTTTGCAAGTTGAAAGAACTCATGTATCTCCCTTCTAAAGCACCTTGGAGGTACAAAGTAGAGAAAGAATCAGCAAGGTCAATGCTCTGCTGGCCCCTTTGAAGATAAGTCTTGAAGGGAAACTTCATTTTCCTCTTTTGGATTTAGAGAGTTGGGGGCTCAATTCTCCCTGAGAAACACTGTAGTTGCACGTGTTCCCTTCATAGCACAATTGCCTTTGTGACGACAAGTGAGTTTGTAGGAAAGAAACTCGGAGTTTGCCATTCTTTGCTGGTGCTTGTCCTTTGGTAATCTTCAGTGAATTGGTGACCCCGTTTGAGCACTAGCCTCAAGCTAACGTTCCTCTTGTATCACGCCACTTGTCGCCATGCAGCACGATCCTTGTAGCCTTATTCAGTGTGGTTCTGGAGCTCTAGGAAGCATTCCAGGTCTCTTAGTACTGGCGGATCTGCTCGACGATGAGAAACGTACAAGAAGGATGGCCTGTGTGTTTGGGGAGTTGTGAGCAGTGCACCCTTGGGAACAGCTAGATGCCGAGACATGGGAGGTGAAGGGCTTTATTGTGAAACCTGTAGAATGTGGCAACTTGAAACAACTCAAGTATCTCCTTTCGAAAGCACGTTGGAGGTACTAAATAGAGGAAGAAACATGAGAGTTAGGGCTCTGCGGGCCATTTTGAATATAAGGCTGAAGGGAAACTTTATATTCCTCATTGGCGTTTAGAGAGTTGTGGGCTCAATTCTCCCTGAGAAACTCTTTACTTGCGCATGTTCTCTTCATAGCACAATTGGCTTAGTGATGACAAGTGAGTTTCTAGGAAAGAAACTTGGAGGTTGCCATTCTTTGGTAGCTGCTCATCCTTCAGTAATCTGTAGTGAATGAGCGACCCCAAAGAACACTAGCCTCAAGCTAACGTTCCTCTTGTTTCACACCACACTTTGGCATGCAGCAGAATCCATGTAGCGTTATTCAGTGTGGTTTTGAGCTCTAGGAAGCATTCCAGGTCTCTTAGTACAGGCGGGTCTGTACCAGGATGAGAAAACTACAGGCAGGATTGCCTGTGTGTTTGGTGAGTTGTGAGCAGTGCACCACTGGGAACAGCTAGATGCCGAGTCATGGGAAGTGATTGGCTTCTTTTCTTAGATTCCAGAAGGTAGTAAATTGAAACAACTCAAGTATCTCCCTTCTAAAGCACCTTGGAAGTACAACGTAGAGAAAGAAACAGCAGAGACAAGGCTCTGTGGGCCCTTTTGTATATAAGGCTTGAAGGGAAACTTTATGCTCCTCATTGGGATTTAGAGAGTTGCGGGCTTAATTCTCCCTGAGAAACACTGTAGTTGCACATGTTCTCTTCAAAGCAGAGTTGTCTTTGTGATGACAAGTGAGTTTCTAGGAAAGAAATATGGAGGTTGCCATTCGTTGGTAGCTGCTCATCCTTCCGTAATCTGTAGTGAATGGGCGACCCCAAAGAACACTCGCCTCAAGCTAACGTTCCTCTTGTATCATGCCGCAGGTTGCAGGCAGCAGAATCCATGTAGCGTTATTCATTGTGGTTCTTGAGCTCTAGGTAGCATTCCAGGTCTCTTAGGACTGGCGGGTCAACACTAGGATAGGCAACGTATTAGAAGGACGGCCTGTGTGTTTGGGCCTTTGTGAGCAATGCAGCTTTTGGGAAGAGCTAGATGCCGAGTCACAGGCTGTGAAGGGCTTCTTTGCTTAAACATCTACATTTTTGCAAGTTGAAAGAACTCATGTATCTCCCTTCTAAAGCACCTTGGAGGTAGAAAGTAGAGAAAGAATCAGCAAGGTCAATGCTCTGCTCGCCCCTTTGAAGATAAGTCTTGAGGGAAACTTCATTTTCCTCTTTGGGATTTAGAGAGTTGGGGGCTCAATTCTCCCTGAGAAACACTGTAGTTGCACGAGTTCCGGTCATAGCACAAATGCCTTTGTGACGACAAGTGAGTTTCTAGGAAAGAAACTCGGAGTTTGCCATTCTTTGCTGGTGCTCGTCCTTTGGTAATCTTCAGTGAATTGGTGACCCCGTTTGAGCACTAGCGTCAAGCTAACGTTCCTCTTGTATCATGCCACTTGTTGGCATGCAGCAGAATCCTTGTAGCCTTATTCAGTGTGGTTCTGGAGCTCTAGGAAGCATTCCAGGTCTCTTAGTACAGGCGGGTCTGTACTAGGATGAGAAAACTACAGGCAGGATGGCCTGTGTGTTTGGTGAGTTGTCAGCAGTGCACCACTGGGAACAGCTAGATGCCGAGTCATGGGAAGTGATTGGCTTCTTTTCTTACACTCCAGAAAGTAGTCAGTTGAAACAACTCAAGTATCTCCCTTCTAAAGCACCGTGGAAGTACAACGTAGAGAAAGAAAGAGCAGAGACAAGGCTCTGTGGGCCCTTTTGTATATAAGGCTTGAAGGGAAACTTTATGTTCCTCATAGGGATTTAGAGAGTTGCGGGCTCAATTCTCCCTGAGAAACACTGTAGTTGAACATGTTCTCTTCATAGCACAGTTGCCTTTGTGATGACAAGTGAGTTTCTAGGAAAGAAATATGCAGGTGGCCATTCTTTGGTAGCTGCTCATCCTTCCGTAATCTGTAGTGAATGGGCGACCCCATTGAACACTAGCCTCAAGCTAACTTTCCTGTTGTATCATGCCGCAGGTTGCAGGCAGCAGAATCCATGTAGCGTTATTCATTGTGGTTCTGGAGCTCTAGGTAGCATTCCAGGTCTCTTAGTACTGGCGGGTCAACACTAGGATGAGCAATGTATTAGAAGGACAGCCTGTGTGTTTGGGCCTTGGTCAGCAATGCAGCTTTGGGAAGAGCTAGATGCCGAGTCAGAGGCTATGAAGGGCTTCTTTGGTTAAACCTCTACATTTTTGCAAGTTGAAAGAACTCATGTATCTCCCTTCTAAAGCACCTTGGAGGTACAAAGTAGAGAAAGAATCAGCAAGGTCAATGCTCTGCTGGCCCCTTTGAAGATAAGTCTTGAAGGGAAACGTCATTTTCCTCTTTGGGATTTAGAGAGTTGGGGGCTCAATTCTCCCTGAGAAACACTGTAGTTGCACGTGTTCCCTTCATAGCACAATTGCCTTTGTGACGACAAGTGAGTTTCTAGGAAAGAAACTCGGAGTTTGCCATTCTTTGCTGGTGCTCGTCCTTTGGTAATCTTCAGTGAATTGGTGACCCCGTTTGAGCACTAGCCTCAAGCTAACGTTCCTCTCGTATCATGCCACTTGTTGCCATGCAGCACAATCCTTTTAGCCTTATTCAGTGTGGTTCTGGAGCTCTAGGAAGCATTCCAGGTCTCTTAGTACTGGCGGATCTGCTCGACGATGAGAAACGTACAAGAAGGATGGCCTGTGTGTTTGGGGAGTTGTGAGCAGTGCACCCTTGGGAACAACTAGATGCCGAGACATGGGAGGTGAAGGGCTTTTTTGTGAAACCTGTAGAATGTGGCAACTTGAAACAACTCAAGTATCTCCCTTCGAAAGCACGTTGGAGGTACTAAATAGAGGAAGAAACATGAGAGTCAGGGCTCTGCGGGCCATTTTGAATATAAGGCTGAAGGGAAACTTTATATTCCTCATTGGCCTTTAGAGAGTTGTGGGCTCAGTTCTCCCTGAGAAACTCTTTACTTGCGCATGTTCTCTTCATAGCACAATTGGCTTAGTGATGACAAGTGAGTTTCTAGGAAAGAAACTTGGAGGTTGCCATTCTTTGGTAGTTGCTCATCCTTCAGTAATCTGTAGTGAATGGGCGACCCCAAAGAACACTAGCCTCAAGCTAACGTTCCTCTTGTTTCACACCACACTTTGGCATGCAGCAGAATCCATGTAGCGTTATTCAGTGTGGTTTTGAGCTCTAGGAAGCATTCCAGGTCTCTTAGTACAGGCGGGTCTGTACCAGGATGAGAAAACTACAGGCAGGATTGCCTGTGTGTTTGGTGAGTTGTCAGCAGTGCACCACTGGGAACAGCTAGATGCCGAGTCATGGGAAGTGATTGGCTTCTTTTCTTAGATTCCAGAAGGTAGTAAATTGAAACAACTCAAGTATCTCCCTTCTAAAGCACCTTGGAAGTACAACGTAGAGAAAGAAACAGCAGAGACAAGGCTCTGTGGGCCCTTTTGTATATAAGGCTTGAAGGGAAACTTTATGCTCCTCATTGGGATTTAGAGAGTTGCGGGCTTAATTCTCCCTGAGAAACACTGTAGTTGCACATGTTCTCTTCAAAGCAGAGTTGTCTTTGTGATGACAAGTGAGTTTCTAGGAAAGAAATATGGAGGTTGCCATTCTTTGGTAGCTGCTCATCCTTCCGTAATCTGTAGTGAATGGGCGACCCCAAAGAACACTCGCCTCAAGCTAACGTTCCTCTTGTATCATGTCGCAGGTTGCAGGCAGCAGAATCCATGTAGCGTTATTCATTGTGGTTCTTGAGCTCTAGGTAGCATTCCAGGTCTCTTAGGACTGGCGGGTCAACACTAGGATAGGCAACGTATTAGAAGGACGGCCTGTGTGTTTGGGCCTTTGTGAGCAATGCAGCTTTTGGGAAGAGCTAGATGCCGAGTCACAGGCTGTGAAGGGCTTCTTTGCTTAAACATCTACATTTTTGCAAGTTGAAAGAACTCATGTATCTCCCTTCTAAAGCACCTTGGAGGTACAAAGTAGAGAAAGAATCAGCAAGGTCAATGCTCTGCTGGCCCCTTTGAAGATAAATCTTGAGGGAAACTTCATTTTCCTCTTTGGGATTTAGAGAGTTGGGGGCTCAATTCTCCCTGAGAAACACTGTAGTTGCACGAGTTCCCGTCATAGCACAAATGCCTTTGTGACGACAAGTGAGTTTCTAGGAAAGAAACTCGGAGTTTGCCATTCTTTGCTGGTGCTCGTCCTTTGGTAATCTTCAGTGAATTGGTGACCCCGTTTGAGCACTAGCGTCAAGCTAACGTTCCTCTTGTATCATGCCACTTGTTGGCATGCAGCAGAATCCTTGTAGCCTTATTCAGTGTGGTTCTGGAGCTCTAGGAAGCATTCCAGGTCTCTTAGTACAGGCGGGTCTGTACTAGGATGAGAAAACTACAGGCAGGATATCCTGTGTGTTTGGTGAGTTGTCAGCAGTGCACCACTGGGAACAGCTAGATGCCGAGTCATGGGAAGTGATTGGCTTCTTTTCTTACACTCCAGGAAGTAGTCAGTTGAAACAACTCAAGTATCTCCCTTCTAAAGCACCGTGGAAGTACAACGTAGAGAAAGAAAGAGCAGAGACAAGGCTCTGTGGGCCCTTTTGTATATAAGGCTTGAAGGGAAACTTTATGTTCCTCATAGGGATTTAGAGAGTTGCGGGCTCAATTCTCCCTGAGAAACACTGTAGTTGAACATGTTCTCTTCATAGCACAGTTGCCTTTGTGATGACAAGTGAGTTTCTAGGAAAGAAATATGCAGGTTGCCATTCTTTGGTAGCTGCTCATCCTTCCGTAATCTGTAGTGAATGGGCGACCCCATTGAACACTAGCCTCAAGCTAACTTTCCTGTTGTATCATGCCGCAGGTTGCAGGCAGCAGAATCCATGTAGCGTAATTCATTGTGGTTCTGGAGCTCTAGGTAGCATTCCAGGTCTCTTAGTACTGGCGGGTCAACACTAGGATGAGCAATGTATTAGAAGGACAGCCTGTGTGTTTGGGCCTTGGTCAGCAATGCAGCTTTGGGAAGAGCTAGATGCCGAGTCAGAGGCTATGAAGGGCTTCTTTGGTTAAACCTCTACATTTTTGCAAGTTGAAAGAACTCATGTATCTCCCTTCTAAAGCACCTTGGAGGTACAAAGTAGAGAAAGAATCAGCAAGGTCAATGCTCTGCTGGCCCCTTTGAAGATAAGTCTTGAAGGGAAACGTCATTTTCCTCTTTGGGATTTAGAGAGTTGGGGGCTCAATTCTCCCTGAGAAACACTGTAGTTGCACGTGTTCCCTTCATAGCACAATTGCCTTTGTGACGACAAGTGAGTTTCTAGGAAAGAAACTCGGAGTTTGCCATTCTTTGCTGGTGCTCGTCCTTTGGTAATCTTCAGTGAATTGGTGACCCCGTTTGAGCACTAGCCTCAAGCTAACGTTCCTCTCGTATCATGCCACTTGTTGCCATGCAGCACAATCCTTGTAGCCTTATTCAGTGTGGTTCTGGAGCTCTAGGAAGCATTCCAGGTCTCTTAGTACTGGCGGATCTGCTCGACGATGAGAAACGTACAAGAAGGATGGCCTGTGTGTTTGGGGAGTTGTGAGCAGTGCACCCTTGGGAACAGCTAGATGCCGAGACATGGGAGGTGAAGGGCTTTTTTGTGAAACCTGTAGAATGTGGCAACTTGAAACAACTCAAGTATCTCCCTTCGAAAGCACGTTGGAGGTACTAAATAGAGGAAGAAACATGAGAGTCAGGGCTCTGCGGGCCATTTTGAATATAAGGCTGAAGGGAAACTTTATATTCCTCATTGGCCTTTAGAGAGTTGTGGGCTCAGTTCTCCCTGACAAACTCTTTACTTGCGCATGTTCTCTTCATAGCACAATTGGCTTAGTGATGACAAGTGAGTTTCTAGGAAAGAAACTTGGAGGTTGCCATTCTTTGGTAGTTGCTCATCCTTCAGTAATCTGTAGTGAATGGGCGACCCCAAAGAACACTAGCCTCAAGCTAACGTTCCTCTTGTTTCACACCACACTTTGGCATGCAGCAGAATCCATGTAGCGTTATTCAGTGTGGTTTTGAGCTCTAGGAAGCATTCCAGGTCTCTTAGTACAGGCGGGTCTGTACCAGGATGAGAAAACTACAGGCAGGATTGCCTGTGTGTTTGGTGAGTTGTGAGCAGTGCACCACTGGGAACAGCTAGATGCCGAGTCATGGGAAGTGATTGGCTTCTTTTCTTAGATTCCAGAAGGTAGTAAATTGAAACAACTCAAGTATCTCCCTTCTAAAGCACCTTGGAAGTACAACGTAGAGAAAGAAACAGCAGAGACAAGGCTCTGTGGGCCCTTTTGTATATAAGGCTTGAAGGGAAACTTTATGCTCCTCATTGGGATTTAGAGAGTTGCGGGCTTAATTCTCCCTGAGAAACACTGTAGTTGCACATGTTCTCTTCAAAGCAGAGTTGTCTTTGTGATGACAAGTGAGTTTCTAGGAAAGAAATATGGAGGTTGCCATTCTTTGGTAGCTGCTCATCCTTCCGTAATCTGTAGTGAATGGGCGACCCCAAAGAACTCTCGCCTCAAGCTAACGTTCCTCTTGTATCATGTCGCAGGTTGCAGGCAGCAGAATCCATGTAGCGTTATTCATTGTGGTTCTTGAGCTCTAGGTAGCATTCCAGGTCTCTTAGGACTGGCGGGTCAACACTAGGATAGGCAACGTATTAGAAGGACGGCCTGTGTGTTTGGGCCTTTGTGAGCAATGCAGCTTTTGGGAAGAGCTAGATGCCGAGTCACAGGCTGTGAAGGGCTTCTTTGCTTAAACATCTACATTTTTGCAAGTTGAAAGAACTCATGTATCTCCCTTCTAAAGCACCTTGGAGGTACAAAGTAGAGAAAGAATCAGCAAGGTCAATGCTCTGCTGGCCCCTTTGAAGATAAGTCTTGAGGGAAACTTCATTTTCCTCTTTGGGATTTAGAGAGTTGGGGGCTCAATTCTCCCTGAGAAACACTGTAGTTGCACGAGTTCCCGTCATAGCACAAATGCCTTTGTGACGACAAGTGAGTTTCTAGGAAAGAAACTCGGAGTTTGCCATTCTTTGCTGGTGCTCGTCCTTTGGTAATCTTCAGTGAATTGGTGACCCCGTTTGAGCACTAGCGTCAAGCTAACGTTCCTCTTGTATCATGCCACTTGTTGGCATGCAGCAGAATCCTTGTAGCCTTATTCAGTGTGGTTCTGGAGCTCTAGGAAGCATTCCAGGTCTCTTAGTACAGGCGGGTCTGTACTAGGATGAGAAAACTACAGGCAGGATATCCTGTGTGTTTGGTGAGTTGTCAGCAGTGCACCACTGGGAACAGCTAGATGCCGAGTCATGGGAAGTGATTGGCTTCTTTTCTTACACTCCAGGAAGTAGTCAGTTGAAACAACTCAAGTATGTCCCTTCTAAAGCACCTTGGAAGTACAACGTAGAGAAAGAAAGAACAGAGACAAGGCTCTGTGGGCCCTTTTGTATATAAGGCTTGAAGGGAAACTTTATGTTCCTCATAGGGATTTAGAGAGTTGCGGGCTCAAATCTCCCTGACAAACACTGTAGTTGAACATGTTCTCTTCATAGCACAGTTGCCTTTGTGATGACAAGTGAGTTTCTAGGAAAGAAATATGGAGGTTGCCATTCTTTGGTAGCTGCTCATCCTTCCGTAATCTGTAGTGAATGGGCGACCCCATTGAACACTAGCCTCAAGCTAACTTTCCTGTTGTATCATGCCGCAGGTTGCAGGCAGCAGAATCCATGTAGCGTTATTCATTGTGGTTCTGGAGCTCTAGGTAGCATTCTAGGTCTCAGTACTGGCGGGTCAACACTAGGATGAGCAATGTATTAGACGACAGCCTGTGTGTTTGGGCGTTGGTCAGCAATGCAGCTTTGGGAAGAGCTAGATGCCGAGTCAGAGGCTATGAAGGGCTTCTTTGGTTAAACCTCTACATTTTTGCAAGTTGAAAGAACTCATGTATCTCCCTTCTAAAGCACCTTGGAGGTACAAAGTAGAGAAAGAATCAGCAAGGTCAATGATCTGCTGGCCCCTTTGAAGATAAGTCTTGAAGGGAAACGTCATTTTCCTCTTTGGGATTTAGAGAGTTTGGGGCTCAATTCTCCCTGAGAAACACTGTAGTTGCATGTGTTCCCTTCATAGCACAATTGCCTTTGTGACGACAAGTGAGTTTCTAGGAAAGAAACTCGGAGTTTGCCATTCTTTGCTGGTGCTCGTCCTTTGGTAATCTTCAGTGAATTGGTGACCCCGTTTGAGCACTAGCCTCAAGCTAACGTTCCTCTTGTATCATGCCACTTGTCGCCATGCAGCACGATCCTTGTAGCCTTATTCAGTGTGGTTCTGGAGCTCTAGGAAGCATTCCAGGTCTCTTAGTACTGACGGATCTGCTCGACGATGAGAAACGTACAAGAAGGATGGCCTGTGTGTTTGGGGAGTTGTGAGCAGTGCACCCTTGGGAACAGCTAGATGCCGAGACATGGGAGGTGAAGGGCTTTTTTGTGAAACCTGTAGAATGTGGCAACTTGAAACAACTAAAGTATCTCCCTTCGAAAGCAGGTTGCAGGTACTAAATAGAGGAAGAAACATGAGAGTCAGGGCTCTGCGGGCCATTTTGAATATAAGGCTGAAGGGAAACTTTATATTCCTCATTGGCGTTTAGAGAGTTGTGGGCTCAGTTCTCCCTGAGAAACTCTTTACTTGCGCATGTTCTGTTCATAGCACAATTGGCTTAGTGATGACAAGTGAGTTTCTAGGAAAGAAACTTGGAGGTTGCCATTCTTTGGTAGCTGCTCATCCTTCAGTAATCTGTAGTGAATGGGCGACCCCAAAGAACACTAGCCTCAAGCTAACGTTCCTCTTGTTTCACACCACACTTTGGCATGCAGCAGAATCCATGTAGCGTTATTCAGTGTGGTTTTGAGCTCTAGGAAGCATTCCAGGTCCCTTAGTACAAGCGGGTCTGTACCAGGATGAGAAAACTACAGGCAGGATTGCCTGTGTGTTTGGAGAGTTGTGAGCAGTGCACCACTGGGAACAGCTAGATGCCGAGTCATGGGAAGTGATTGGCTTCTTTTCTTAGATTCCAGAAGGTAGTAAATTGAAACAACTCAAGTATCTCCCTTCTAAAGCACCTTGGAAGTACAACGTAGAGAAAGAAAGAGCAGAGACAAGGCTCTGTGGGCCCTTTTGTATATAAGGCTTGAAGGGAAACTTTATGTTCCTCATTGGGATTTAGAGAGTTGCGGGCTCAATTCTCCCTGAGAAACACTGTAGTTGCACATGTTCTCTTCATAGCAGAGTTGTCTTTGTGAAGACAAGTGAGTTTCTAGGAAAGAAATATGGAGGTTGCCATTCTTTGGTAGCTGCTCATCCTTCCGTAATCTGTAGT